>NC_134777.1:86924813-86932313 GCF_046742065.1 Oratosquilla oratoria
CCAAATAATTATCATTTATTCATTCATTGATTTAATTCATCAATGTTGCTTTACCTCACAAAAACCCCCACTGATGAACTTTCTCACTTCATAAAAAGACAAAATAAAATAAAATAAAATAGAATAATAAAGATAAATCAAAATGTGTCTACGGGCGGCTTTACTCATCGATAGTATGGTACGTGAAGAAAAGAGAAAGAGAGAGAGAGAGAGAGAGAGAGAGAGAGAGAGAGAGAGAGAGAGAGAGAGAGAGAGAGAGAGAGAGAGAGAGAGAGAGAGAGAACGGGGGAGGAGGTAAGAGATACTCTCATTCTTCCGTACGCGGCCACACATTATATAATTTCTTCTGGCTGACGCCGTCCGGCTCAACTACGGCGACGCATTTCACCTCTATCTGACGCAAGATGTAGCTGAAGGGGGTGGGGGTCATTATTACGGTGAAGAGAAAGAGGAACGGAGGAGAGAGATGAGGAGGAGAGAAAGGAGGAGAGGGAGGGGAGAGAGGACAGAGAGGAGAGAGAGGAGAAGAGAGAGGAGGAGATAGAAGAGATAGAAAGAGGAGAGAAAGGAGGAGGAGGAGGAGGAGGAGGAGGAGTCGAGAGAGGAGAAGGTGAGAGAGGAAGAGATGAGAGAGGAGGAGAAAGAGAGGACGACGAGGAGGAGGAAGAGGAGGAAGAGGAGGAGAGAGAGACGGAGCTGGAGTATGGGGAGGAGGAAGAGAGAGGAGGAGGTGGATTGTGAGGAGGAGGAGGAGGAGGAGGAGGAGGAGGAGAGAGAGAGGTCCAGGAGGAGTAGGAGGGAGAGGAGAAGGACGACTACGGCGAGGAGGAGAAGGAGGAGGAGAGAGAGAGGACCAGGAGGAGTAGGAGGGAGAGGAGAAGGACGACTACGGCGAGGAGGAGGAGGAGGTGAGAGAGGAAGGAGGAGGACGTGAGAGAGGAGGAGGGAGAGGCGGAGTTAGAGTATGAGGAGGAGGAGGAGGAGGAGGAAAGGAGGAGGAGGTGGGAGAGGAGGAGGACGACGACGACGAAGAGGTGAGAGGAGAGAAGGAGGAGGAGGAGATGAAAGAGGAGGAGAGAGGAGGAGGAAGAGGAGGAGAGAGAGGCGGAGCTGGAATATGAGGAGGAGGAAGGGAGAGAGAGGAGGAAGAGAGAGAGAGAGGATGAAGAGAGAGAGGAGGAGGTGGAGTGTGAGGAGGAGGAAGATGAGAGAGAGAACGAGGAGGAGTAGGAGGAGGAGGAGGAGGTGAGAGAGAAGGGGGAGGAGGAAGAGGAAGAGGAGGAGGGAGAGGCGGAGTTAGAGTATGAGGAGGAGGAGGAGGAGGAAAGGACGAGGAGGTGAGAGAGGAGGAGGTGGAGAGGAGGAGGTATCGCATGCAATAAATTACTGAACCACTAAATTCTCTTAATTACTCTAACAATAAATTCTTATAATTATTCTAACAATAAATTAATGTAATGACTACTTCTAGCCCCCCTTTCCCCCCTCCCCCCCGATTTCTTTCCCTTCCTAGAGATCTTTTTCTCTTGACATCTCCCCCCCTCTCAATTCCCCCCTTCTCCCCCCCAATGTCTTTTACTCTCCCCACCTTATCTTTCTCCCCATTCTTTTTCTCTCCCTCGGAGCATGCCGTCAGGAGACCTTTTGGTCCATAACTATGTCGAATGCGAGAAAATAATAATAATGACTGAATAAATAAGTATATAAGTAAACAGATAAATTAAATAAATTAATAGATAATGATAAATGATAAATAAATATTAATAATTTGTAAAAAAAAAAAAAAAAGCCTTCGCATTACATATAACCCCTCCTCGCCTTTTTCCTCATTCCTTACCTTCTCCCCTTCCTCTCCCTTTCCACCCATTCCTCCTTACACATCGACTCCTCCCTTGCATCCCTTTCCCTATTTCTCCTCCTCCTCTTTTCCTTCTTCCTCTTCCTCCTCCCCCGTCCTCCTCTTCCTTCCCTTCCTGTCTTCTATCCTTCCTTTCTCACTTCCATTCCTCCTTTCCCCTTCCCTCCTTCAATACACTTCACCGTCCCATCTCCCATCCTTTCACTCTTTCCTCTTCCCCTCCCGATCCCTTCTCCTTCCACCCCCCCTCTATCCATTCCAGTCCCCCTCCTTATTTGTCGCTCTCTCTCTCTCTCTCTCTCTCCTCCTTCTCCCCATACAACTTGTAACGTAGGCCTTAGGGTCTCAGGGACCTTGATACTGGTATCTACCCCCCCCTCCCCCCTCCTCCCCCAAAAAAAAAATCAATACAAGTGGAACTGTCCGGAAAAATAATATAAATTGAATAAAAATACAAAAAAATATACAAGATGGTATACGATTAAATAAAATTAAATACTATAATACCAAACAAAAATAGAATACAAAATAAAGCGATACAAGAACATTAAACACACACACACACACACACACAAATATATATATATATATATATATATATATATATATACATATATATATATGTGTGTGTATATATATATACATATATATATATATATATATATATATGTATATATATATATATATATATATATATATATATATATAAATTCTTACCTCAATAAAATCATTAAACAATGGGCTTTAATCACCTACAAAGGTATCTCCATAGGGAGCACCCATAGTCGACGTCTCTCATGTATATGTAGTACGGGACAAGGGGAAATATGGCTTCTGTATACATATGTATGAATATGAGTTATTCTTTCTACAGGATAGGATCATATATACTCGTGTAGGCAGACGGGGGGAGGGTAAAAACACGTACACAAATCATGTGTACACGCACACGTTCACACTTGCACATGTACGTATGTGCACTTGCACATAACATCCTCCCACGCACACGCAAAAACATTGTTTGTAAACACACACACACATACACACACACACACACACACGCACACATACACACAGAGGGGGAGAGAGAGAAAGAGAGAGAAATAGAGACGAGTTTATTGATATTAATACCATAAGTAATAGCATTTGAATTATAGGTTATTCATTGTGTATGTGCGTGCGTACGCTCATGTGTGTGTGTGTGTGTGTGTGTGTGTGTGTGTGTGTGTGTGTGTGTGTGTGTGTTTGTGTGTATGCGTGTGTGTGTGTGCGCGCGTGTACGTGTGTGTGTGTGTGTGTGTGTGTGTGTGTGTGTGTGTGTGTATGCGGGTGTGTGTGCGCAGGCGTGTACGTGTGTGTGTGTGTGTGTGTGTGTGTGTGTGTGTGTGTGTGTGTGTGTGTGTGTGTGTACGTGTGTGTGTGTACGTGTGAGTGTGTGTGTATGTATATGTATGCGTGTATTTGTGTATGTGTATGTGTGTCCATGTGCGTGTGTGTGCGTGCATGCGTGTGTGTGCGCGTGTGCGCGCGCGTCATTTGTGCGTGTTCACATATACAATATGTGCATATATTTATGTATGGTCATGTGTGTAGGCGTGAGTGTAAGTGCCTGTGTACATATACGGTGTTCTTGCATAACTTCAAAATTCACACGTGGACACTAGAAACTTTCCCCACCGTTTGCTACAGCTGTACTAATGTACAGTCTCAGAGTACTTAGTAACACACATATATACCTCCGTTTCCATATAATCAAAGTCCATTTTTGGTAAAAGAAAACGGCAATTGGTTCAACAATAATAAAGGATATATTTGTGTGCGTTTCTTGCGCGGTGTGTCAGTTCCGATTGTCCAGTACAATACCTCGGAATACATACTCGAATATATTTACATACTCGAACTTCACCTCGTTATATGTTTCTCAGAATCGGGTCACCCTCCAAGTTTTACCTCGAGTATGAGCTACACTGACAAGTCGAGCTTGTAGAACGCCAAGTATCACTACGGTATAGAGCGCTCAAGAAGTTCCGAGTCCAAATGGTGACTAAAACGTCCCCCGAGGCATTTTGGACCGGGAATAGTCAGTTTGCCCCCGTCTCGCCGGCCATCGCAGCGTTTGGAAACCAAACGGTCATTTTTTTTTTTTTCTTATTCGTTTTTTTTCTTTCTTTTTTGTAGTCAAGTCTGAAGAAGCTTAACCTGTAATTTACTGGTTATTGAGGTATTCAGATTGATGCCGTGGTTAGGCACGGTGGATACGTGTTATTTGACCACCCTGTAGCATTACGCGGGATGGCGAGGAAGAGGAGGAGGGAGGAGGAGGAAGGAGGAGAGGAAGAGGAAGAGCATAGGAATAAGATGGGAGAGGATAAGGAGGGGAAGAGGAAGAGGATATGAGGGATAAGATGAGGGATAAGAAGAGGAAGAGCAAGCAGGAGAGGAGGAGGAGAGGGAAGAAGAAGAGGGGGAGGAGGAGGAGGAGGAGGAGGAGGAGAGGGATGACGAGGAGAATGAGGAGGAAGAGGAGAAGAGGGAGGGACAGGAGAGAGGAAGTGAGGCAGATGGGAGAGGTAAGAGGGAGGGAGAGGAGGGAGTGAGGTAAAAGGGTAAGGGAGGAAATGGCAGGGAGAGGAGGGAGTGAGGTAGAGGGAAGAGGGTGGGAGAGGAAGAGGGAGGTAGAGAGGGAGGAGAAAAGAGACAAAGGGAGAGGGAAGGAAAAAGCGGGAAAAGGAGAGGGAGAGGGAGGAAAAGAGAGAGAGAGAGAGAGAGAGAGAGAGAGAGAGAGAGAGAGAGAGAGAGAGAGAGAGAGAGAGAGAGGAAAAGAGAGACAGAGAGGGAGAGGGAATGAGAGAGAGGGAGAGGGAGGAAAAGAGAGAGAGAGAGAGAGAGAGAGAGAGAAAGAGAGAGAGAGGAAAAGAGAGACAGAGAGGGAGAGGGAATGAGAGAGAGGGAGAGGGAGGAAAAGAGAGAGAGAGAAGGAGAGAGAGAGAGAGAGAGAGAGAAAGGGAGAGGACATTGAGGCTTCTGCACCACTCTGTCTGGGGGCGGCCAGCGCCATCGGGTCTTGTAATGAAAAGGGTTAGGAAATAATCACAGCATTTACAATCTAGGCCCGAGCCTGCCAACAGATCAGTCACGCTGAAGAGAGGCAGGAAGAGAGGAGGTAGGAAGGGAAAGAGGGTGAAGAAGCGGGAGGAAGGGATATGGAGGGAGGAGAGGGAGGAGAGGGAGGAGAGGGAGAGAGAGAGAGAGAGAGAGAGAGAGAGAGAGAGAGAGAGAGAGAGAGAGAGAGAGAGAGAGAGAGAGAGAGAGAGGGGGGGAGAGGGAAAATGAAGGAGTGAGGGAGAGAGAAGGAGGGAAGGTGGTAAGGAGAGAGGACCAGAGAAGGAGAGAGGGAAAGTGAAAGAGAGTGGGAGGGATTAGTAAGAAGAGGGAGAGAGAAGAGAGGGAGAGGGATAGAAAAAAGGGGGGGAATAAAAAGGGAGAATGGGAGGGAGACTAAAGGGGTGGAGAGAGATAAGAGAAGAGATAGAGGAATAGGTAGATGAGGGAAGAGAAATAGAGGAGGCAGGGAGACAGAAGAGGAGGTAGGAGGCAGGAGAAGGGTAGATAAGAAGTGAGAAATTATATATAATGAGGAGAGGGTTAGAAGAGAAGAGGAGGAGGAGGAGGAAGAGGAGGAGGAGGAGAAAGGAGGAGGAAGGAAAAGGGAGGAGGAGGAGGAAGGAGGAGGAAGGAGGAGGAGGGAGGAGGAAGGAGGAGGAGATGGCGAAGGAAGGAGGAGGAGGAAGGAGGAGGAGGGAGAGGGAGGGAGGATGAGTAGGGAGGAGGAGGGAGGAGGAAATGGGAGAAAAAGGAAAGAGAGGGGGACGAAAGAGGAGAAAGAGGAAAGGGAGAAGGAAAAGGAGAATGAGATAAGGTGGAGACTTTGAAAGTGGAAAAGGAAGAAATTTTGAGGAGGTAGGAGGGAGGTTTGAGGTAATTAGGAGGCAGATATAATCTCCTCATATTTTTCTTCCTGTTCCTATTTTTCCTCGCTTTACCAACCCTCCTATTCTTCTTCCTCTTCTTCCTATCTTTATTCACATTTCTCCTATTCCTACTTCATACTCCTTCTACCTTTTCTCATTTCTCTTGCCTTTCCTTCTTCCACCTTCATCCATTCATCCATTCATCCATCGGCCCCGGTAGTCATCCATCGCCTACGGAATGCATCAGCTGGTACGGGCAGACGGTCAAACCGATGACCCTGCTGGAAGTTTCGTAGCTGGTCGCTTATGATGTGGCATCAAGGTCATGTGGCACATGACACGGCGTGGCACGACGTGGCACATGACACAGCGTGGTACGAAACGGCATAGCCTGACATGGCGTGGCACGACATGACACGGTCTGGCACGACATGGCACGGCCTGGCACGTGACGCGGCGTGGTACATGACATGACACGGCGTGGTACATGACATGACACATGATGTGGCACGACATGACACGGCGTGGCACTTTTGTTCCTTATCTAAACCCAGAATGTCCTGGTAACTGTCCATAGTTAAGAATACACGTTTATCCCAATTAGATAAGCTGGAGGGGGGGGGGAGATAACTAATCTCACGCCTAATCCACCCCCCCCCCTGGATGACCGGATGACAAAAGACAAAATGGATATATCTACCCGGATGACGCAAGTAAGGATAAAGGGTATTCGTGTGGATGACACAGAAACGGATGAGGGAATCTGTCTGTAATTTGGTGACGGATGATGAGGTAGATATGGATAACAGGTATCTATGCGGATGAGGATGAAGGATGTTTGTGTAGATTACACAGGCACGGATGAGGGTGTTTGTGATTTGGTGAGAGAAAACGAACTGGATGGGTGTGCCTGGATGGCATGGATGACAATGTAGGGTATTTGTGCGGATGACATGTATGAGGATGAAGAGTATCTCTATGGATGACACAGGAGAGGATGTATGATGGTCACATAGTTAAAGAAGGAAAGCTGGGTAAGGATGAAAAGTCTGTGTGGATGACAAGGGAACGCATGGCAATGTGGATGACATGTCATGAGATGGATGACTTGTCCAATGGCGTCTTTACATTGATTTTATTTATTTTATTTTATTTGAGTAGTCTATAGTTATTAAAGTACCTCTGTGGATTATAGTAATTACATTTTAGTTATATCATTATTGTGATGACTTTCTTGTACTATTATTTCTATTTTGCTTTTATGACAAATGTATTTACAAGCTCACTTGGGTTTCGAACCCTTGACTACAAAGCAAAGGACACTAACCACTAGACCATTGGTCAATTCCCTCTGTTCCATGGTCGCGGTCTCGTGGTTAGCGTCCTTGCCTTATTAACACAGCCATGGGTTCGAGTCCCATTAGCGTAGTTTATAAATCTATTATTTTCATGTCTTGTATGGATTGCAGTGGATTGCGAGATTGGATGGAATTACGAGATAACAAATAGTTCAAGTAACGAATAGTTCGACTGACGGATAGTAGGACTGATAGACAGTCGGACCTGACGGATAGTGAGACTGACAGGTAGTAGAACTGACGAATAGTAGAACTGACGAATAGTAAGACTGGCGGATAGTAAGACTGATAGATAGTAGAATTGACGAATAGT
>NC_134777.1:86937313-86942313 GCF_046742065.1 Oratosquilla oratoria
GCGGGCGTAAGGGCGGGACGGTCCACCCCTTTCCTGCACTCTGCCGCCCATAGCATCACACGTACATTACCATTACCAGTAACTAATACTACGGGGCCTCCGGCGGGTAACACATCGGCTCCTGGTAGTTCTCCTCCTCTTCCTTCTCCTCCTCCTCCTTCTCCTCGTCCTTGTCGTCTTCGTCGTCGTCTTCGTCAGGGTATGACATGGCTCCTGGTAATCACTAATCTCCGCCTCCTCCTCCTCCTCCTCCTCCTCCTCTTCAGTCTCCACCTCCACCTCCTCCTCCTCCTCGTCCTCCTCCCATACCGCAGCCTCATGTCTTCTCTCCATCCCTCTAGCACCACCACCATCTCACCTCCTCCTCCTCCTCTTCTTCCTCTTCCTCTTCCTCCTCCTCTTCCTCCTCCGACGACTCAATCATGTTTGTTTTTATTCCTTTTTCTTTATTCTTTATCTTATCTTTTTTGTACAAACCCTGTTGGCTCTCTAATACATTCCAATATGTCTAGTGGTACACTTAAGTAATTTTTTCTGGCAAAGGGAAGCCTCAATTAACATTATTTGCTTCATTATTGTGTATATATATATATATATATATATATATATATATATATATATATATATATAATATATATATATATATATATATATATTATAGTATTAGACTAGGTTAGGTACCTAAGCAGCCATCTAAGGACCAATACATCTGCTGCTGTTCGTTTGTGATGATGATATGGTTCAGCGTCGGAAACTCCCCCCTATCGGATGGCTAGAACGGCACCCCTCACAGAGAACTCCGTTGCGTGGAACTGAATAAACCATGCCTGTGGTTCAACTTCGCTGGGGACAGGGTTCGATGCGCCATCCCCTCGATTTTCGCCGCGAGTAACGACGCTCTAACAACCTCGGCCAGCGAGCTGCTGGTTTGTTAAACCATCTGCATCTAAGTCTCAAGACCTTAACCTCGATGAAAACCCTCAAAGGGTTAAACCTTCCTTGGGGAACCCATTTAACCCCAAAAAAAAGTTTAAGAAGGTTTTCTAGATCTAGAAATTCACTAACTAGATAGACGGGCACTAGTGGTCTCAGGTTACTTTGTATCCACTAGTTGATGTAGATGCAATCTTTTTATTTCTTGGGCAATTCCTTCAACACCTTTTCATTTTTGTTACCATTGCTTTCGTAGTTCTTGTTATTAGTCTCACTATCCTTACTACTCTGGTTTGTGGTTTGGTGGTACTACTACTATTTCTACTACTACTACTATTACCACTAATACTATTACTACTACTACTACTACCACTATTACTATTCCTATTACTTCTACTACTACTATTCCTACTACCACTTCTACTACTACTACTACTTTTCCTATTACTACTACTATTACTACGTACTACTATCACCCAGACTAATATCCACCTCATGTCTTCAGCCTACAAGATTCGAATTTTCAATTATCACTATCATTATCATTACATTCATCATTCTGAATATTCAAATTCCTTTCAAACCGTCATATAACGGTCCTGGACGGTTACAACGGTTACCGTTTCCTAAGCATCAAGATCGACGTAGCCCAATGCCACCGTTCCTCCAACCGTTCAGTTATATTCGATTAGGTCTTGGTCACACTAGCGGTTTGAACCGCGCGGAAACCGTGCGGAAACCGCGGCGGTAGTCAAGGAAAAACTGTACGGTTGTGTCTGAACGTCTCCATTGACTTACACCGTAATTGAACCGCCACGGCTGAAACCGCTAGTGTGAACAGGGCCTTAATGTTCCGGTTAATGAAGACAAGGAAGAAGAACCAATCTAGTAAACCACGTAATCAATATATAGAATCAAACTTCCTGCGGAGTCACTTGCATGCACTACTGTCCAAAGTACTAAACTTCAGATAGATGAAGATTTGAGCTATATCCTGTAATGGCTTCTTATTTATTCATTTCATAGATTTACTTATTTATCCTGCAACTGGCATCTTAGTTGCCCAAATAGTGTCTTATCTACATACTATCCCAAAATAAACTATCCCATTCCATAGTACACCCTTAAACCATATAGAACATTTTAACTAATCAGCCATTCTTAACCTTGTTTTCGTTAACTAAAACTCTTATAACAACGTCCATGTTCCAAGGAAGCTTTACATGAAAAAATAATCATATTTCTATATTAATCTCCTCTTTCATGAAATAAAAACTCACCACCACTCTTCATCCTACTCCCAAGAAGTGGGAAGTGAGAAACCTCTAGTGGGAAGTGAGAAACCTCTGGTAAGGTAAAGCCCTGTCAGTTGCGGCGAGCCGCAGGGTCCTTTAGAGTGATGTTTTGAATTGGTAGGGAGTAAATTGGTGATGTATTACACGTGGTGACGAAAGGGAGGAACCCACAATGACATCTGTCTCTGACACGTCACAAACAGGTGCATCATAACAGCTTCGCTAAATATAGATGGTCAACAGCGACGTGGGTATGATGAAAGAGCCCGTTTGATGCAACCGCAAACACGCACACACACACACACAAAGCCGCACTGACATGCCAACACACATACATGTGCGTAAAAGCGTACACAAACACATATGAAATACACATACATGCATACACACAAACGCACATAATGAGGATGTATATGACCACAAACATTCCCTGCACTTTTGCATACACACACACACACACACACACACACACACACACACATACATACCCGCACGCGCACAAACACAAGACATGCAAACATGTAAGAGTATATAAACACGGAACACACCCGTCCACACTCAAAAAAACACACACAAAACATACAAAAATGTATATAACCACGGAACACACCCGTATACACACAAAAAAAACACACACACAGGTAGTATTTGACTATCCCGACAAAAACGAACGTCTTAACCTCCCCCACCCCACCAAAAAAAAAGAGTACAAACAGCACTTTATTACCTCACTTATAAAAGCAATCACAAGAACCGTAATCATCACACCAACGTGGGTGATCACCACCACACCGAGAAAGTCCTGCCACGCAAAATGGACTTTACAATGACACGGGAGCAACAGAAACTAAGAAGAAGAAGAAGACAAACTAAGAAGAAGAGAAAAAAGAAAATGATAAAGAAGAAGGAGAAGAATAAAAAGAAAGACTAAAAGGAAGAAGAAAATTATAAAGAAGAAGAAGAAGAAGAAAAAAAGAAGATAGAAGGAGGAGATGAAGGAGAAGGAGAAAAAGGAGAAGGAGGAGAACAAGAGAAACAAGAGGAAGAAGAAAGAAGAGAACGAAAGAAGAGAAAAAAAGGACGAAAAAAAAGGGAAGAGGGACGAAGGAAAAATCCTTAAGCATAATCATCACCACTCACATCCACCTACACCACCCACAACAATAACAACATCATCATCATCAACAACAACAACAGCCAGAGACTTCGACGCCCCCTTCTTCAGTCCGGAAGTCTTCGGTGGTCGTGTCTAAGGAGAAACTGTTTCTTCAGCGTCTTCGGAGGAGGACCGCAGGACCAACAACAAACGAGGCAGACAGCATCCGATAGGAGGTAGGAGCACGGCGTGCGATGAGGTAGGAGGCAGGAGCAAGGCGTGCGATGAGGTAGGAGGATGAGGATGAGGTGCGAGGAGGGAGGAAGAGGTGTGAGGAAGAAGGAAGCGTTTAGACGACGAAGACGCTAAGAGTAAGATGGCGTGAATGAGGAGGTACAAAGAGGAGGAAGGAGGTAGGAGGAGGTAGGAGGTAGGAGGCAGAGGCTAAAATGAGGATGCGAAAAAAGAAAAGAAACGACGAAGAAAGAAAAACGGAAAAAGACAAAATATAAATGAAGGGAGAACGTGAGCCAGCGAAATTAAGATAAGGGAGGAGGAGAAGGAGGACAAGGAGAAAGAGGAGGAGGAGGAGCAGGAGGAGGGGGAGGAGGAGGAGGAGAGGGAGGAGGAGAAGGAGAGGAAGGAAGAGGAAAAGAGAGACGAGGAGGAGGAAAGGGAGGAGGAAAGGGAAAAGGATGGGAAGGAGGAGGAGGAGAGAGAGGAGGAGGAGGAGGAGAGAGAGGAGGAGGAGGAGAGGGATGAGGAGGAGAGGAAGGAAGAGGAAAAGAGGGGAGAGGAGGAGGAAAGGGAGGAGGAAAGGGAGAAGGATGGGAAGGAGGAGAGGGAGGAGGAGGAGGGTTGAGGAGGCAGCTTAACTTCGAAGAGACGAGAGAGGAGAGGCGCGGCCAGGACAGCCCAACATCCGTGGTAGGCAGGAGGTAGGAGACGACAGGAGGTAGGATGCAAAGGTGGTTGCCTACAGAAACCTAGAACTCATCAAGAACATTTCGACAGTACGTCTTACATTCGTCTAGGTTTACACTCTCTTAGTTCACCATTCAGCTTTGCTAGATATGAAAGGTAATTTGATATTTGGAGATTTAGAAAATAGAATATTGTAACCGAAGTCGTTTTTACTCAAATTAACTCTCCACTGTCGGCGCTGGTGAAGCCCGTGGGAGCTGCCCAGTGTGGGAGGTAAGAGGAAGAGGTAGGAGGTAAGAGGAAGAGGTAGGAGGTAAGAGGAAAAGGTAAGAGGTAAGATGAAAAGGGAAGAGGAAGAGGTTGGAGGTATGAGGAAGAGGTAAGATGAAGAGATAGGAGGTAGGAGGTAAGAGGGAAAAGTATGAGGTAAGATGAAATAGTAAGAGGAAGAGGTAGGATGTAAGAGGAAGAAGTAGGAGGTAACAGGAAGATGCAGAATGTAAGACGGAGAGGTAGAAGGTAAGAGAAAGTGGCAGGAGGTAAGACGAAGGAGTAGGAGATAATTGGAAGAGATAGGAGGTAAGAAGAGGAGGTAGGGGACAGAGACGGAAAGGCGAAGGCACCACGTTATGAGGCTTAAACAGATAAATGAATAAATAAATATATTAATTAATTAATTAATAAATAGAATTGACACTAAAGTGACAAGAATGGATGAAGATCAGAAAAATAATCATATTCATGTAAAGAAA
>NC_134777.1:86949813-86952313 GCF_046742065.1 Oratosquilla oratoria
TATATATATATATATATATATATATATATATATATATATATATATATATATATATATAATTGTGGTTGATAAATGTAAACCTGCTCACTGGGACCCATTCAGTGTTGTACAAATAACTTTCACGCGTTGTATACTTACCAATTGTACTATCATGCTGAAGATGGTTTGAACGCAAAATTTTGTGTACGTGTAACTCGAGCATAAATATGTATAAGAAAAATTGCACTCAATTTATATCTCTCTTGATAGCGCAATCAATTAAGTCACTATCGCTTGTCACGTACTAGCGGAGGTTCGAGGCCTTAGCTGTACAACGCTCAATTTCTGTATGTATGCTTCCTCGAGGTTTGCGATGTTGATGGCTTAGGATTAAAGTGAATTGTGGTTGATAAATGTATATATATGTATATATATATGTATATATATATATATGTACATGTATGTATGTATATATATACATATATGTATATATATATATACACACACACATATATATATATATATATGTATATATATATATATATATATATATATATATATATATATATATATATTTATATATCGTGAAAGCGAGTAAACATCAGATTCGGTTCGAAGGGTCTTGTGTCCGACGTTTCGATTCCCGTCCAGGAATGGTCTTCAGGGGTATCATGGGTACATAAAGTGAACTAAATCTTATATGGTTCGTGTTGTAACTGAGAGAGGACCTGGAGATAATCTTGCGTATAATGAACAAATACGAGTAATAAAAATAATAATAAATAATAATGATAATAAAAAAATAATAATGATAATAATAATAATAATAAATAATGATAATAATAAGAGTAATAACAATAATAATAATAATGATACTACTACTACTAGTTATAGCAATAATAATAATAATAATAATAAGTAGAATAGAATAAAATAGAATAAAACAAGATATAATTCTAGGCAACTCTGCACTACCTGAGCAACACGCAAGAACATGAAATGCAAATGAAAAAAAGAAAAAGAAAAAAGAAAGAAAAAATTAATTATTAAAAAAGAATTATTGACGGGGTGAGGGAGACAACCGTCTTGGGGGAGAGACAGATGAGGGGAGAAGAAAGTGGGGGAGAGAGGGGGTTAAGAGAAAGGAAGAGAGAAGGGGGAAAGAAAAGTGGAAGGCAAGTACGATTCCCAAAATGCAGAGACTGGTAAGCAAATGATTATAAAGGGGGAAGAGAGAGGGGAGAGGGGAGAGGGGAGAGGGGAGAGGAGGAAGGGGGGGAAGAGTCATTAATAAGAATAGACGACAACAGTACCCAAAAGAAAGGGGAGAAGAAGGAAGGAAGAAGACGAGATGAGGGAATTATAAAGGCGAAAGAATGAAAGGAAAAATTGGAGTGAAGGAATGAAGGAAGGAGAGGAGGGAGCGGGGGAAGGAGGGAAAGAAGGAGGGAAGTAGGGAAGGAAGGAGAGAAGAAAAGAAGGAAAGAAGGAATGAGGTAAGGATGGTGAGAGGGAAGGAGGGAAGGGAGGAGGGAAGGAAGGAGAGAAGGAAGGATGGAGGGAAGGGTGGAGGGAAGGAAGGAAGGGGGGAAGGATGGAGGGAAGGATGGAGGGAAGGAAGGAGGAAAGTAAGGAGGGAAGGAAGGATGGAGGGAAGGAATGAAGGAGAGAAGGATGGAGGGAAGAATGGAAGTAAGCAAGGAGGGAAACAAGGAGGAAAGGAAGGATGGGGGGAAGGATGGAGAGAAGGAAGAATGGAGGGAAGGAATAAAGGAGGGAAGGATGGAGGTAAGGAGAGAAGGAACGCAGGTGGGAAGGAAGGAGGGTAAGAAGAAAGAAAAGAGGGAATGAAACAAAAAAGAAAGAAAGGAAGGAAGGAGAGAAGTGCGGAGGAAAGGAAGAAATAAGGACGAAAGGAAGGAAGGAGGGAAGGAAGGAAGGAAGGTGGGGAGATAGGAAGGATGGAAGGAAAGAGAGAAGGATTGAAGGAAGGAAGGAAGGATTGAAGGAATGAAGGAAGGAAATAAGGGAGGATGGAAGGAAGGAAGGAAGGAAGGAAGGAAGGGAGAAAGGAAGAAAATAAAGAATGAAGTGAGGAACCTTAAAAACTAAAGACAAAATAGAAAAAAACATGGAAGAAACGAATGGAGGAAGGAAGCCAGAAACAAGAGACAAAATGGGAAGAAGAAGAAGAAGAGGAAGAAAAAGAAGAAGACGAAGAAGAAGAAGAAACTAAAGCAACCGAAAGAGAAGAGGAAGAAGCAGAAGAGGAAGAAGAAAATGAAGAAGAAGAAGAAGAAAAAGAAGAAGAGGAAGAATATGAAGAAGGGGAAGAAGAAGCTGAAGCAGAAGAGGAAGAAACAGAAGAAGAGGAAGAAGGAAAGGAAAAAGAAGAAGAAGAAGAAGAGGAAGAGGAAGAAGAAGCTGAAGCAGAAGAGGAAGAAACAAAAGAGGAAGAAGAGGAAGAGGAAGGAGAAGAAGCTGAAGCAATAAAAGCTCGAGAGAGAAAATGACGAGAAAA
>NC_134777.1:86957313-86959813 GCF_046742065.1 Oratosquilla oratoria
TTCCCTGCCTATTCTAGTCTAACCAAACACAAGAATAGATATCTCTTTGCACGTGCGAGTTTTGTATAAATGTTTAATATACTATAAACCAATATTTACCGTCCACTATTAGCCAGTTATCTCTAACCTCATCTAAGATCGTATCTTCTGCTCCTAACTCTAATATTCCATCCTTAGTAAATGTCAAGCGGGGAGTCCTTTGATCTTCCTTAATTTATGGAAGTAACCTTAGTTGTGGATCCAGCAAGCGGCACATTATCCTTTGTAAAAGCTTTGTTGATCATCACGCCAATGAGATCTTGTATCTTGGGTTGGTCACTCTCTTAAAATTAGGATTAAAAGTTTCCTAACTTGGGTGGGGGAGGGGCAGGGGGAGGGAGGGGAGGGGAGGGGAGGGGACTGGTTGGACTATTTACACACAGGTATTAACGTACACATACGTACATGTATATGTATGTACACGCAAATAATAATCTACACACACACACACACACACACACACACACACATATATATATATATATATATATATATGTACACACACGCATATATATATATATATATATATATATATATATATATGCACATATATATACACGCGATTTTTTCTTTCTTTTTTGCAATATTTGTCTGCAATCATAATAAATCACTGCTACTCAGAGATCCATAACCAATAAATTAACAACATTTTATTGCACCAATTAATTACAAATTAGTATACCAACAAAGCGTGGAGCTATTCGCGATCTTCAACGCGTCCTAGTGACCCCCATTTGCCCCGGCTATGTAAACACATCTATTGAATTTAGATACTTATTCTTTCTCTCTAGAATCTATAAGTTTGAACTTTTACTATAAGTGTTTTTTTCTCTAAAATCTAGAACGGTCCCTTTAGCTGTCTCTATTCTAGTTTATATTCTAAGTGCCGTCAGGCGATTTTATTCAATGGACACATTCCTCCTCCCACCCACTCCCTCCAATCGGTTTCGTTACTATACAAGAATCTATTTATTAATATATTAATTAATTTATCTTTACTCCATAATACTTTATTGGGTAAGTGTATTAAACGTAATATTGCCGACAAGGATAGAAGCACTGGTAAACTGCAATCCATTAGGCGTTTCCTTAAGTTAAATGTAAAATACTAATACTTGACCTGACCTTAGGTCAGGAGGTCACACTGGGTTAGTATGTTTTCAATTTTATTTATTTGCTTACATATATATATATATATATATATATATACATATATATATAAATATATATATATATATATATATGTATATATATATATATACATATATTTGTTGGTACATTGTGACAAGTTGATGAAGGTGGAACTAGACCCGTGACTTCTTTTTCCACCTTCATCATATATATATATATTTATATATATATATATATAAATATATATATATATATATATATATATGTAGAGACATTGGGACAAATTATGGGAAAGGTGGAGGGGGAAACACGGGTCTTTATCTGATTATCGAGTTTATTCCTGACCGGTTTCGCTTACAATAGCTTCTTCAGAGGAGCTATTGTAAGCGAAACCGGTCAGGAATAAACTCGATAATCAGATAAAGACCCGTGTTTCCCCCTCCACCTTTCCCATATATATATATATATATATATATATATATATATATATATATATGTATATATGTGTGTATGTATATGTATGTATATATATATATATGTATATATATACATTTATTTTTAATGCATTCAGATATGTTGCAAACATGACGGACGCAGCGGAGTATCATTTCGTAATAAAATAAATAAATAGATAAAAAGATATATAAATAAATTAATATTTAAAATAAAGGAATAGATAAAATGAAATAAAATAGATAAGTGAAATGAAATCAAATAAATAAATAGTCAAAAAATAGGTAAATAAAATAAAAGAATAGATGAAATAAAAATAATATAGATAAGTAAAATGAAATAAAATCATATAAATAGACAAATAAATAGCTAAATAAAATAAATGAACAAATAAAATAAAAAAGATAAAATAATAGATAAATAAAATCTATGAATAGATCAAATAAGATACATACATACATATACCAAAGGCTTTTTCCCCCTACACGGGGGGTAGCCAAAAAGAAAAAGGCATAGAAACCACTCCCACCTATTCCATTTCCTATATATTCCACTCCCCTCCACCATCCTCCCTCCCTCTTATCTTGGCACCTCCTGGATGACGGGTCATCCCTGCATCCTGTCCACTGCCCTGGGTCAGAAGCAGTGTCGCAAGACACAGCACATCCACAGCAAGGCCGCTTCATAAATTCGGCGACCCCCACTCTCCGTCCCCCCATGCAGAAAAGGAGAAGACGGGGAGAAATCCCTTCGGGCTGCGTCAAATTTTTCTCATACATACTTACTCAGCCACCATCTCCCACCCATTCCCCCTCATGCATCACAGCATCATCTATACACAACCCCTCATCATCTACACACAACCCCTCTCCATTCA
>NC_134777.1:86964813-86977313 GCF_046742065.1 Oratosquilla oratoria
TATATAAGGTCAAACAAGGTCACGATCAAGCAAGGTGGTCAAACAAGGTCATGCAAATCAAATAAGGTTAAACGTCAAAGGTCATTCTCGGTCAAATAAGGTCATACAGGATCAAACAAGGTCATATAGGGTCAAATAAGGTCATGCATTGTCAAACAACGTCAAATAAGGTTAACGACAAATAATGACAATATCAAATGAGGTTAAAGGTCAAACGAGGTTACATAAGGTCAAATGAAGTAATGATCAAGCAAAGTCAAATAAGATCATACAGGGTCAAATACGGTCACCCAGACCTTAATCCAGATTCAATATCCTCTGGTTCTCGTCTCAGGTCGCCTCTGCTGCAAGTGTACCCAAATACCTCTTTTGGTGGTGACACTTTCTTATACAAAACTAATACCCATTGATGTGGGCATGATCATTTGGTTATCTGCTAATATCCCATTGCTGTGAAAGATTATCAATATCCTGTTGGTATAAACGTTCCCTAATACACATTGGTATGGGCGCTTCCTAATATCCCCATGTGTGTTGATACTTTTTAATAATCCCATTGGTATGAACGCTTCCAAATACACAATTCGTATCAAAGCTTCCGAATACCCCATTGATGTGAAGAGGAAAATATTCCAAAATAATAGAAAATAAAAATGAATGGTAGTTAAAGTATGGGAAATGGCGACACACACACACACAAAAAAAAGGAAGATTAAAAAAAAAAAAAAAAAAAAGGATGTGAGGAGAAAGCCCTTAATCAAACCTCTTCTAACTCACTGGAAACTGTCTCAGAAAGAATTTAAACTTAGTCCGGAAAAGGCAATAGATGTGGACAATATATTCATTATATTCTACGACCGGGCCCGGTGGACAGGGGTGAGGGTGGGGTGAGGGCTTGGAATGAAAATTTCGAGAAGATAATTCGAAAATTAAAATGAAAAAGTTTACGATTTTCTTGAATGGACTTGCGGAGGCGCGTGCGACGTCAAAGTAAGGCCTTAACTTGATGGCCCTTCCCAGGCCTTCTCGAAGGACAATGAAGGACCGTGTCTCCTTCAGACTCCTTGGGACCTTTTTTGATAAAAAAAAAAGGAGGGGGGGGGCATGGAAAACTATGAACACCTCCAAAAACTTAGGAAAAAAAAAAAAAATCTAAACGGATTTAATGATTTTAAGTCTTCAACTATGAAGCTCATTTTCTCCTAACAAGTTCTCGTCTCTTATGGAATACTGTTTATAATTAATATTCTTATATCATTATTATTGTTATTATTATTATAATTATTATTATTTTACAATTGACCCTTTAATAAGCCTTTTCTTCTCACCTGTTTTCATTCCCCCTCTTCCATCTTCATAATTCTATTTCTATCCACTTCCCTTCTCGTACACAATCTCCTCTTTTATCAATTACTCTTTAATTTTTCTCCTATCCTCTTTCCCCTTTACATTCTTCTCTTCTTCCTCTCTTTTCTCATTCTCTGCATTCTTCCTTCCTCTCTTCACGCTTTTCATCCGACTCCTCAAACCCCTCCACATCTAGTCTTACCTCCATCCCTCCACATCATACCATTCGTTATTACCACTCCACATCCTCCACTCTAGTCTCACTTTATCCACTTCCCCGTCTTCCCTTCCACCTCCCTCTTTAACATTTCCTTCTTTATACAAAAACACATAATTACATCTTCCAGCAAGATCATCTCATCTCCCTTCCTCCCTCCCCTCCCTCCTCCTCCTCCTCCTTCCCTCCCTCCCTTCCACCTCCCTCCTTCCTCTATTTTTATCTCGTTGCTTTCCTTGATAACAATCTGTCATGTTATAGGCGTATTTTTCTTCTCCCACTCTAACTTCGTTCTATTCTCTCCTAATCCACATTCCTCCAAAATAATCTCGTTTACTTTAACCTGGCAGAAACTGCCTTCATTAATGTTGCCGATTAATTCATAGTTCCCATACATTCACTCATTATCATTATTATTATTAATATTATTATTATTATTATTATTATTATTATTATTATTCTATTTTATATATTTTTTAATTTTTTGAGTTTCCCTTTTTCTCATTATGGAGTACAGATTTAAAAAATATTCCATAATATATATTTTTCTTTAATTAATCCTTCCCATAGGGTCACTCATTATTATTATTATTATTATTATTATTATTATTATTATTATTATTATTATTATTATTATATTATCATTATCATTATTATTATTATTATTATTTTATTCTATATATTTTTTAAATTTTTGAGATTCCTTTTTTCTCATTATGGAGTACAGATTTCAAAAGTACTCCATAATATTTAATATATCTTTTTCTTTAATTAATCCTTCGCTAAGACAAAAGAAACGGGCTTAATCCTCGCCAACTCCTAAGCTGAGCTTAAGCTCATTTCAATCTCTATCCCTTTTCATATAACCTATCCCAACTATCCTCTCTCTTATCACACTCCATACCAATCTCCTCACCGCACGCGTACTCCATCACTCTCCCTCCACCACAAAATTCTCCTTACCTATTCCAATTCCCTTTCTGTCTTTTCGTCTAGTCTTTTCCCTATCTAAGCCTAACCTAGCCGAGCTGTATGTCTTAGTTAACCCCCCCATCCCCCCCACCTAAACCTCACCGACAAGGGATCTCCCCCCATTTCCCCCCATCACAACCACGCCGTAAATGCATTCAGATCCAATTTACAAATATTCCCCATTTCTGTCACCAACTCATTACACCCATTCCAGATCCCGTTCCAGGCAGCCCCTTCCGTACCGTGTGATACTTTTCCTTTCAATTCAGGCTGTCGTCAGGCGATTTTATTCGTATCATCCTTTCTATGAATCTTTTTGTAGTGAATGGCGCTTTGTATACATCCAGTATGCCAGCAAGTGATTTAATTGGGGATGATAGGTGGTAATGGACATGGAACTACCTAGTGTAGGCCTTATGGTCTCTTGCAGTCTCCTTCATTTTTATGTTCATTCCTATGGCATATGGCACCTCCTCGGTAGTGAAAGGTTGGTTAGTTAGGTTAAGTTAGTGAAAGGGTCAATTTTTCAAAATAAATCCTGTATTTGACAGTACCAAGAGCACATCCTCAACCTACCTCCTCCTTGAACCTTCTTCGTCCACATCAACCATCTCACTCCCATTCCTGTCTTCCTCTCACCTTCCCGTTCCTATTCCCAATACAGGTTCAGAGTTAATTCCATTCCTAATAGAACCTAGATTCCCACATTCCTGCTCTCTTCCTTCCTTTCTTCTTCCTCCTTCTCTTCCTCTTCCTCAGCCTCGGGCCTTCCTCGATTTCTGGGATTATTCCAATGTCCCCTCTCCATTCCCGATACAGCGTCTCTCTGGCCTTAATACCATTCCAATTCCATTGTCCAATTTCATTCCTGCTTCGTTCCAGGGTACAAAACTCCTTGGGCCTACAGTTGTCAACGGAGACGACTAAAAGCAACGAAAATCCTTTCGTTTATTGTATCTCAACTATCTTTTTTTGACACCGTGATTCCTCCGCATTAAAAAAAAAAAAAAAAAAAAAAATGAAAACTCCGTATTCAGTGGCTGTTTTGTTTACAATTTCTGGTCATTCCTCCAATTTGGCTATTCAGATTTTTTTTTGTCGTGCCGTGATTCCTCCGTATTTAAAAAAAAAAAAAAAAAAACCGTCTTGTTTGCAATTTCTTGTTATTTATTTGACTGCTGTGTCCAAAATTTGCCCTTTCGGTATTTCTGTTTTAATTCTATTCTTATTTTTTTAATGCTTCAGGGCAGCATTTCCCAACCTTTTCCGACCCCAGTCGTCAGCTCAAAGCAGTCCAGAACCCCCTAACTAGTATCTTATTACTAGGAGGATAAAGGGAAGTGTATGTATGCATCGCCTTCCAGCAGAACCCCCTATCATCACTTCCCAGCAGGCTCCCCTATCATCGCCTTCCAGCAGAACCCCCTATCATCGCTTCCCAGCAGGACCCCCTATCATCGCCTTCCAGCAGAACCCCATATCACCGTCTCCCAGCAGAACCTATCATCGCCTTCCAGCAGAACCCCCTATCATCGATTCCCAGGAGGACCCCCTATTATCGCCTCCCATCAGAACCCCCTATCATTGCCTCCTGGGAGTACCCTCAAGACTTGCTAGCACCCCATGTTGGGAAACGCTGTTTTAGGGTTTCTGAGATCGAAGGATAAGTATCGGCCCGTTTCCACCGGAAATCCCTCAAGGGGACACGTCCCCTCCGGCCCCTGATTGGCTGAGAGAGTGGTGACGTCACGGCAACGGAGACGACTGATTGGCCGAGAATGGTGACGTCACGGCAACGGAGATTGGCTGCGAGCAAATCGAGCTCGTTCTAACCCCAGCGTAGTGGGGTCGGGCGCAGCTCATTACTCGTAAAAAATAAATAAATAAATAAATAAATAAATAAAAAGTTCTGGAAAAAAAGGCTTATTGACTACTTTCATTATTGTCAGACTCTACCAAATGGTGAACCTCTCCGGGTCTTCCGTACTATGTGGCACTTTGCAACTGCCGCCAGCCAAATTAATCTCCGCGGATCAGCCTAGGTGGTGAAAATGAGTGAAATGATGTTGTTTTCTCACTAGTAAACATAATAGTATGTTGAGGGGAACAAGCATTACGTGTGCGTTACACAACTGTATATATATATATATATATATATATATATATATATATATATATATTCACAGTGAGTGTTCGTTACAGTAAAATGTTCGTTACTACTGGTCACAACGTGTGGCCGTTACTCTTCAAACGAAAGTCCGTTACTATCCGTTAACACAGATGACCGTTACTGTCCGTTACACCGAGGATGACCGTTAAACGCAAAATCAATTAAATGGAATGATGCCGTTGCATCAGACAGGTCGGGGCATTCGAGCTGAGACAGATGAAGACAAACGAGCAATTCAACAACAAGCAATCAACCTCGACTGCCCATAGACTAAGACACATAAACACAAATAGACAAACATACATAAGCACGGCTTGCTGGTGTTGTGGATAGCGTCATGGGCTTTCGATGAGGCAGGCCTGAGGTCGCACTCCGTAATATTCACTAACAATGCAATTCATTACTGCCCCCTATGAGCAAGGGGACATATACATACATACATACATATATATATATATATATATATATATATATATATATATATATATATATATATATACATATATATATATATATATATACATGTGTGTGTGTGTGTGTGTGTGTGTGTGTGTGTGTGTGTGTGTGTGTGTGTGTGTGTGTGTGTGTGTGTGTGTGTGTGTGTGTGTGTGTGTGTGTGTCTGTGCGTGTATAAGGTCAAAGCAATCCCCATACATCAGTCTGTGCGAGCTCTGAGCTTTTGTTCGGGAGTGTAGAAGCTATCACGAGCCCAGCACGTAATCTAACATTAAGGTGGATCACATACTCTCTGGTCCGGATGTACAGAGGGCAAGACTCCGATGTGGCAACAGTGCTCTTGCGTTCACGAAATAAAGGTATTCATATGTTGCGTGCAGTACTTCATATTAACGCGTGAATACAAAAGCGATGTTGCCACGTCTTTACGAGTGGACCACGCAGAAATCTTGTCAAATGCACACTAAGTAAACAAGGTCTCTGAGGCAATGTTGCTGCGTCTCTCATCTGTTTCTATAATGTCTAACAAGAGACAAGAAACACTACTGATAGTCGATGGCGTACTTAGCGCATTTTATTTTGGCTAACGCATGACGATTTTATTCAACCTTGGGTTCGTCACTGTAATGAATCAGGTTGAAGGTAAAAACAAAATAGATA
Organism: Oratosquilla oratoria; assembly: GCF_046742065.1. Lineage (NCBI taxonomy): Eukaryota > Metazoa > Arthropoda > Malacostraca > Stomatopoda > Squillidae > Oratosquilla > Oratosquilla oratoria. Next base: position 86,970,636 of record NC_134777.1, read on the forward strand.
AATAAATTAATAAATGAAAAATTGAGTGTTGCCACCCAGCCCAGAGACAATGCAACTAGATCGTTCGGAAACTTGGCATCACTGTCCCAGAAAATGTATGCTGGTATGCCGAAGACCCAACGTTGCCTTGAGGCACATGCAGGCACAATCATGCATGCATGCCGACCAGCGCTCCCGACATAAACTCACATATAAGAGAAGCTAATGTATGTAATGGCACCAGAGATGGATGGGCCAAGTCATGAACAAAGAAAACGGAGAAGCCCAGATTATAGCGGGGACCAATCAGACGTCTCTTGAAGACAAAAGTAAAAAAAGAAAATGACTGCCAGCGAGTAGTCGCGACGCAGGAGCCAATCAAAACAAAAACTGATTGCAGGATGCTAATCAGCAGCCAATCATGACAAGAAATTCCCCACCAGACTCGTCAAAACGGAGTGAGTGGGAGGAAGGAAGAGTAGGGTGGCTTCAACATACACTTGATGGCGCTGAGGCGGGGCTGGGGGGCGGGGCTGGGGGCGCAAAGGGGCGGAGCCAAAAGAGGATGGGGTGAACCCAATCTCATATGTATATACAGTATGTACATATACATACATACATATCATATATATATATATATATATATATATATATATATATATATATATATATATATATATATGTGTGTGTGTGTGTGTGTGTGTGTGTGTGTGTGTGTGTGTGTGAGCGTGTGTGTGTGTGTGTGTGTGTGTGTGTGTGTGTGTGTGTGTGTGTGTGTGTGTGTGTGTGTGTGTGTGTGTGTGTGTGTGTGTGCGTGTGTGTGTGTGTGTGCGTATACCCGCATGCATGTATCTATATGTGGTCATCATGGATTGCTTCTCGCGCATCCAAGAGAACTCCAATAACATTACATCGGGAAATGAGAAGGGGGAAGACCAGAAAGACGAGAAGGAAGACAAGAAAGAAGATGGTAAGGAGGAGAAAGGAAAAAAGGAGGAAGAGGAGGAAGAGGAAGAGGGGGAGGGCTGCGCGTAGAGAAGACGAGGGAATTCTAAAAAAAAAAAAAAAAGAGAGCAAGAAGAGGGCGAAAGAAAAAAAAATAATATAAACAAATCTTGAAAGAGGAGGTAGAAGACCAAACTGAAAGAGACGAAAGGAATGAAAAAGAAAAAATTCTAAAGCGATGGAAGACATAGAACAAGAAAAGTAAAATAATGGAGATAATAAAAAGAGTATATTGAGAAGAGGGTAAAGAGAACAGCAAGACCCCTCCTTAGAAAAAAAAAAAAAAAAAATCAAAATTTCTTAAAGAACGAATGTGTTCACATGAAAAGGTTAAATTGTGATGGATCAAGGATAAACTGGAGTAGAAAACACGAAACAAGAAAATGGATCTGCCTGACAGTCTACCTGTCTACCTGACTGTCACCCCCACTTACCTCTCTTCCTGTCAGTTTACCATCTTTCTATCTACGCTGACTACTGTACTTACTTGTCCTCCTGTCAGCCTGAAACTTACTTGCCTGTCAGCCGCTATGCTTGTTTGTGAGCTTACCTACCTTCCTACAAGCGCTGACTGCTTACAAGTCCTATCAGCCTATTTGCATAAAACCTTCATGCCTGTCAGCCCGCCTGCCAGCCTGTTCACCTTGCCCAGACTGTTTTCCCGTCCTCTTGTCAGCCTGAACGATTGTACATCTGCTTCCCTGTCAGTCTACCCGTGTCTGCCTGTCAGTCTGTCTTGACTTATCATTTCCCGTTTGCTTGTTTGCCCAAAAGGATGACTATCTACTAACCAAAATATCTGCCTGTCTGTTCGTCTGCCATTGGTCTGTATGCATGGAAGCTCGCCCGAATGCCTGTCCGCCAGCGTGGCTGCCTGTGAGGTGGGCGAGGGACGCCCTGGGGCGAGCGGGCGAGCGTGGGGCGCCCATGTCTCGTCCACAATGAGATTTTTCCGCCTACATCCTTGGCATAAGCAACGCAAACCGTGCGACCGAAGGTAAACGAGACTGCAGGAATGAGAGGAGGAAAGAGAGAGAGAGAGAGAGAGAGAGAGAGAGAGAGAGAGAGAGAGAGAGAGAGAGAGAGAGAGAGAGAGAGAGAGAGAGAGAGAGAGAGAGAGAGAGAGAGAGAGAGAGAGAGAGAGAGAGAGAGAGAGAGAGAGAGAGAGAGAGAGAGAGAGAGAGAGAGAGAGAGAGAGAGAGAGAGAGAGAGAGAGTAGGAGAGAGAGTAGGAGAGAGAGTAGGAGAGGAGAAGGAAGAGGAAGGGAGAGGAGATGGGGAGGAAAGAGAAGAGTGGGGAAGAGAGGAAAGGAGAAGGAAGAGGAGTGGAGAAAGAAGAGCGGAGAAGACAGGAGAAGAGAGGAGAGGAGTAGGAGGAAGAGAAGAGGAAAGAGGAGAGAGAGAGGGAAGAGGAGAGGAGGGGGAAGAAGGAGGAGGTAGAGGAGAGGAGAGGGGAGGAAAGAGAAAAAAAAGAGAAGACAGGAAAGAAGAGGAGGAGGAGGAGGAGGAAGAAGAGGAGACGAAGGAGGAAGAGGAGGAGGAGGAGAAGGAAGAAGCGAAAGAACAGGAGACAAAGAAGGAGAAAGAGGAGGAGGAGGAAGAGGAAGAAACGAAAGAAGAGAAGAAGAAGGAAACAAAGGAGGATGAGGAGGAAGAAGCGAAAGAAGAGGAGACAAAGAAGAAGGAGGAAGAGGAGGAGGAGGAGGAGGAGGAGGAAGAGGAGGAAGATATGTCTAGAAACACGAGTGGTCTTGTGATGAGATGGAGGACAGTGATATGGAGTTGAGAAGACGGAGGGCCCCCAATACTGAACGGAGGGAAATGGAGGGAAATGGAGGGAGAAGGCCAATTTAATCCACCACAGTCCAGCGTCTCCCTTTAAAGCCTTTATTCAGGCTAACATCAAACGATTCTATTCACATGTGACCTATTTCTCTATGTCCTATTGTTAAACAACATCTGCGTTCTCAAACGTTAATGATTTCGTTCTGTCTGTCGCCATGCGATTTTACTCAGCTTAGAAAGACCTTGGAAGCGAAGGCACGAAGTGTACAAAGGCAATATGTACAAAGGCAGGTCGCACAGTGACGCAACCAGTTGCATGAAACCGATCGCAACGGGCCCCTACATTCTGTGAAAGAATTATTTCTTGTACTGTATGGACATAAACATATCATTTTCCTTTACTAGTTATTTCAGAAATGCTGGTACCTGAGTGCTGGTGGGCAAACGCACAAGAAATACCGGTTCCACAGAGCTTAGGCATCTGTTACGATCAGTTTCATGCAACTGGTTGCGTCGGTATGCTTAATTCCTAGTGGGCAAACGTACAGGGAATACTGCTTTCACAGAGTCTAGGCATCTGTTGCGACCGGTTTCATGCAACTGGTTGCGTCGGTATGCGAGATGCCTACGTCGGATCCTCTGATTGCGAATGATAAGGATATCCTGTCGGAGGCGAGCTGACGAACACATGAGGACCAAACGTGCATAACAGGACTCGAACCCACTTTTTTGATACAATGGCATACTTTGATGATGTTATTTTGTCTAAGGATAAAAACTTAAAATAAATAAGTTTATTTTTTGAGAGTTGGCGTGAAATTTTGCAATGATGTACATTGTGAGGCTAAGCTTACAGAATTATGGACCATTACATATATATATATATATATGTATATATATATATATATATATATATATATATATATATATATACAGTATATATATATATACATATATATATGTATATATATATATATATATATATGTATATGTATATATATATTTTGCAGTATTTCACAAATGACACGTGAATATAATATACAGAAAACACTACTGGTAAATAAGAAACGTAGTCCGAATGTTTTCGTCTATTTAAGACGAAAACATTCGGACTACGTATTTACCAGTTTTTGTTTTGCATACATACATATATATATATATATATATATATATATATATATATATATATATATATTATATATCCGTTATATACGTCACACGCAAGTTATATGCCTTATATCTAGATATATATATATATATAGAGATATACGTCACACGCAAGTTATATGCCTTAATCTAGATGTAAAAGAGAGAGAGAGAGAGAGAGAGAGACAGAGAGAGAGAGAGAGAGAGAGAGAGAGAGAGAGAGAGAGAGAGAGAGAGAGAGAGAGAGAGAGAGAGAGAGAGAGAGAGAGAGAGGAGAACCAACCTGAAACCAACATCCTATTGTCGATCTAAGTTAAACATCCATGACATTAAAGAGAATGAATTCATGAATAATTACATAAATATAAAAATAAATAAATACACCAACGAATGAATTTCTGCATCCAAGCTTGACTACATACATTTTCAGAGAAAGAGAGAAGAGATAAGAGAGAGAGAGAAAGAGAGAGAGAAGAGATAAATACAAACCTGCAGAATAAGCCAAATAAAGAGCAAAAGACGAGGTATATATGATACTTACAAAGACCAATGACAAAGTAATAATAATAAAAAAGATACTGGGGAAGCTTACGTTAAAGCCAAAATTTCTTAAAGGAAATATAAACTGTTATTTTGACAAAAAAAAATAAATAAATAAATAAACTTCAGTTCAGATCGGCATAGCGCGAGGAAGTATGTAATGCTATTGAAAAGAAAAGAGAGAAGGAGGGAAGGGAAGGAGGGAAGGGAAGGAGGGATGGGAAGGAGGGAGAAATGGAGAGATCGGAAGGAGGGATGGGAAGGAGGGATGCGAAGGAGGGATGGAAAGGAGGGGTGGGAAGGAGGGAGAAATGGAGAGATCGGAAGGAGGGAATGGAGACAGGGAGGGAAGGAGGGGTGGGAAGGAGGGAAGAGAAGAAGGGTAGGGAGGTAGGGATGGAAAGGAGGGAAGGAAAGGAGGGAGAGAAAGGGAAGGAGGGTAATGGAGGAAGAGGGTGGTAGAAAGAAGAAGTAAGTAGGTAGGAGGGAAGACGGATAGAGATATGGAGAGGAAGGGAGGAGGAAGGAGGAAGGAGGAGGGAAAGAAGGGAGCTGACAGTAAAAGGAGGGATCAAGACACATCTACAGAATGAAGGGAGCAATGAAGAGGGATGGGGGAGGGGGGAGAATGAGCTATTATGGGGGAGATGGAGGAAGGGGGGGATAATGGGGCAGACGGCCAGGGTGCGTGAGATGGGGTGATGGGGTGACGGGATGGGGGAGGGGGGAGGGGGGAAAGCTATTACACAAATGGGAGAGAGCTAGCAGAAGGGGGGGGGAGACTGGGAGGGGAGAATGGAGGGAGCGTAAGGGAGGGTATGGAGGATAGGGTGATGACGTCATCCTATGGAGGGAAGGGAGGTGGAGTGAAGGGAGAGTTGGAGGGAACTATGGAGGCACAGATATGGAGGATGTGGAGTTAAGGAGTTGAAGGGTCCAGAGTCTTTGGGAGGGGATAGATGGAGGGGTGTATGGAGGTACTGGGAGAGAGAATTTGGAGGGGCTATGGAGGGGTTATGGAGGGGCACAAGGAGGTATGGAGGGGGTATATAGGTCTGGAGGGGTTATATAGGTCTGGATGGGGTATGGAGGGGGTACGGATGGGATATAGTGTGGGTATGGAGATATGGAGGGAATATGGAGGGATGGAGGGGGTATGGAGATATGGAAGGGCTATGGAGGGGATATAGAGGTATGGAGGGGGTACGGAGGAGATATGGAGGGAGTATGGAGGGGATATGGAGGTATGGAGGGGGTATGGAGGGGGTATGGAGGAAAGGGGCTGAGGGTACCGTACCCCCCACTGCGAAGGTCAAGGAGAAAATCCGCCGAAGGGGATTCAATCCTCTTCAGCGACCAGATCATACACACAGGTACAATACACGGGGTATGGTATTATACACGAACGTTTATACATAACACTTAGTATGGGGCTGTACATCGGTGTGATACTGTGTGAAATATAGGTTGATCTTATATGTACATGTACACTGGCTATGTACATGTATGTACATACATAGATTATGATATCATACACGAAAGATTATACATAGCACTTAGTATTGGGATGTATGTTGGTATGTTACTGTGTAAAATATAGGTTAATGTTGATTTTATATATGTATATATATATATATATATATATGTATATGTATATATATGTATATATATATATGTATATATATATATATAATATATATATATATATATATATAATATATAACCATACATACATATATATGTATATATATATATATATATATATATATATATATATATATATACTAGCTACATAATATGTTGATATCTATATTCATTTGTGGTCAAAATATATATTTTTTTATCTAGTATCTGAAGTAAATTATGCAGCTATCTGGGTGAACATAGTGTCGCTGCGTACTCCAAATTACCTTATCGAGGTGACTGGTATTTTCTTTACCATTTCTTCATCCAAGTATAAGCCACTTTAATTGAGCTTAGTAGGATATAGGTTTCGCCGACAATTTTGTTTATATGTTTGTCAGGGGACATATCTTTTGTGATGATCATTCCCAGGTCTTTTTCAGATCCCTCTTTCTTTACTTCTTTTTCAGCAATTTTATATTGTCCTGATATCCTTTTTTTACTTTTTCCAAATTCTATTATATTACATTTTTTAATGATGAATTCCAATTCACACTTCTGACTCCATTCCCAAACCTTGTTCAGATCTCTCTGTAGTGAG
>NC_134777.1:86982313-86992313 GCF_046742065.1 Oratosquilla oratoria
TAACAATAAAATAAGAAAATAAAAAAATAAATAAATGTAAGTGGAGTAGGAAACACAGTAGTCTTAGTCTTGAGTTTATTCCTGACTAGTTTCGCAGTTATGCTTTTTCAAAGGAATGAAAAAGCATACTTGCGGTTAAGACTCCTGTGTTTCCTACTCCACTTACGTCAACCTGTCAGAATGTCTCAACAAATAGATAAATGTAAACAATGTATCAAGTTAATCTTATTTGAATTTTTTTCTCGATGGTACAATCGGCTTAGCGAATACCAGTTTAAGTTTCTTCTTTATCTTCTAAACATTATCAACCCTACCTTCATCGTACTCAAGGGGGAATGGGAGGGGGGGAAGGGAGAGGGGGAGGGGAGGAGGGAGAGGGGGAGGGGGAAGGGAGAGGAGGGGGAGGGGAGGGGGAGGGGGGAGGGAGAGGGGGAGGGAGAGGAGGGGGAGGGAGGAGGGAGAGGGGGAGGAGGAAGGGAGAGGGGGAGGGGAGGAGGGAGAGGGGGAGGGGAGGAGGGAGAGGGGGAGGGGGAAGGGAGAGAGGGACGGAAGGGAGAGGGGGAGGGAAGGGGGAAGGGAGAGGGGGAAGGGAGAGGGGGGAGGAGGGAGAAGAGGGGAAGGGAACGGAGAGGGGGAGGGGAGGAGGGAGAGGAGGGGAGGGGGGGTGCCACAGGTCGATTAAAATCGCCTGACGGCCGGCCAGAATGGGCCTCACCTTGAGGTTCGCGACCCCTTTAGGGTCCTACATACTTTCAAAAGAGGGGGCGCGTATATGAACTCGTGGTAATAGGTGAATGCTCTGGGTAATTACATTCAGTGGGGGAAATGAAGACTATTAAAAAAATAAAATAAAAAGAAGAAGAAGAAAAGGTAGCTCTTCTGCATCCTAAGACGTCCATCATTCTCCACCACAAGCCTGGGCCAATGGCAATCACCAGTGACTCGCTTGGTCACGTGTCCTTTTTGCTACACTGTTACCTGGCCGTTGTCAGGACCTGAATGCCCGTCCCCATAGCCGTCGTCTGTCTGTCTACCCGGTGACAGGCAGACGTCTGAGACGCGGGTCTGACTGACAGATAAATGTACAGAGATGGTCGTAAAACTTCCAGCTGATGCGATTCCAGGTAAGTGTTCAAAGTTTTATAGGTTTGTCTCGGCTGGCATCTCCCCCCCCTCCCCCTCCACTTTGTTATGTCGGCTTCTGTGTAGACCAAAAGGTCTCTTAATTCTTCCGTTGTAACTTACATCAAAATCGCTTCGCGGAGGTCAGATTTAATGTATGATGAATCGCTCACTCTTCCTATGAGACTCGAACCTTAGGCCTTGCAATACGAGACGAGGACCAGCTACGACTGAGGGAGGGTGGGGTTCTTATCCGAATAAAATCAACTGCCGACACTGAGAACATGAGTGAATTGTTAAATAAGATTTTGTGTACGTGTACGATTGTAAATGACACACACACACACACACACACACACACACACACACACACACACACACACACACACACACACACACACACACACACATATATATATATATATATATATACATATATATATATATATACATATATATATATATGTATATATGTATATATATATATATATATACATATATATATATATATATATATATATACATGATGAAGATGATATGATTGAACGTCACAAACTCCCCCCTAACGGGAGGCTAGGACGGTCTCCCTCTCAGAGGACTTTGTAGCGTGTAATTTAATGAACCATGCCCTTGGTTCAATTTCGCCGGTGGCAGGATTCGAACCGCCATCCCCTCGATCTTCGCCGCAAGTAACGACGCCCTCTATAGAGGAACTACAATGATGGATGAAATAGTCAACAAGTGAAGATATTTTTAAGATAATCGAGGATGAGCGAGATTTCATAACTAAAAGGGCATAAAGATAACGTTGCAACAGGGTGTCCTTTCTTTCGCTCTCTATCTCTCTTTGGAGGTACCCTATTTACATTCCAATGCAATACCAATACCACCCTACACCAATGAATAAATAAATAAATAGATAAATAAATAAACAAATAAAATAAATAATAATGATAATCCTAGCCAATTCTAAAAAAAAAAAAAAAAAAAAAAAAAAAAAAAACTATACCGTGTGATACCTGTCCTATGATCCTGTCTTCCCTTCAGACCATCTAATTCCTATTCCCGGCACCCTTACATTAAATGGGTAATCCCATACTATCTTAACATTAACATTTCTACTTTCCTTTCCAGCCACAAGGATAGAAACGCTGGCCAACAACAGCCCAATTCCCCCCTTCCTTCCCACCTCCCCCATCATATAATCTCCCCTTCCCGCCCTCCCCCTCCCAACCTTTCCTCTCCCCCCCTCCACCCATACACCTGCATCCCTGCCCCCCTCCCCCCCTCTTCACCAAAACCTGTTTCTTTGGCTACATAATAACTCCCTCTCCCCCTACCTCCCTCCTTCACTCTCCTCCTACCTCTCTCCCTTCCTTCCACTCCATCTCCCCCTTCCTCCCTTCCTCTCACCATCCCTTTCCTCCCCTTCCTCTCTACCTCACCTTTCTCTCTCCCTCTCTTACTTCCTTTATTTCTCTCCTTCCCTCTCCTCTCCCTCATTCCCTCTACTCATTTCTCTGCCCCCTCTTTATCCCTCCCTCCCCATCTTTCTCGTTCCCCTCTCTCCCTCCCTCCCTTTCTTTCTCACCTCCACCTTCTCTTCTGTCCCCTCCTTCTCTCTTCTTCTCTTCCGCCCTCTCTCCTCTGTTCCCTAGCTTCCTCTCTCCCTCCTTCCTCTCTTCCAATCTCCCACCCTCTCGCCTCTGTTCCCTCCCTTTCTCCTCTTCCTCTCCCCCCTCTCTCCTCTAATCCCTCCCTCCCTCTCTCCCTTCTTCCTCTCTTCCTCTCCCCCATCCTCTCTCCTCTGTTCTCTCCCTACCCATCTCCCTTCCTCTCCCCCGCCTTCTTTCCTCTATTCCCTCCCTCCCTTTCTCCTTCTTCCTCTCTTTCTACCCCCACCCTCTCTCCTCTGTTCTCTCCCTCCTTCTTCTCTCCCACCTTCTCTCCTCTGTTCTCTCCCTCCCTCACTCTCTCCTTCCTTCCTCTTTTCCTCTCCCTCAACCTCTCTTCTCTGCTTCCTCCTTCATTCTCTCCCTACCTCCTCTCTTCCTCTCCCCCACCCTCTCTCCTCTGTTCCCTCCCTCCCTCCCTCTCTCCCTTCCTCTCTTCATTACCCTTCTTCATCCTCCCTCAAATGTAGAGGAGCTGCTCCCAATCTAAACAAGTCCACAGACAAAATGTACGGGACGTACTGTGCTAAATGTAATCCCCCTTTCCCCCCTCCTTCTCCCTTTTCCCCCTCCTTCCCCCCTCGCCTTCTCAATCCCCGATCTCCCACGTCTCATTCAAGCTCGAATAATGAAACTGGGTCTGAGAGAGAGAGAGAGAGAGAGAGAGAGAGAGAGAGAGAGAGAGAGAGAGAGAGAGAGAGAGAGAGAGAGAGAGAGAGAGAGAGAGAGAGAGAGAGAGAGAGAGGATACGGAGAATGAGAGAAAGAATAAGAGAAAGAAGGAGAGAAAGGAGATAGAGAAGGAGAGAGAGAAAAAGAGAAAGTGAGAGAAAGAGAGAAGACACCGAACACTGCCGGGAGGCGATCTAATTCACCCGAGTGGCGGCATTGGCCCAATATTGAGGTCTCGATCAAGTGTATCCCTGTTCAAGCTCAAGCCCTCTTCTGATGTGAATAAAATAGTCTAACATTAGACAGAATAAAGTATATCAAGCCCCCCCCTCTCTCTCTCTCTCTCTCTGATTGTTTTTTTTTTCCTGTCGATTTTCGAATCGACACTGGATACTTATTTAAAACCCGCCTTTTTTGTCCTTTTATTCATTCCCATGTCCTTTTCTAATATTTGAGACCTTTTTTACCCTTTTGTCCTTTTCTAATATTCAAGACCTTTTCATTGTCCTTGTTTAGTCTAAAGTATAAAAAAAAAACAAAACAAAAAAAAAACGCCGACTTCTGAGACAGACAAATTATTATATTCTTTTCCTTTTAGGAAACGCATCTTTATTATAAATAAATAATCACCTGAACTCAAAAGTCATTAATCTAGTTTAATTTTTAGAAAAGATGTTTTTTTTTAACATCTAAATTTGAAGTTACATTTGAAGATTATATATCTAAGACTCGATTGGATTTCGGATTTCTATAACTAGGTTACTCATTCAGATGAATAAAAATCGCCTGGCGGCTGTCTGAGCAAAAGTCGTGGTTAGCGTCGCCAGGCTATAAGGAGTTAACCTGTCAGGTACCGGGGTCGGTGCTCGGCTGATTCAAATCACCTTCTGCCAGCCATAATAAAAAATATAAAGTTTGCCTAAGATATTTATATTCTAGAAGATTTGTCTAAGTATATTTTTTTATGTTCATTTGCTACAGGTGCATTTGGATTGTCATTTCTGATAGGTGTTATATACATGTTGGGGACATGTACTTGTCATACAATGGCGACATATTTGTCACATGTTTGCGACATATGCCGGTTACATGTTAGTGACATGTCAGTCATATATTGGTGAAATGTCGGTCAAATATTTGCGACATGCGTTTGTTATTTGTTACCGACATGTTTGTTACATATTAGCAATATGTTTCTCACATGTTTGCGACATGTTTATTACATATTAGCTACATGTTTGTCATATGTTTGCAACATGTTTGTTACATGTTTGCGAAATGTTTTAGATACATGTTGGCGAAATGTGTTGGTTACATGCTAGCGACATGTCAGTCACTTGTCAGTGATACGTGTTAGTTTCATTTTCACACTGAATGACCCCTTTATCAAACCTTTCCACCTTGACATCTTGGGGATAAAATGTCATCCTTCCCCCAACGTCCCACCTCTCCCCCATTCCCCTTCTCCCCCCATTCTCCCTCTCCCCCCATTCCCCCTCTCCCGACACCAAACTGGAAATTATACACAAAAGTTTACCCTATTTCTGTAAAACGTTGATTTTTTTCATTTACTGTAACTGACCTAGTTTTATGAAATAAAAATTACTTCAGACATGTCCATTTTTTCACTTTTTTTTTCTTTTTCAGTTGGGAGCACCAGGAGGAAATAGCATTTCAAGAATATCTAAATAAATGTCCAGGAAATTTCACCTTTTGTTCCACTAGAGGTCATCCATTTCTTTGCCAAATGTCCGCCGGAAGCGTTCTTCGACATACGACCGAAAATGAAAATTTCGTAAAGGATTTAAAAAAAAAAAAAAAAAAAAAGAATTGTGCTTCGCGCTCTCTTGCCTCGTAATTACATGGCTCAGAGATCGATGCACAAAGTCTACTAGTATCTTTCACTTTCCCAGGATGTCCAAGTACAGAGGACAAAGGTTGCAGCTAATCGGCCCCAAGCGTGAGCTCTTTGCCTCTTGATAAAAATATAAATAGCTAAATATATAAATAAATAAGCCAATGAATAACCAAATAGGATTAAACTTAACATATGAAAACATATATGACAAATGTAAAACCAAGGTAAAATTAAATACATACAAATACCATAAAAATAGAATAAATAAATGAAGAGAATAATATGATGTACAATATATGAAGGGGTTATTAACTAGCTTAGCGAATAGGGCTCTATTATGAAACTATGCCTTATTGCACTGCATTTGACCCTTTCCACACACACACACACACACACACACACACACACACACACACACACACACACACACACACACACACACACACACACACACACACACACACACACGCAAAAATACACAAATATTATATATATATATATATATATATATATATATATATATATATATATATGTATACGCTATATGTATAACAGAGAGGATAGAAAACATCTAAAAGTATAACATTTTATGAATCAGGAACGAATTCTTCCAATTGTTATACATACGCACACACACAAAAGAATAAGAATAAGCACCTCCCCGCACGTACATGTATGCATTTATGCATACATACGTACATTAAAAAATAACAGATGTTGATTGGAATCCATCACAAAAATATAGAAAAAGGGAGAAAGGGGAGGGAGACAGTGAGAGAGTGAGAGGGAGAAGGAGAGGGAGAGGGAGAGAGAGAGAGAGAGAGAGAGAGAGAGAGAGAGAGAGAGAGAGAGAGAGAGAGAGAGAGAGAGAGAGAGAGAGAGAGAGAGAGAGAGAGAGAGAGAGGGAAAGAGAGAGAGAGAGAGAGCGAGGAGGAAGGAGGGTGGGAGGAAAGACGAGCAATGGAGGTTTGAGGAGGAAGGAGAGAGGAGGGAGGAGGGAGGAGGAAGAAGGAGGAAGGAGGATGGAGGAGAGAACAGTTCGGCTGGATTCTGTACGCGAGAAAGATTTTCTAAACATTCTACGCCTGGTCTAGCTTCGTGTGGAATTTAGAAATGTACAAGTTCGTTTGCGAAGCTCGCAAAGTCGGATTCGACCCTTTATCCCTTCAAATAACGAATAAAATCATCTGCTGACACTTTGGAGAAATATAGCGACTGTTGACGTGAAGAAGAGGATAAGAGGAGGAGGATAAGGAGGCGTAGGAAGAGAAGGAAAAGGAAAAGGAGGAGGAGGAGGAGGAGGAGGAGGAGGAGGAGGAGGAGGAGGAGGAGGAGGAGGAGGAGGAAGAGGAGGAGAAAGAGGCGTACCCTACCTCTTTACCTAATGGGCAGGGATTCGAACTCCGATCACCGTGTGTGTGTGTGTGTGTGTGTGTGTGTGTGTGTGTGTGTGTGTGTGTGTGTGTGTGTGTGTGTGTGTGTGTGTGTGTGCACGTGCTCTCTCCTTCTCTTCTTCCCTCCCCCGTCTCTATCTCTCTCACTTCGTCTCTCACTCTATCTGTCTCTCTGTCTGTAAGCGAGAAAATAATTCAGGATTCATATTAATCGTCACTATTTGAGTCAAGTAAAGAACTCGCTTCAGGAGGGGATGCCGCCCCTGTTCAGCACAGCTTGTTATCACATTGTTCAATTTGTACCTCGGTAATCGAAGGAGGGAGGAGAAAGAGGAAGGAGGAGGAAGAGGAAGGAGGAAAAAGAGGGAGGAGGAAGAGGGAGGAGGAGGAAGAGGGAAGAGGAGGAAGAGGGAGGAGGAGGAAGAGGGGGAGAAGGAAGAGGGAGGAGGAGGAAGAGGAAGGAGGAGAAAGAGGGAGGAGGAGAAAGAGGGAGGAGGAGGAAGAGGGAGGAGGAGGAGGGAGAAGAGAGGAAGAGCAGGAGCATCAAGAGGGGGAGGGGGAGGAGGAGGAAGAGGAAAAGGAGGAGAAAAGGATGGAAATCTACATAAAGGATGCCTTGAAAGGTGTCAGAGAGAGAGAGAGAGAGAGAGAGAGAGAGAGAGAGAGAGAGAGAGAGAGAGAGAGAGAGAGAGAGAGAGAGAGAGAGAGAGAGAGAGAGAGAGAGAGAGATGGAGATACAGAGAGATATAGAGATACAAAGAGAGAGAGAAAAATAGAGATACAGGGAGATGGATAGATAGATAGAGAGAGATAGAGAGAGAGAGAGAGAGTGGGGGGGTCGTTTGACATAAACTTAAGACGTATGATGATATAATCATTCGTACCCCCATGCAGGAGGGGGGAGGCACCTTCAGACCAAGGTCTTCCACAATTGGGGCTCCATTCTTCGCGTTCTTCGGATTCGAAAGAGTCTGAAGGCGTCTTCAAGAGCGTCGGCCGGGAGAGTCTGACCTCCAACCCCGACCTTCCGCCGATAGATCCCGAATACAGCAGCTATTCCTCTACTTACGATCATTCGACTTACGATTTTTCGGAGTTACGATGGGTTTTGGCATAAAAAAAAAACTAAGGATGGCGTATATGGGTGTATATATTCCCATGTTAATTATTTTTCAAAACTTGTGTGGTTGAGGAAGGTTAGTGTCATGGTGACTGCTGTATTGCTTTGCCCGTGCGCCATTTTCGATTTACGATCTTTCCGACATACGACGAGTTTCTCGGAACTCCGTCGTAAGTCGCGATATACTTGTAGACGAATCCAAACCACTCCTCCGTACTCACCGGTTCATCTTGATGAGTATGTCTCCTCGGTTGATGTACGCCTGCGTGTAGTCGGCGCGCATGCTGATGGCTTGACGGTAGAGGGCGTCCGCTTCCTCTAGGCGAGTTTCATTCCGCGCGATGAGGTTGGCCAGGTTCAGGAATACGTTCAGGTGGTTCGGGGCGATCCTTGCCTGGTAGCTCTCCCCCGGCTTCGCCTTCGGTAGAAGGGATTTCGCCTGTAGGGGATGGAGAAGATAATATAGGAACATATGTGTATATATATATATATACGCACACCTACACGCACACACACACACACACACACACACACACACACACACACACACACACACACACACACACAAACACACACACACGCATATATATATACATATGTATATATATATATATGTATATATATATATATGTATATATATATATATACATACATACATATGTGGTGAGGTGGTTATAATGTCAAATCATATTTATCTTAACCTAAAAAAAAAACTAAAAATGCTGACAATTCAAATACAAATATATTTGTTTCTAAAGACAAATTTGACACAACTCTCATTTCACGACAATACTCAATAATCAGCCTAATCTATGTAATGATTAATTTTTCACTAAAACTTCCCTTTGCCGGGTGCACCTTTATTATCTTTATTTTGTCTGCCGCCAGGCCATATTATTGATTTCATATTCATAATAGATTTATCTATTATTTATAGTTATTTTTTATTTATTATTTATAATTGATTGATCAATTATTTATATTTATCTTTTATTACCTTTTTATCTATCTATTATTTATAATTATTTTCTATTTATCATTTATAATCTATTCATCTACATATTACTTTAATTTATCTATCTATCAATTATTTATCCTTTATCTATTTATAAGTTTTTTTTATTTATTAACATATCTATTTATAATTTATAATTCATATATTATTCTATTTACTTATTCATTTTCGTGGTACCTCTCCCCCAGTTAGCGAATGGTTTCGAACACATGTACCTGTTAGGGTCTACGACTACCAACGCGACCGGTCCTAGTAACCTGGAATACCAATTTAAACTGTTTTATGTTAATCCTCCAAGGAGTGCCGACGCGATGAGGGTTTCCATTAGTATGGTCGTCCTTCAAGAGGAGGAGGAGGAGGAGGAGGAGGAGGAGGAGGAGGAGGAGGAGGAGGAGGAGGAGGAAGAGGACGAGGAGGAAGACGCGAAAGAGGAAGAGGAAGAGGAGGACGACGATGAAGAGGAAAAGGACGAGAAAGAGGAGGATAAGGATTAGGAGGAAGAGGAGGAGAACGAGAAAGAAAAGGAGGATAAGGAGGAGTAGGAAGAGGAAGAAGATAAGGAGGAGGAGAAGGAGTAGAAAGAGGAAGAGGAGGAGAAAGAGGAGGATAAGGATTAGGAGGAATAGGAGGAGAACGAGAAGGAAGAGGAGGAGGATAAGGAAGAGGAGGAAGAGGAGGAGGATAAGGAGGAGAAGCAGTAGGAAGAGGAAGAGGATAAGGAGGAGGAGAAGTAGTAGGAAGAGGAAGAGGAAGAGGAGGATAAGGAGGAGTAGGAAGAGGAGCAGGAGTAGGGTCAACGCTAGGAAGAGCAAAAGAAACAGAAGAGGACGAGGAGAAGGAGGAGTAGTAGGAGGAGGGAGAGGGGGAGGAGGAGAAAGAGGGAGAAGTTGGGTGAGGAGGAGGGGGAGAGGGAGGAGGAGGAGGAGCAGTATGATGAGGAGGAGGAGGAGAGGAAGAAGAGGAGGAGAAAGAGGGAGATATTGGGGGAGGAAGAGGAGGAGGAGAAAGAGGGAGATATTGGTGGGGGAAGAGGAGGAGGAGAAAGAGGGAGAGATTAGGGGAGGAGGAGGAGGAGAAAGAGGGAGAAGTTGAGTGAGGGGGAGGAGGAGGAGGAGGAGGAGGAGCAGTATGACGATGATGATGAGGA
>NC_134777.1:86999813-87004813 GCF_046742065.1 Oratosquilla oratoria
TAAAACAATACGAAACAGCGGGAAAGAATTTTTTTTTTATCAGTTCGACACGATAAGATTGATAACGATTCTGTATATGCGCGCGCAAATAAAAAAAATAAAAAAAGAGAGTTGAAAGGCGAAAGATCAAGTGAAACCGAAATTAAAAACCTGCAAATCAGCGCAGTCAAGCGATAAGGCAATAACGGCCTAGGACCAAAGTACGCGAATCTGTGATGTCAACTTCGTAGAAATTGCGATTAAAAAAAGAGTGAGAGAGAGAGAGAGAGAGAGAGAGAGAGAGAGAGAGAGAGAGAGAGAGAGAGAGAGAGAGAGAGAGAGAGAGAGAGAGAGAGAGAGAGAGAGAGAGAGAGAGAACCGACTAAAATTCGGAAAAGGTAAAATAATAATAATAATAATAATAATAATAATAATAATAATAATAATTGGCTTCATAGCAGAACTAAATCCAGAGAGGCTACATATTGCAACAGCAATTACTCAGAAAACCATGTGACATTTGTAGAGACAATGTTTTTCAACCTCTCTTTACGCACACACATGATTTATCACTGTTTTTTGCTGTCCACTCCATTTATAAGAAAAAATAAAATAATAATAATAATAATCTTCATCGGACACTACGACATTCATCTATTATTCTTTTGGCGGAGAAGGGAGCTTTCATTATATTCATATGTATATAAATGTATATATATATATGTATATATATATTAATATATATATATATATATGTATATATATATAAATATATATATATGTGTGTGTGTGTGTGTGTGTGTGTGTGTGTGTGTGTGTGTGTGTGTGTGTGTGTGTGTGTGTGTGTGTGTGTGTGTGTGTGTGTGTATCTAAACAGAATCACCAGTGACGGTGATGTCGATCAAATAATTCCGACTGTCGTCCCCGGATTCGAACCGGGCTCGTGAAATCTCACTGCCATCGCCTTACCGGGGACTTTAGTCGGAATTATTTGATCGACATCACCGTCACTGGTGATTCTATTCAGGTATGACAACGACGATAGTCCATCAAGGAAACGAACCAGTCTAACCACTAGCTAAAGTTGCCCTGGTTCTCTGTAAAATAATAAGTACGGACGGCAGTTAGCAGTCGACTTAGTTCCTCGGGAAGTAGATTAACTTCCAGGTTGGAGAATTTTATAGGGTCAGTAGCTCAGTCGGTAAGGCGATGGCAGTGAGATTTCACGAGCCCGGTTCGAATCCGGGGACGACAGTCGGAATTAATCGGTGTGTGTGTGTGTGTGTGTGTGTGTGTGTGTGTGTGTATATATATATATATATATATATATATATATATATATATATATATACATAATAGAATAAATCAATCAAGCAAGCATGGGCTCCTTCTGTTGTTGATTTTTTCTTAAATTTATCAGTTTATAATATTTCTTGTTCTTGAACATTGTAATGGTCATGCGCGTCTACACTGTGCTGTGAGTATTCATGTGTTCATTTCAATATTTCCTTCTTTTCCAAGGTTCGATTAGACTGAAGTTGGCGGCAGTTTACGCAAGCATGCTACTTACTTTTGTTACTGTGTTTGAGTAGAAACGACTACGGTTACAATATTCTAGACTTCCGTAAGAACACCTCAACAATGTATCTAACATTTGTATTCTAGGTTTACACTTCTCTTAGTTCGTCATTCAGCTTCTCAGTCTATGACGCAAGGGAAATTTGATATTTGGAAAAATTCAAAAAACTAAAGATAATAACCGAAGTAGTTCCTACTCACACGATGTAGCAAAAGCTAATAGCATGCTAGCGAGAACTGCCTTGCATACTGCCACCTTAACAATAACATCAATTCATTATTTCCTTTTCTTCGGCGTTTTGATAATGACCACGAAGGCACTTTTTTCCAAAGTTCAATAATGCTAACAATAATATCACTTCAATAATTCCGACATAAAACATTATGACTTATTCCGACGCACAGATTCTTTCGTTAATCCAAACACAAACTTTCATTCAGACGGTAACTCACAGAGAGAGTCTGGTAACGGTAACCCATATACGGTAATTGTTTAAGAAATAAATAGACAAGAACTGACTTACTAATAGGTCAACGAATGGAACAGATTTAGTAATCATGTAGTGAGCGCTGAAACTATTGGCCGGAGATGACAGGTGGTAACGGACATGGAACTGCCTAGTGTAGGCCTTATGGTCTCTTGCAGTCTCCTCCATTCTTATGTTCTTATGTTACCACCGCAGTTTAAAGAGAACTTTGCAATCTGAGCAAAACAAATTAATCTCAGATGCGTTTGAAATTTCTCTCTCAGCTACAAAAGAGAATAGAATACAAATAAAAAGTCTATTCAACTGAGACGGACTGATATTTCAAATTGAAATTTCTATATTCATATTCATGTTCATCTAGATTGCATATTTCTTTTCTATCAATCAATGCTGACGTCATTTCTTAAAGTTATGAATATTCTTAATTCGAATTATAAAGATTGTGGTTATATTTGCATTTACTTTGTATTAATTCAGCGTGCGCAGGTAATGTCTCGCTCTCTATCTCTCTCCCTCTCCCTCTCCCTCTCTCTCTCTCTTTCTTTGTGTGTGTGTGTTTCTGTCTGTCTGTCTCTTCCTCCTCTTTCGCCCCCCCTCTCTCTTTCTCATACACTTGCACTAACACATACTCACTAGCATACCTCCTATTCTGTATATTACAATTATGCAAAATCCACTAGACAAATACACACACACGTACAAATAAACACACACTCGCTAGCGTACATGTATGTATGCATTACATATAAATTATAAATTCACAACACACACACACACACACACACACACACACACACACATACACGAGCATATCTATCTTTATCCTCTCCTTTAAGAAGACCAGTCTCCATTGATAAACTCTTTATATATGCCGATCACTAATCATCCGGATCATCTTCTTTCCAATGCTCATTATTCCGGCAGGCAATCAAAGGTCCCGGATCTTATGGTCTGGAAGCAGACCGGATTCCGGGTGACCCAGACAGCTCTTGTCCTTCTTCTTCCACTTCCCGGATGTGATCCAAAGAGTCCGGTAAAATAGACTTCCGGTATACAGAGCATTGGTTATGTCAAGAATTAATTGACAGGTTTCAACTTGCTCTTTACACACAAACGTGAGTGTGTACGTGTGTACGTGTGTGTGTATGTGTGTGTGTGTGTGTGTAAGTGTGTGTGTGTGTGTGTGTGTGTGTGTGTGTGTGTGTGTGTGTGTGTGTGTGTGTGTGTGTGTGTGTGTGTGTGTGTGTGTGTGTGTGTGTGTGTCTAATTCATCATTGTTTTGGATCTAGTGACCGAAAGATATTATACTCCAGGATGAGCGCTCAGAGATAATTCATAATGACTAGATCTACGGGTAACGCTGAGACCTTACACACACACACACACAGACACACACACACACGCACACACACACACACACACACACACACACACTCACATATATCCGCCGACACAAACACACACACACACACATACACACACACAACAGACACACACACACACACACACATACACACACACAACAGACACACACACACACACACACACACACGCACACACACACACTCACATCCATACATACATCCGCCAAAGACATACACACACACGCGCGCACAGGCACTCATATACATAGACACACACAAACACACACATCTCGTGGCGCAGTGGTTAGAGTTCCCGGCTGCCACTTCGGAGGTCCGGGTTCGAATCCTGCCCAGGGCTGAAATAATTTCAGTATCGCTGCGCTGCGGGGTGTTACTCCAACTCTCGTGGGCGGGGAGTTGGGTGTGTGTGTGCGTGTAGGGTAACAGCATTACCCATAGATCGGTCATATATGAGCTCTGAACTCTATTCCGGGAGGGAAATTGCTGTCGACCAGGAGTCCAACACGTGATCCAAGACCATGGTGAAACACACACGCGCGCACACACACACACACACACATGCATGACTGAGAACGTGCATGAAAATGTACATGTGTGCATGGACACCTGTATGTGGTGGGAACACAACGAAACCTTACAAGTAATCAGAAATTGAATATTCCAAATCATATAATACCATATACCAATCGGTTAACATTGAAAGCGAACCATTAACCCCTTCAATACCGGGTGAAGCCTCAACAAGGAAGGTTTCCCCATTCAATTCCGTGGTGACTCTCCCCATACTAACACAAGAACATAAGAATGAAGGGGACTGCACGAGACCATAAGGCTTACACTTAATAGTTTTATGTCCGTTACCACCTCACATCCCCATCCATAAAGTGGTCTAACCTTTTCTTAAGCCCATAGTTTACTAAGTCTTTTCCATTCGTTGCCTACCCTATTAGTAAACCAGTTCTTGCCTATTTCCTTCTTAAATCTAAATTTGTCCAATTTAAATCCATTACTGCGAGTCCTGCCCTGTTGTCTTAATATGATGACCTTGCTTGCGTCACCCTGTGTCTAGGGTGCCTGTACTCACTAATCATACGAACATATAAGAGCATAAGAATGAGGGAGACTGCAAGAGACCATAAGGCCTACACTAGGTAGTTCCATGACTATGACCACCTGTCATCTCCATCCATAAAGTTGTCTAACCGTTTCTTAAAACAACTGATAGTTGCAGTACTCGCTACATGGTTACTAAGTCTATTCTAATCCCTTTCTAATCGGGTAAGTCTCGTTCAATTCCGTGGCACCCACCCAGAGGCCAAGATGTCAAAGAAGCCTTTTAAGTTACTTTGATAAATTATTTAATCAAGATTGAATTTATCTAACCAGGATAAAAACAAAGGAAGTTTCGAACAAATGATAATTGAAAAGAATAAATTCACCGAGGCGAATATATATATATATATATATATATATATATACATATATATATATATATATACATATATATATATATATATATATATAATGTATATACAAATATATATAATGAATAAATAAATTAATAAATAAA
>NC_134777.1:87022313-87032313 GCF_046742065.1 Oratosquilla oratoria
AGGAGACACTGAGTATAACTTGAGGCCGAATTCGTCATATTTGCCCTGTTATGCGCTTTGGAGACGATTGGGGTAAGTTACAGTTACTACTGGGTAAGGAGTGTTGATCTCAAGATTTTTTCCCCGAAATGTTGGAATCTATTTCACTAGCTTTGTTGTACACACCTTCCCATCTTCATCTGTCATTGTTTCAAAAACACATATCAACTTTCCCGTATCCCCCTTTCTTCTTAATCACAGTCTATACAGAAGTACAAAAAATGAGTACTTCTTGATACTCTTCTACAATTTCATTCCGTAAACGTACTGTATATATTTTTCTTTTATTTATTCTTTCCAATAGATAAGCACTCTTTTGCTAAGAAGAATGTCACAGAGATGAAACTGATCTATTGACACTATGACAGTGCCAGCCATGGCAATTTTCTTTCCTTCCTTCATTTATACCCTGCGTTCTCCTATGTTCCCTCCTCCCGCCCTTCCCCTTCCTTCCCCTCTCCCATCCTTCCTCCCTTTCATTACCAACCCTCTCCCTCCTATCCTTTCCTTTCTCCTCCCCTTCGCTCCCCAGCCTTCCCCACCCCTCATCCTTCCCTCCCTTCATTTTTCGTCCTCCCTTTACCCTTTCCTCTCCTCGTCTTCCCTCCCACCCTCTCTCCCTTTTCTCCCATTGTCAATTGGAGAAGGTAAGAACCTAAACACACAAAGACAGCATACCAATGAATAACTTTTTTCATAAAATAATTAATATTAATTTTTGCACAGCAGCTCCGGTTACACAACGACAGGATACCAATATTTTTTTCATAAAATAAATTATAATAAAATTTGGAATCTAGTAATGATTGCATAAATATTTATAGATATAAAGACTTACCAACTACACACACAAACATGAATAATACATCTATATACAAATCACATGAACAATTGTGTAAATAAACAAATTGTGTAAATAATTGTGTAAATAAATAACTCTAGTAATGATTGCATAAATATTTATAGATATAAAGACTTACCAACTACACACACAAACATGAATAATATATCTATATACAACTAACATGAACGATTGTGTAAATAAACAAATTGTGTAAATAATTGTGTAAATAAACAAATTGAGTAAATAATTGTGTAAATAAAATGTGTGAATAAAAGATTGTATGTGTAAATAACTGTGCAAATAATTTTGTAAATAAACAAATAATAAATGTGTAAATAATTGTGTAAGTAGACAAACAATCGAGAGTCATGAGAGTGTAAAAACGCATGACTTGTTCAAAATATAAAAATCTGTGATTCACAAATGAATATCGCCCCCACCATTAATTCAAGGGCTACACTTTCAAGTAGTGTTGCCTCGGAACATATGAAGACAGAATTTTTTTTTATATTTTAATTAGTTCGATCTTGACCGGGTGACAAAAAATAAATGAATAAATAGATAAATAAATGAATATAAATTAAAATAAAAAGTAAATAAAACAAAACAAACAATCACGTCTGTGCAACAGCACACAACCACAAACCACAAACTTATTATCACAAATTTTCATTCAATCTCTTTCGCATTGGCTAGCAGACATTTAGCCCATCAGTCTGCTTTGTACCAATGTCCCTTGAATCTCATTCAGGTCCTGAGACTCGGCATTGGCTTTCCAAGGCTCAAACAAGTCGATCCAGTGTCCAAAAACCCCTCACTGCCTCAACATCTCCTAAGTGCTTTGCTAAGCATACGTTGGTGCAATACTAAGTGTCGAGGATCGAAAGAGTTAGACGCTGCTGATTATGTGTAATGTAACCATCGAAACCCTTCAACGAGGATTGAGGCACGTGTATAAGTCCGCTACGTCAAGATCTAACGAACTTTGTTGTGCAAATGTACAAAAGACAAAGCATTGTTTCATACATATTTCAATCACCTTCAGTATCAACATAAGATAATTAGTATTATTGGAAATACTTGAAACACTATCAATAAATACCTGTTATACTTCTTTAGCAACCCCGTCAAACTAATATGGTATTATAAGAAATACTTGAAATAATATTAATAAATACCTGTTATATTCCTTTAGCAACCCCGTCTAACTGATATGGTATTACAAACAATACTTGAAATAATGTTAATAAATACCTGTTACATCTCTTCAGCAAAACCGACAATGATAGGATATTATAAAAATACTTGAAATGCTACCAATAAAAATACACGCTGTACAACAGTCTGTTGGTGGTGAGTATTATATATAAAAAATACCTCAAGTACTCCCCATAAATACCACTTATGCAAGCGCCCTGAAACATCTTCTTACACCTAACAGAGGTATGATAAGAAAAAAAATACCCAAAATATTACCCATAAATACCACTTCTGCAAGCGCAGGGTCCCTTGAGCAAATCCCTCTCATATTCTAATCCCGCTTATTCACAGTCTCGTCTCCACAGCCTCTGCATCTGTTCATTAACTTTCGCGATGGGCATAAACGCTAATTTTATGACGACATGTGGATCCTCGGTGAATTCGGCGTCCTGCATTAATCAGTCTTACCTTCTATTATCCCCTAACACGTACATTTCCCGCTTAGTCGCTCCATTCTCTCGACCAGATCGTAAGGCAACCTTCCTGAAGGAGGCGCTGAGGACAAGAGGGCCTTGTGCATTGTTCGCGGACCTGCAGGAGAACGCCGCGGGCGGCCGCAGTGTCCGTGGAATCGTGACCGGGGGCCGATGATTTTCCTCCCAAATCTCTCCTTTTTTTGGGAGACGTTCGTTTGTCTTTGGATATTGGCGGCGAGAGAATATGCATGTCCAATACATTTACATATATTTATGTTACACACATACATACATGCGTGTGTGTGTGTGTGTGTGTGTGTGTGTGTGTGTGTGTGTGTGTGTGTGTGTGTGTGTGTGTGTGTGTGTGTGTGTGTGTGTGTGTGTGTGTGTGTGTGTGTGTGTGTGTGTGTGTGTGTGCGTGTGTGTTCATTTTACCCTCATTAGAGAAGATACCTTTTATTATCTCCATTCTTCTTAACATTTATAATGCATATAGAAGTGACAAAATGTATATATATATATATATATATGTAAGATATATACAATATGATATATATGTATATATATATATATATATATATATATATATATATATATATATGAGAATTTGTGTTTGTTAACGAGGCTTCCTACCACTAGACAAAGATGACAGTTAAGTGTCACTGAATTGGTCATTAGTGTTTTGTTTGGGGAACTAAAGTCAGTGTGGACAAAGCCTCATCCCCCTTCCACTTGCAGGGCCTCTCCTCAGCTGACGTCCAATGGAAGAAATCCTCCAAAGGTCGCCCAGGCAAGACCCCAGTTTATGGGCAGTCAAGTCGATTTTTTCCTCAATAATCCATTCGATTCGGTTGTGCGTATGTGCGTGCGTGTGTGTGTGTGTGTGTGTGTGTGTGTGTGTGTGTGTGTGTGTGTGTGTGTGTGTGTGTGTGTGTGTGTGTGTGTGTGTGGATTGGTTCTCAGGATGGGAGGGGGAGGGTGGCCTGTACAGCGGAGGGGAAGGGTGGGGAGGGAAGGGAGAGGGTGGGGAAGGGAAAGGGTGGGAAGGGAGAGGGTGAGGACGGAAAGGGTGGTAAGGGAAAGGGGAAGGAAAGAGAGGGGAGGGTAAGGGGAAGGGAGGGGAAGGAAAGGGAGGGGAGGGGGAGGGGAAGGAAAGGGAGGGGAGGGGAAGGGAAGAAAAGGGAGGGGAGGGTGAGGAAAAGGAAAGGGAGGGGAGGGAGAGGGTGGGGAAGGATGAGGAGGGAGGGGAGGGGTGGGGAAGGATGGAGGAGGAAGGGAAGGAGAATGAAAGGGAGGGGAGGGTGAGAGGAAGGAAAAAGAGGGGAGGGGAGGGAGAGGGTGGGGAAGGAAGGTACGGGAAGGGAGAGGGTAGGGAAGGATGAGGAGGGACGGGAGGGGATGGGGAAGAATGGGGAGGGAAGGGGAGGAGAAGGAAAGGGAGGAGAGGGGGTGGGAGGGGAAAGAAAGGTATGGGAGGGGAGGCTGAGGGTGGGAAGGATGAGGAGGGAGAGGAGGGGAGAAGGAATGGGAGAGAAAGGGGTGGGACGGGAAGGAAAGGAAGGGTAAAAGGAGGGGAAGGAAGGGTAAAAGGAGGGGAAGGAAAGGAAGGGGAGGGGAGGGGTGGACGACGAAGGAGGAAAAGAGAGAGGAGGGGAAGGAAGGGTAAAAGGAGGGGAAGGAAAGGAAGGGGAGGGGAGGGGTGGACGACGAAGGAGGAAAAGAGAGAGGAGGAAAGGGGCGGGGGAGGAAAGGGGCGGGGGAGGAAGAAAGGGGATGGAAATGAGAGAAGGGGGCGGGGGAAGAGGAGGAAAGGAGGAAAGGAAAGGGAAAAGAAGGAAGGGCAGTGGAAGGAGGGAAGGTAAGGGGGAGGAAGGAAAGGAAGAAAAGGGAAGAGAAGGAGGGAAGCAGAGGGTTAGGAGGGAATGGGAGGGAAAGGGAGAGGATGGGAGGGAAGATGAGGAGAAGGAAGGGTAAAGGATGAAAAGGGGGGAGGGGGCAGGGAAGAGAGGGAAGGGAGGAGGGGAGGGAAGGAGGTGGGAGGGAGGAGGGGAAAGGGAGGAGAGGAAAGGGAGGATGGGAAAGGGAGAAGGGGGAAAGGAAGATTGAAATGGAGGAGAAAAAAAGGGAGGAGGGGAAGGGAGGAGGTGGAATGGAGGATGAAAGGAGGAGGGGGAAGAGGGTGTGAACGTAGGGCAGAAATCAAGGAAAAAGGAGGAAAGGTGGGGGAGGGGAAGAGGGGAGAGGAGGGAGAGGGGGAGGAGAAGGGGGGGAGGGGGAGAGGAGGGGGAAGGGAGAGAGAGAGGAGGGGATGGTGTCATGGAAAACAGGCTGAACTCAGTCCGTAGATTTAACTACCATTGCTAATTATATCTATTTATCAATTCATTTATTAATTAATTTATTTGTTTATATGTTCACTATCCAACAGTAGTGCAGTAGAGAAAATGCCTAAGTTGAAAGATGTTAAAGGAATTAAGCCCCGCCCCTGATGTTGCCACATTAGCCAATCACAGAGCAATACGAGCCACCGATGGGCGGAGCCAAAGTGACAAACCTCCATTCAATAACGCGAGTCGGTACACAGTTCGAATCCCCATCAATCCCAGAGGCTTAACTCGTCGGTCGTGATCCGATCAGGGCCTGTGATTGGTCGATGGATTGGCGTGAAGAAGGACGTGATTGGATGAGACACTTAAAAGAAGTCAACCAGTCCCCCAGTCATTTTATTCTATTTCGTTGTTTTTTTTTTTTTTTTTTTTTTTTTTTTTTTTTTTTTTTTTTTTTTTTTTTTTTTTTTTTTTTTCTTCCAGTGAGGTCTTCTTTGTCTCGTTCCAGCCAGAAAAAAGGAAAAGTCAATCTAGAAGTTTCCAGGAACTGGAATCATCGCTGGATTGGATGGATGGCTATACAGGGAAGCTTCTTAAGAAACGAAATTCTGAATATTTTAAATTCCAAATTTTGGAAATTCCAAATTACAGAAATTCCAAATTCTGAAAAGCCCAGGTTTTGGAGATTACCTATTCATGGAATTCCAAAATTTGGAAATTCCAAACTATGGAAGTTCCTTATTTTGTTAAGTCCAAATTATGGGAATTTCAAATTTTGGAAATGACGTATTCTTGATATCCCAAATTATAGAGATTCCGAATTTTGGAAATTCAAAATCTGAGAAATTCGAAAATTTGGAAACTTTCAAATTATTGATATTCCGAATTTTGGAAAATCAAAATATGGGAAATTTCAAATTTTTGAAAATCCATACTTTGGAAATTCCAAATTTGGAGATAACCATTTTTATATTCACAATCCACAGCCCAGGTCACTATGTCCCAAGACTATTACGACAAATAACAAGAGCCGCGTTGCACATGAAGCTTAATGAATAAAATTCTATTGCAACGACGTTGCTACCAAGGTTATGTAATGCTGTTCACATACTATGAGCACGACTATAAACACACACACACACACACACACACACACACACACACATGCACAGAGAGAGAGAGAGAGAGAGAGAGAGAGAGAGAGAGAGAGAGAGAGAGAGAGAGAGAGAGAGAGAGAGAGAGAGAGAGAGAGAGAGAGGTAGGGGATGGGAGAGCTTTTCATGGCCTCTCTTTCCCCGGCTTCATTTATTATTGCAGATGCCGGATGTCGCCAGGTGATTTTATTCAACCGGGAAGAGAACAACTTCACAGAGAAACCAAATGCAGAAAAAAATACAAAATAAAGTAATGGTAATAATGGTAATAATAACAATGATGTTAGTAATAATGATAATAATAATAATACTAATAATAATAATAATAATAATAATAATAATAATAATAATAATAATAATAATAATTAATAATAATTAATAATAGTAATAATAATAAAAATAATAATAATAACAATAATAGAAGTAATAATAATTACAATAATAATAGTAAATAATAATTACAATAATAATAATAATAATAATAATAATAATAATAATAATGATAATAATTACAATAATAATAATATAATCATAATAATAAACAAATAAAATAAACAAAAGTGAAATAAACTGAAATCCATCTCGCACGCTTATTCCTCCCATCGTCGTGTGATGTTATTTAGCTGAGAAAATCCCCTTTTATCTTATTTTGATTTATTTTTCACTTTTTTTTTCATTTATTCATCTATTTATTTATTTCAGGATGCTCCCTGGCCCCGAGCGGATTAGGGCGTCGCTACTTGAGGTGAGGGTAGTGATGGCGGTTCGATCACTGCCACCGGCGAGTTGAACCAAGAGCATGGTTCATTGAATTAAGTCCTCTGTGAGGGGCACCGTGCTAGCCTCCCGATAGGGATGGAGAATTTGTGACGTTAAACCATATGATTAAGTATCATTTATTTTTTGCAAATAACTAAGAATTTACACTCAGACATAAATCTAAACAATTCGTTCAACAAACATGATTAAGTGCTTTGCAAAATTAGATTAAAAAAAAATCTAAACGGCTTTCTCTGACGTCATATGTTTTATGAGACTTTTATATTATCGTTCATTAATTGCATATTTTGCAATTGCAGGATAAATATGAAGAGTGGCCCAATGAAATTTGCTCATTTTTTTTTTAATTCATATTTCAGCTTGGGAGTTCCATGATTTGTTCATTTATTTGATTATTATTCGTAAGAGTCCTTTCGTTATAGAACGGGATAACACAGATACGAATGAAACAGGCAAGGCCGGGGACCAAGTGTCGGCCCCTCAGGGTTGTGCCTCCAAATGAAGAGAGATGAGGTTGGTTGGATGGATAGGAGATACCCATATGGACCACAGTCACGCAGTCCACTCAAAGAAAAATACAGATGACTTTTTTTTCTTTTACTAACCTCCCCCCCCACCAACATGAAGGTTCTCTGTCTCTCTCTCTCTCTCTCTCTCTCTCTCTCTCTCTCTCTCTCTCTCTCTCTCTCTCCCTTTTTCTCTCTCTCCCTTTATCTCTCTCTCTCTCTCTCTCTCTCTCTCTCTCTCTCTCTCTCTCTCTCTCTCTCTCTCTCTCTCTCTCTCTCTCTCTGTGTGTGTGTGTGTGTGTGTGTGTGTGTGTGTGTGTGTGTGTGTGTGTGTGTGTGTGTGTGTGTGTGTGTGTGTGTGTGTGTGTGTGTGTGTGTGTGCGTGTGTGCGTTACCTCGCTCTCTCACTCTCTCGTTCTATTTCTGTGTTCGCCCGGTCCGTCTCTCTCTCTAACGCAAATGAACGCACGTACGAATACGAAAAATGCGTCGCTTTAATTAGTCACTTTTAGAAATGAGACGACGACGACCACGACGAGTCTCAGATGGCAAGCGGTCGGTGCCTGGCGCCAGCTGGTCGCTGGTTCCAGTTGACATAGTTACACTGACAGATGGTGACGGCTACAAAACTACAGGGGACGCAGATGGTTCTATCGTTGCTCGAATGTGTGCCGTCATGAGACTTGTGCAAACATATATTTTATTTTTGTTGTTGTTATTGTTATTATCATTACTATCATTATTATTATTATTTTTATCATTATCATTATCATTAATTATTATTATCATTATTATTATCATTACAATTATCATTATTATTACTACTATTATAAGTAATTATTATCATTATTATCATAATTATAATTATTATTATTATTACTATTATCATTGATATTTTTGTTTTTAGCATTCAATGTGGACCGTGTATACCGTGTAGAACTTGTGATCAGGCGAGAGTGAGTTCGATTCCCAGGACCATCCAACGTGCTTTTTGCGTTGGTTTTCGACAGCCCTGGTTAGGCGAGGAGGCAACCCAAACGTCGGCCCAAAAAAAATACCGGCTTGCCGCAACAGACAGGACTGCCCTAACAGGGGTTTCTCACTTCCCACGTCGTGAGAGTACGATGGTGAGGATTTAATGGGTTTCCGTATGTATTGTTTCTCATAGTGAACAGTTTGTGAGCCAAAAAACATGCCTTCCGTAGGAGACAGACGTCAAGTGGGTTCATCCCCCCAATCTTCAAAAAATCATCAACATCTTCTGGTCCATCTATGGGTGAGGGGTTGGCATACGGTTACCGGACTGAGATCAAGATCTCCGTCATCTTATATTTACTCAATTTTCTTCATACAAGGAGAATTCTTAACATAACAGGCCAAAGGATCGTCGCCGGCCATGGTGGGGCTGCGGGTATTTAGTCAATAAAACCCGAAATGAAAATTATAATCATCACCATTAACCCCTTCAATACCGGGTGACACATATTTTAGTTCTGGTTTCTGCCCATTTACATCATTCAATTCCGTGGCACCCGACTTCGGCGGGTCCAACCTGAAGCCGCAATTTGGCACTTGTAATCCCAGCGTCACTTGTTCCTTGATACTGACAACAACAGCCACAGTTATAAGTGGTGGCAGCTGTACTTACGTGTGTTTGGTAATGCGAACTGATAGAAGTAGTCTGAAGCACTGGTGGTGGTGGTGATGGTTGTGGTGATGATGGTGATGATGGTGATGGTGGTGATGGGGATGATGGTGGCAATGGTGGTGATGATGATGGTAGTGATGGTGATGATAGTGGTGATGGTGATGATGGTTGTGATGGTGATGATGGTTGTGATGGAGATGATAGTGATGATGATAGTGGTTATGGTGGTGGTGATGATGGTGATGGTGATGATGATAGTGATGGTGGTGGTGATGGTGATGATAGTGGTTATGGTGGTGGTGGTGATGATGATGGTGATGATAATGGTGATGGTGGTGGTAGTGATGGTGATGATAATGGTGATGGTGGTGATGGTGGTGCTAGTGACGGCGGTGGTCAACAGCGGACGTGATGCTAAGTAATGCATGTAGTAGTGGACAGCTATGGTTGTACTGACAAGTAATGGCATCGTGTGAGCGAGGTGGTCGCAACTGGTTGTAGCAAGTACTGGCGATCATAAACTAGGCAGGCCGAGCACTGGCCAGGTCAGTAGATTACTGTCAGATTAGCAAATGTCCGTGGAAGTTGTAGAGGTACTGGCAAAAAGAGAAAGAGAGAGAAAGAGAGAAAGAACGAGAGAGAAGGAGGGAGAAAGGGAGAGAGGGAGGGAGGGAGGGAGGAAGAGCGAGGGAGAGGAAGAGAGAGAGAGAGAGAGAGAGAGAGAGAGAGAGAGAGAGAGAGAGAGAGAGAGAGAGAGAGAGAGAGAGAGAGAGAGAGAGAGAGAGAGAGAGAGAGAGAGAGAGAGAGAGAGAAGGAGATAGAGAAGGAGGGAGAGAAGGAGGGAGGGCGAGAGAGGGAGAGGGAGGACGAGCGAAGGAGAGGGATGGAGAGAGAGGGAGAGAGAGGGAGAGGTGAGGGAGAGGGAAGGAGAGCGAGGGAGAGAGAGGGAAAGGGAAAGCGACGGAGGGAGGAAGAGAGAGGGAGAGAGAAGGAGGGAGTGGTAGTTACAACCAGTGTTGGTTGTTA
>NC_134777.1:87039813-87054813 GCF_046742065.1 Oratosquilla oratoria
AGAGAGGGATAAGAGAAAGAAGGGAAAGAGTGAAAAGTGGAATAAAAGGAAAAAGAGTGAAAGAAGGAAAGGAGAGAAAAAAGAGGAAAAAGAGAATAGAAAAGGAGAGGAAGAAGAAGAAAACGAGAAAGAGAGGGAGAGGAAGATGAGAATGAGTAAAAATGAGAGGAAGAAGAAAAAGAGGGAGTGAAAGGAGAGGAAAAAGAAGAAAAGAGAAAGAGAAAAGATGATGAAGTGAGAGAAGGAGAGGAATAAGAGGAAAACGAGAAATAGAGAGAGGAAGACGAGGAAGAAGAGATAGAGTGAAAGGAAAGGAAGAAAAAAAGAGAGAGGACAGGAATAGGAAAAAGAGAAAGAGAGGAAGGAGAGGATAAATAGGAAAAAGAGGAATAGAAGGAAGAGGTTCGAGGAGAAAGAAAGAGGAACAAGATGCAGATGAGGAAGAGGAGGAAGAATAGGAGGAGGATTAGGAAGAAGAGGAGGAGGAGGAAGAGTAGGAGTAGGAGGAGGAAGATGATGATGATGAGGAGGAGGAGGAGTGACTTATGAGGGGCGAATGAAAATGAAGAGGAAATGAAAAAAAAAACTTAGTCCAAAAGGAGGATTAGGAGGAGGAAGAGAACGAGGAGGAGGGGGCAGGAGCAAGAAGAGGACGAGGAGGACGAGGAAGAAGAGGAAGAGAATGAGGAGGAGGAGGAGCAGGAGGACAAGGAGGAGGAGGAGGAGGAGGAGAAGGAGAACGAGGAGATGGAGGAAGGAGGAAGAGAGGAGGAGGAGGAGGAAGAAGAGGAAGAGGGGAGAGGATAAAGAGGAAGAAAACAAAAGAATAAGTGGAATAGTGAAAGAGGTGGAGAGAAAATAGAGAGAATAAATGAAAAACGGGAAAAAGAGAAAATGGAGGGGAAATGACAGAGAAAGAAAACGAACAGTGGGTAAAGGTGATAGAATGGGAAGATGAATAAAAAAAATATATATATAAAGAAAATGGGAAGGTGGATAAATTTGATAAAGAAAATGGGAAGGTGGATAAATTTGATAAAGAAAATGGGAAGGTGGATAAATTTAATAAAGAAAATGGGAAGGTGGATAAATTTGATAAAGAAAATGGGAAGGTGGATGAATTTGATAAAGAAAATGGAAAGGTGGATGAATTTGATAAAGAAAATGGGAATGCAGAAAAAGCACAATAAAATGGAAACGTGGATGAAGACGAAAGAAATGGAGGAGGTGGACAGAAAGTAAGGAGAAAAATCTTTGGAGAAGAAAAGAAACAAAAGACAAAATGAAAAAAAAACAAGTTTCTAGAACGGGAATGATGAAGAATGGGAAGACGGGAGAGGAAGGAGATGAAGAGGGAGAGGAAGAGGTAGAGGGCGAGGGAGAGGAAGAGGAAGGAAAACGGAGAGCGGAGGAGGAAGGAAAGGGGAAGGAGAGGAGGAAGGGATGGAAGGAGAAGAGAAAGAGAACGAAGAAGGAGATGAAGAGGGAGAGGAAGAGTAAGAGGGAGAGTAAGAGGGAGAGGAAGAGGGAGAGGAAGAGGGAGAAAAAGAAGGAAAGAAAGAAGAAGAGGTAGAGGGAGAGGAAGAGGGAGAGAGAGAGGAAGAGAGAGAGGGTGAGAAAGAGGGAGAGGGAGAGGAAGATGGAGAGAAAGAGGGAGAGAAAGAGGAAGAAGAAGAGGGAGAGGAAGAGAGAGAGAGAGGAAGAGAGAGAGAAAGGAGGAAGAAGAGGAAGAAGGAAATGAGGCACTATTACTGTATTCCTCATCCTCTTCGTCATTTTTTCCCTGTTCCATTTGTACGTCTCCATTACCTCGATGTCACTTCTCCACAAGAATAGAGGCGCTGGATATGTCCAATGGAATGCTAAATAATCTTAGACTCTTTCTGAATTGCAGATATTCTCGCATTGTGCAGCAGGACAAGCAAATCCTAGACGAGAATAAATGTACAGGAAAGACAATGCAAGAGAGGAACCATTATGGAAAACTTGTGTTACATGGTTTCCCACACAAATACACACACACACACGTACACACACATACATACGCGCGCGCACACACACACAAACACGTACACACATACACAAACACATACACACACATACATACGCGAGCACACACACATACACACACTCAAACACATACACATACATACGCACACATACATACGCGCGCGCGCACACACACACACACACGCGCGCGCGCGCGTACATGCACACACGTACATACAAATACACACAAACATACACATGTACACACGTACACACACATGTACAAACGGCAACGCACACGAACATACACACACACACATACACATATACACATGTACATTTACATGTACACACGGCTATGCACACGAACACACAACCACCCAGGCCCCCAAATAAGAATGCAAAGGCTCTCAAACCAACGCTCGTGCTTGTTAACATATGCTTTCGCATGGAGGTATGCTCACGGCATCCGCCCACGCCCCCCGCCCCCGCTTTCCGATTTATATGACGCCCAGTGGGAATAAGGCACCAGGCTCGCTGGCACAAATGTTGCACAGAACGCGACGCCACATTGCAAAACAGTAAGCCCCCTTTGGAGACACGGGAATCTCTCCCTCTCTCTCTCTCTCTCTCTCTCTCCCTTTTTCCTTCGCCCTCTCTCTCTCTCTCTCTCTCTTTCTTTCCTTCTCTCTCTCTCTTTTCTCCCTCTCTTCCCCCCCCTCTCTCTCTCTCTCCCATGGGTAGATGGGAATCAGGGGGAAGGGGGGGATGGAGATGAGGGGGAAGAGGAAGGGGAAAGGGGAGGAGGGGGAAGTAGATAGGGACAGCAGGGGGGAAAGGGGATGAGGAGGAGGGTGAAGATGATGGGGAAGTGGGATGGGGATAAGGGAAGGAAAGGTAAGGAGAGGGGAAATGAGGAGGAGAGGAGAATGGAGGAGGTGAAGGGAGGTGGGAGGGGGAAGAGGAAGGAGAAAGGGGGAGGGGAAAAGAGGAAGAGGAAAGAGGAAGGTGGGAAGGGGAAGAGGAGAAAGAGGGGGGAAGAGGAAGAGGAAAGGGGGAGGAAGAGAAGAGAGGATAGAAGATAGAAAAGGGATCTTGAGGAAAGGAGGGAGGACAGAGGGGAAGAGGAGGGGAATCGAAGGCGGGGAGGTGGAAGGAAGGGAGTGGAGGAAAGAGGAGGAGGGAGGCGGGGGAGGACGAGGGAAGATGATGAGGATGAGGATGCTGATGATGCTGATGATGATGCGGAGGAGGAGCAAGAGGAGGAAGGAGGAGGCGGAGGCGGAGGCGAAGGAGGGAGGAGGAGGAAGGAGGAGCAAAGGGAGAAAGGAAAAGGAGGGAGGAGGGAGAGGAGGGGTAAGAGGGAGGACTAGGGAGGAGGAGGAGAAGGAGGAGGAGGAGGGGTGCAAGGGTGGAAGACAAGAGAGAAGGAGGAGGAGGAGGAGGAGGAGGAGGAGGAGGAGGGAGGAGGAGCAGAATTCGTCAAACGCAAAGGTCTCTTGCTCTGTTCTGCAACGGAATCAACATCTGCTAATGTTCTTAAATGTTCTTCACATTTCCTGGAACCCTCAAAGAACAATTTGATAACGAAAACATGGACGAAAGAACATTTGAACAATGATTGTTTGGTACGCGGAGGAAACGTACATGAGGAAACGTACATGTGGGAAACGTACATGTATACATACATATACATACATATGTACAATTACAAATAGGTATACACATGTGTTCACACAGACATTTTATGTTTCTCTCTTTCTCTCTCTCTATATATATATCTGCCTATCTCTTTCACTCTCTCACGTTTTCTATCTCTTGCTCCTCTTTTTATCTTTACATCACCTTCCTCTCCTGCTCCTCTTCTTCTTCCTCCTCCTCTTCTTCCTTCTCTTCTCCTCCTCCTCTTCTTCCTCTTCTTTTTCTCCTCCTCATTTTCTTCCTCCTCATCTTCTTCGTCTTCCTTTCCTCCTCTTCTTCTTCCTCCTATTCCTTTCTCCTCATCTTCTTTCTCCTCTTCCTCTCTTACTCCTCCTCCATATCTTCCTCCACTTCCTCTACTCCTCCTCATCTCCCTCTTCCTTCTCCTCTTCCTCTCCTTCCAATACCTTGTATATTCTTGACCCCATGTTTGAGTGGTCAGACGACAGGACACCGAAGTTCAATCTTCGTGTTCAAAAAGCTGAACAGCGTATCAACGTGTTCGATTTTGAACAAATGGCTCGAACACATAATATATTCTAGCCAGCTGCCGGTAATGCAATTTTTCCAATAGGGCTTTAATGATGATTGCATTTCTGGCTTTTGAATTGATGTTCCCGGCTCCGGCTTTGTTTTACTCAATAAATGCTCTAATTCGATTTTGAGGGGATTTGTGTCGGGTACAACCAGACTGTGATTCTGTTTTGTTTTTGTTTTTTTGGGGGGGGGGAGGGAGGCGTACAGTAACCCCCCCCTTCGCCCCCTTTTTTTTTCTATTGTCCTTAATTTGGTTTGCGGAAATGCAAAACCGGAATTCTTTTGTGACTTGGTCATTTGACCTTACATTTCGTAAACTTGGTCATTTGACCTTACATTTCGTAAACTTGGTCATTTGACCTTATATTTCGCGAGATGGTCATCTGACCCAACACAGGTCAAATCCTCAGTTACGCAAACGACTCAGTCTGCATAGACACATATACCTACTTAAAGACATACAACTCTAGTTTGCTACCCGCAACCCCGAGGAGACAGGCAGCGATCCTATACCATTTCCATACATCTCCATCAAGATATGCTTCAGTATCATCTGTGTTGTATGTCATCGACCAAAAGGTCTCCTGTCGGCATGCTCTTTCTTTGTAATCCTTTGTATTCATATGGAACTGACTTATATGCGATTAGTCGCCGGTTGTAAGCTCTTCTTGTATGAAAATGTGGAAAAGGGTCGAAGGTGACCGAGCGTCAACCTCTCGGGGCTCCACTTCCACACAGTGAAGACTGTCATAGAGAAGACCGTACTCTCCGACGTCCTGTGTGTGTGTGTGTGTGTGTGTGTGTGTGTGTGTGTGTGTGTGTGTGTGTGTGTGTGTGTGTGTGTGTGTGTGTGTGTGTGTGTGTGTGTGCGTGAGTATTTGTGTGTGTGTGTGTGTGTGTGTGTGTGTGTGTGTGTGTGTGTGTGTGTGTGTGTGTGTGTGTGTGTGTGTGTGTGTGTGTGTGTGTGTGTGTGTGTTTGTATGTGTGTCTGCGCGCGCTCGCGTTCGTGTGTGCGTTTACGCGCGTGTAGATTATATGTATACGCTTGTTTAGTTTGTTCTAATAAAGACAAACTCTTACACCAACAAATACTCGAACGCACAAAACTACACACACAAATACACATACACGTACACACACGCATACACAGACGTACACATAAATGCACACACACAGTTTGGTAGTGCCATCCATTTACTGGTACAAAAATGAAACAAAATGAAACAAAACAAAACAAATTCAAATACATTAGTTTTAGTGTAGCTTCAGCCAGGTTTTAATAGCATATACAGAGGCACTTCCGTGTTACAGTTTTGTTATTCTAACGTTTATTATGACTGTCACCAGGGGATTTTATTCAGATAAGGGAAGACCCTGTGGACTGGAAAGGGATTCTCAAAGAATGATATATATATATATATATATATATATATATATATATTATATATATGTATGTATATATATATGTTGTAGTAGCAAATTTAGACTTTTAAGTTGGCGACTACAATATATATATATATATATAAATATATATATATATATATATATATATATATATATGGAAGCTCGCTGGCTGAGCGGGTTAGGGCGTCGTTACTTGCGGCGAAGGCCGAGGCGAGGGGATGGCGGTTCGAACCCTGCCACCGGCGAAGTTGAAACAAGGGCATTATGGTTCATTAAATTCCACGCTACAAAGTCTTCTGCGAGGGGCACCGTCATAGCCTTCCGATATGAGGGAGTTGTGACGTTAAACCATATCATCATCAATATATATATATGTATATATATATATAGTTGTGTTATATATATATATATATATATATATATATATATATATATATATATATATATATATAATCTTACAGTAATTCGTGACAATTTATCACAATATTTACTGTGATTGCATTATCCTACCGTCTAAAATATTTTATTTAATACACAAAATACACTCGTATAGACTAACATCTAAAACACTAATTACTGTTTTATATGGATTTTGTTGCTGCCACCATGTGATTTTATTGAAACAAGGGAGGGCATTTCAGGGTTCAAACCGGTTTCGTTAACCTTAAGAAAACTGGACTATTTTTCCTCCGATTGTTGGAGCAAATTTGCAGCCCGCAGCTTTCGGGAAGGAATCTGATTATATGCTGGAGGAAAATCATTTTTCTCCAAAATATCAAATAGCATTCTACGTAAATTGTTGATAAAAGAAAATAGTTTACCATAGTCATTTCCCAGCGGAAAAAGTGCTGGAGGTAGTCGGTACCGTCGATAAATCGGAGGTTGGAGGAAAAATAGCCCAGTGTGATAAGCGGTTGGGATCAGGGTCTTTATGTAGATTTCATTCCTATCGTCAGTCGATTCTGTTGACTAAAGAAACTCACTTTATTGTTTAGGTTTAATGACAAAGTTTGTGTTCTATGTTCTTGTTGTGACTTTGTGTCTTGGTTATTTTTCATTTCATTCACGTCACGTGACTCGTGTCTACCCTTTCCCACGCTTAGACAGGACATTCCGATGTCGAAAGGGCCCTCACTGCCTCAGCATTACCTAAGTGCTTTGATAAGCACAAGTTGATGCAATACTGAGTGTACAGGATCAATAGCGTAAACAACGAAACTCTTTAATGAGGATTGAGGAGCGTGCGTCCGCCACGCCAAGAAGACCTCACGACCCTCCTTTGAGTACAAATGTACAGGTGTACAAAATATTGTACATCGAACTTTGAATAAGTCCCATTAAGGCTCATAACAAAAGTACAAATGTACAATAAGACTACGTACTGTACATCGGGATTTGATTAAGCCCCATTAACCCTCATAACAAATGTACAATATACAATTAAGTACTGTACATCGGGCTTTAAACCTCACTATACCCTCATAACAAATGTACAAATGTACAATAAGACTAAATATTGTGTATCGGGCTTTGAATAAGTCCCATTAACCCTCAATACAAAAGTAAAAATGTACAAATGAATAAGTAATGTACATCGGGTTTTGATTAAGCCCCATTATACCCTCATAACAAATGTACAATTGTACATCGTTTACAATACAATAAAAATGTACTGTACATCGGGCTTTGATTAAGCCCCATTAACCCTTCTAACAAAAGTACAATGTACAATTGAGTACTGTGCATCGGGCTTTGACTAAGCCCCATTAACC
Organism: Oratosquilla oratoria; assembly: GCF_046742065.1. NCBI lineage: Eukaryota > Metazoa > Arthropoda > Malacostraca > Stomatopoda > Squillidae > Oratosquilla > Oratosquilla oratoria. The sequence continues at coordinate 87,047,217 of NC_134777.1, forward strand.
CTCCCAACAAAAATACAATGTACAATTAATTAAATATTGTACATCGGGCTTTGATCAAGCCCCATTATACATGCAATGGAATAGAACTTTGGGGTTGTACTTACAATCTTTCGACGAGATTGGAGAAGCCATGGGCTACCAGCATGCAGAAGCCCATCGAAGGCATGTAGAGAACCCGCTCAGCCACGACGAAGCCCACTGGGAAGAAGAGGTTGGTTGCCGGCAGGAAGGGCAGAACGAGGAAGGCCAATCCCTGTAAGAAATTTTGATTTTGTAATCTTTCTTCGGCCTCAAGGTCTCCTCTCCCTTTCCTTATCTATTACTATTACAATTGAATTTTGTTTTCTAGAATCAAAATCTATTTTCTTTCTCTCTCTTTTTTTATTCTCTGAAAGAAATTTTCATTTTGTAATCTATCTTCGGCCTCAAGGTCTTCCATTCCCCCTCCTTAATATCTATTTTATTATTATTATCATTATTTTTTTAATCTTGTATTCTAGACTCAAAATCCTTTCCCCTCTCTCTCTCTCTCTCTCTCTCTCTCTCTCTCGATTTTCTGCAAGTAATTTTCATTTTGTGATCTTTTTACGGCCTCAAGGTCTCTTACTCCTCCGCCATTTTCTTTTTTCAATCTTGTTTTCTAGAATCATGATTTATATCCCTTTTTTCTATATTTTTTCTTCAAGAAATTTTCATTTCTAAATCTTTCTTTAGCCTCAAGGTCCCTTCCCTCCTTTTTTCTATCTTGTTTTCTGGCCTCAAGGTCCATTTCCTTTTTTTTTTTTTTTTCTGCAAGAAATTTTCGTTTTTTAATTTTTCTTTGGCCTCAAGGTCCCTTTCCCCCTTTTTTTCTAAATAGCCTAAGCTCGCATAAGGCCCGATCTATGGGTACTGCTGTGACCTTAAAATGTACCATATCCATCTTGTTCAAGAAGGACAGCAACGGCCTGCACTATAAATAGAAGCTTTTCACGCCACGACCTCGGTACGGCAGCGTGGCAGCCCAAGACACGAACCACTACACCTTCAAACCGTGGATGGCACCTAGAAGGGGATACATAATACTCTATATAATCCGCTAAAGCTCACTAGAAGTTCATTTGGGCTGTTTATGTCTCTAAATAATCCACTGGAACATTCCACGCTACTCCACAATCCAATTTATCCATCCATTAACATCCACGAACGCTCTCATCCCACGACATTAAGTGTCGTCACGGTTTCCAAAACGGTTCGGACAAGAAGCGGGAGGAACAGCACTCCTTGAACGAAAAATTTTGGGACCCCGGAGCAGAACTTATTGCGGCGACCGTATGTGAGGTAATGAAGGGTATTTTCCTCTTGTCATCTAAATTACCATTTGTTACTACTACACTGGGGATTGCTTTACTATATACTGTCCAATACATTCCTCTACAGTACACGACAGCGAACCGACACTGTCCACAAGGATAGAAGCGCTGGTAAAATAGTCCAAAACAATAATTAATCTTTACAATCTCCAGATGTCATTCCATTTTCTATCATAGAATAGACAATCAAATGTACAATATATACAATGTCTACAATATATAATAAATACAACTCATTCCTGACAGCTTCCGTGTACAAACACACACACACACACACATATATACTGTATATGCAATGTGGATGTATTATATATACACATTACACACATACACACACAGACACACACACACACAGACACACACAAACACACACACAGACACACACACACAATGCAGTAATAGAGCCTGATACATTTCGTCCTATATATGTAAATAAAGTAAAATAAAATAAAATAATATAAAATAGTAGAAAATATAATAGAGTTGAATAAAACAAAATGAAACAGTATAAAACAAAAATACAAATTAAATAACGAATAAAATACATAAAGATGATTAATAAAACGTGTGCGTGTACGTGTGCATGTGTGTGTGATTCACCATAGTCTTGGATCACCTGTTGGACTTGTAATCGACAGTTATTACCCTCCTGGATGAGAGCTCAGAGCTCATATACGACCGATTTATGTGTAATGCTGTGACCTTACACACACACACACACACACACACACACACACGCACACACACACACGCACACACACATACACCCAACTCCCTGACCATGAGTTGGAGCGCAGCGATACTGAAATTATTTCAACTCTAGGCGAGAATCGAACTCGGACCGCTGGAGTAGCGGTCGTGAACACTACCACTGCGCCATCGAGCCGTGTGTGTGTGTGTGTGTGTGTGTGTGTGTGTGTGTGTGTGTGTGTTTGTGTGTATGTGTGTGTGTGTGTATGTGTGTGTGTGTATGTGTGTGTGTGTTTGTGTGTGTGTGTACATACGCACATGTGTACACATACATCCATTTACATTTTGCACCTAGTATCTTTTAGACCACTTAGAACTTTCTAGAGAGGATACAAACACGTTGTCTAGGCGTCAAACTATCAAGAAAATAACCAAACAGGAATCTCTCTCTCACATCTTGTTGCAACATATTTACTTACAAACCAATAACTCTGAAAATATCAAAATTAATCTCAAAACTCAAAAACAGGACTGGGATGAGGGGAGAAGGGGGAGGGGGAGGAGGAGGAAGAGGCGACGGAAAGGAGGAGACAGAAGAAGAGAAAGAGGAAATTGGAAAAGAGACAGGTAGAAGAGAAGGAAGGAAAGGGGCAGGAGGAGTAGGAGGAGGGGAGGAGGAGGGGAGGAGAAGGAGGAGGAGGAGGGAGGAGGAGAGGAGGAGGGGGAGGAGGAGGAGGAGGGGAGGAGGAGGTGGAGATGTAGGAGGAAGGGAGGAGGTGGAAGGGAGTAGGAGTGGGAGGAGTAGGAGGAGGAGGAGGAGATGGTGGAGGAGGAAGAGGAGGAGAAGGAGGTGGAGGAAAAGAGAAAGAAGAAGAGGAGGAGGAGGAAGAGGAGGAGGAAGAGGAGGAGAAAGAAGGGGAAAAGAAAGGAGGGGAAGAGAAAGAGGAGGTGGAAGAGGAGAAGATGGAGGTGGAAGAAGAGAAAAAGAAGAGGAGTAAGTGGAGGAGGAGAAGGAAGAGGAGGAGGACGAGGTGGAAGAAGAGAAAAATAAAAATAAGAGGAGGAGAAAGAAGTGGGGGAAGAGGAGAAAGAAGATGAGGTGGAGGAGGAAGATGAGGAGGAGGAGGAAGAGGTGGTGGAGGACGAAGAGGAGGAAAAAGAGGAGGAAGAAGAGGAAGATGAGGTGGAGGAGGAGGAGGAGGAGGAAGAGGAAGAGGAAGAGGAGGAGGAGGAGGAGGAGGAGGAAGAGGACTCACCATGATGATGACGTTGGCGTGGGGTCGAGGGGCCACGAAGAGGGCGTGGTAGGAGAGCTTGGTCAAAACAGCATAAACACTAATCGTCCCGAGGTTCCTGCCAAAGAAAAAACACAAATAAATAAGTAGATAGATAAATAAAGAGGTAAATAAATAAATAAAAAACATACACAAATAAATAATAAGAACGTGAGATAATAATGATAATAGTGAGATGATAATATCTCACTTGAAATACTGAGTCCAAATTACGTAAATAAATAAATGAATAAATAAATTAATTAATTATTAAATATATAACTATAATACGAACGTTAGGCTGCCTAAAAATGTGAGATGATAATGATAATAGTGAAATAATAATATCTCACGTAAGATTCTGAGTGAAATATAAATTAATATATAAATAATTATTAGGAGAATGTTATTCTTCCTAAAATCGTGAGGTGATGACGTTAACATCTCATGATATATATTGATTAAGAAATAAGTAAATGAATTAACAAACGAACAAATAAATAATTATTAGGAAAATGAAGGCTTCCTAAAAGTGTGAGATAATGACGATAACATCTCACGAGAAATGAGTGATAAGAATAATAATTACATAAATATATAATTATCAGGAGAATGCAAGGCTTCCTAAAATCGTGAGATAATGACGATGGCATCTCACGAGCTATATAGAGTGAGAAATCAATAAATAAAAATATATAAATAAAAGCGTGAGATGATGAGATATTGAGTGATTCTGTTTACATAATATCACAAAGGTCCTCAACCAGGACACATAGTCACCCCCCCACATCCCCCCATTGCCCCCCTTGCCCCCCTCCCCACGCCCCCTCCCTCGGCCAGGACCCCCATTTTAAAAGATTCTGGAGGTCAGGGCGGCGGAGAGAAATGGCTCCCCCGGGTCCTCCAGTCACGTAGTCCCGAGTTCAATTCCCGTCAGGGGTAAGAGTTGTAAATTCTTATTTCGATAAAAGTAGGATATCATTTATGTCCATTCAAGCACGCGCGCGCACACACACACACACACACACACACACACACACACACACACACACACACACACACACACACACACACACACACACACACACACACACGCACGCACACACACACACACACACAACCCATTATTCTTTGTATACTAAATGATTTTCTAATTCTCATTTCTAAAACATTATTAGAATACGTTCCGTTCTTTCATCTTAGGGAGTGGAGACGGAGAGAGATATATATATAGAGAATATATGATATATTTCCATTCTCCAGGCATTACTATTATAATTATTGTTATTATTATCATTATTACTATTATCATTATTATTATTATTATTATTATTATTATTATTATTATCATTACTATTACTATTATCAATTACTATTATCATCATCATCATTATTATTACTATTTTTATTATTATTACAATTATTATTATTATACATCGATTAATATTATTCAAAAGAACCAACAACGCAACAGCGTTACGTAAATATTGGGTCCCATTTATCTTTTTATAATTTTCACTTTTTATTTTTCTAACAAAGACACTAAAACCTTTGTGTACCTTAATAAACTTATAACAAATTAATTCTTCATATCGTCAGATAATTTTATTAAGTCTATCAAAAATCCCTGAATTATCAATACGATGTTTAATATATATATTTTTTTTTCCTTAGGTACATATTACTCCAAGTCATTATGTTAGCTGCTAATATTAGCTTAATATATTCTTAATCAGGGAAGTGCGTAGCTTCTTGGCGACAGAGAGCGTGTTACGGAGATGAATAAAATCATCTGGCGACAGTAAGTAAGGGGTTTGTGTAAACAAGCTATAAATATACTTCAGTTGTCAGATTCCCAAAATTGAGAAAAAATCTCAATAAAAAAATAAAAAAAATAATTATATGAATAAATAAGTGAAAAATAAATTAATTAATCAAAATAAACAATTAGATAGATAAGCAAACAAATAAAATAAACAAAAGATACAAATTTCATTTTTATGTTGTTCCATTTTCTTTGCTTCACATGCAAGATTTTGTCTTTTAAAAATAGTAATAATAAAACTCCAAGATATGATTTTTTTTCTTTTTCTTGAAGACCGCTTAGCATACTGTCTTGCTCCCTAAAAAGATTTTTGGTTCTTAATGGTTCCTTCACTTGCCCCAGCGTGATGTCTTTTTTCGACTTTCCATTTTTCTTCTATTTTTCTGTCAATTCTTTTTCTTCCGTTTTTTCCCTTCCATTTGTTGGTATTTTTCGTATTCCGTTTTTATTTTTTCATTACAAGAACAAAATAGAAATAATCGTATATCTCGTGCTTCACGTGTAGTCGGGTTCTCGTGTATTCTTTAAGAAATTTTGAGTACGTCTTGCATTCTTTCGTTTTTCGAAAATTTTAGAGAAACTGGAGATGTGGTGCAAAAGTACCAAAAGCGAGTTACCTCAAGGGATTTGATGTAAATACTTTTTTCTTTCCAAAATTTTTATGGAATACACTGTCTTTTTTCCGAATTTCCTATTTTTTCTGATGACTTTTTCTGAGATATGTAGTTGTCATTGTTGTTGTTATGTTGTTGATCTTGTTGATGAAGCTGTTGTTGTTATTCATGACAAAATTGATGTTGACCACTTCGATTCCTGGTTATTGTTGTTGTTGATTACTATCAGGTTGCCGGTTCTGTTTTATTTGTTTATTTATTTATTTTTCAACTTCTCTTTGTCATTCTTCGTTTTGCAACTGTTTTTGCTTTGACTGAATCTTTTGCTCCTGTTGTTTTGTTTATGTTTTTATGAACTTTTTCACTCGAGGGCACTTTACTCGGACAAATCAAACTAAACTAACGATGTTATCAGCTAACCGAGGTCATGTTAACCTTCATTGCAGGTCTTTTGATCGAAGGTAATCAAATAGGTTTAGTTACAGATTTTAACTTCTTTCACTACAAAACTAATGAGGATAAATAACTAAAGTCTGTCTCTGTCTGTCTGTCTGTATATATGCATGTCAGCCTACCTATCTCTCTCTCTCTCTTCTTTCCTTCTCTTCCTCCTTCTCTCTTTTCCTCTTTCTCTCTTTTACTTTCCCTCCTTCCCTCCCTACCCACCTCTCACCCTCCTTCCTTCTTCACCTCCCATTCTCTTCCCTCCCTCCCCTCCAACCTTCCTCCCTCCCTTCCTTCTCCCCCTCCCACCCTCTTCCCACCTTCATTACTTTTCCTCCTCCCTACTTGCCTCTCCCCCTCCTCCGTCATTGCTTATCCCCCCTCTCTTCCTCCCCCTAGCTCCCCCCCCCTTTCACGACGTCTGTCTCTTGGCATCCCGATCTCCCCTCCTTCTCCCTTTGTCTTCGTTGTCACTCCCCGGACTTCACCCCCTCTCTCCCCCTCCCCTCTCCCCCCCCTCCCGGCATCGCATTGTTGCCATGTCTACGTCTAGCTCCTTCTAATCCATTTTCAGGCTAATGTGAATTCGTCCTGATATGCTCGTCGGGTCCCGTCGCAATGTCACCAGGACAGGGTTTGTCCCTAATGTGTCCTATCGTGGATAACCTGGGAAATCTTTCTGAACACAAGATTAATTATAATTTTTCATATATATATATATATATATATATATATTATATATATATATATATATATGTATATATATATGTATATATATATATGTATATATATACAGTGTGTGTGTGTGTGTGTGTGTGTGTGTGTGTGTGTGTGTGTGTGTGTGTGTGTGTGTATACATATAAGAACATAAGAATGAAGGAGACTGCAAGAGACCACAAGGCCTACACTAGGCAGCTCCATATCCATCACCACCTGTCATCCCCATCCATAAAGCTGTCTAACCGTTTCTTAAAACACACACACACACACACACACACACACATATATATATATATATATATATATATATATATATACACATGTACATATATATTTTGGGGTGGGGTTCATGCGTGTGGACATACACACACAAACATACATACATACAAAATACACACACACACACACAACTGTACTCCTAATGGTAATGTTATACACTCAAGTATCACCATTACCCACATAGACACCTCTCAAGCCAATTTGAATACCATAAGGGCTTCTGTTTCCTTATGTTCTGTCTGTCTGTCTGTCTGTCTGTCTGTGTCTCTGTTCAGACACACTACTATGGAAGTTCGCCAATCTCCTATACATGGTTCCGCAGATTAGGGCAGGTGTTGTGATACCGGGCTGGACTTCTAACTCAGCAGTTCTGAGTACGGTGCCCGCTCACGAATAAAA
>NC_134777.1:87059813-87064813 GCF_046742065.1 Oratosquilla oratoria
TGAACCCTATCTAGAATAAACACTAAAACATAACTTACATTCATTCATGATTACACCCGAAAAGAATTTTAAGATCAAATCGGACCGCAAAAAAATCTGTTGACCGCACACGAACTTATCTAGCGCTCGCTGGCAACCGCGCCGAGCGCCACTGCAGTAACCCCCCGACGCCAACGCTAACGAAAACATCGATGATGGGTGATCAGGGCCCAATCACCGAGATGCAGGACCAATCCCCGCCGACCAAGCCTGTGTCCCAAAGAAAGAGAACCATGAATACTAAATGGACTCAGGTGGACAAAATCCGGATGAAAGATTGACTTCCGGTCGCCTGGCGCGAAAGGTAGGTGTGTGTGTGTGTGTGTGTGTGTGTGTGTGTGTGTGTGTGTGTGTGTGTGTGTGTGTGTGTGTGTGTGTGTGTGTGTGTGTGTGTGTGTGTGCGTATCTGTGCGTGTACGTGTGTGTGTGTGTGTGTGTGTGTGTGTGTGTGTGTGTGTGTGTGTGTGTGTGTGTGTGTGTACGCGTGTGTGTGCGCGTGTGTGTGCGTGTGTGTGTACGTGTGTGTACGTGTATGTGTGTATGTGTGTATGTGTGTGTGTATGTGTGTGTGTGTGTGTGTGTGTGTGTGTGTGTGTGTGTGTGTGTGTGTGTGTGTGTGTGTGTGTGTGTGTGTGTGTGTGTGTGTGTGTGTGCGTATGTGTGTGTGTGTGTCCGTGTCGGATTAGGTTGGGTTAAGATTGAGGTTGGTTAGGATAGATCATGTTAGGGCAGATTTGGGGAGATTAAGACAGAGTAGCGTAGGGTATGGTGGAGTAAAACAGGGTAGGGTAGGATAGAGTACAATAAAGTAGGACCGGGTAGGGCAGGGTATTTTATGTTACAGCAGGATAAGGTAAGATAAGGTAGGAAAGATAAAGTAGGATAGGATATGGTGTAAGGGTTAGGAGTAGGATAAAGTTAGGCTAAGGTAAAGTAGGGTAATGTAGGGAGTCATAGGGTCGGGCTGGGTCAGAAGTAACCAATCAGTGAGAGGCAATTTGAAATCCGCGTCGTGAAAATAGGAGCATACACATACACACACACACACACACACACACACACACACACACACACACACACACACACACACACTCACACACATATATATATATACACACATATATATATATATATATATATATATATACATATATATATATATATATATATATATATATATAGATAGATAGATACATATCTCCACGCTTGACATAAACTAGTTTCAATAACAAACTTGAAATGAATAAGCTTAAGATTAATCACACCAAGATGAATAAACTGAACCACAATTATAATATAACTGATATAACCATTCAAGTCCAGTAAAGGAAATTACCTTCAAGCTGAGAGCAATTAGTCCTTTACATTATTCTAATTATTAATAATCAATTCTAATAACTAATTCTATTAATCAATTCTATTTTACATTATTCTACTCTACATATAATATACTTTTAATAATCTTATTAACACAGCGTTTGTGTGTGTCTGTGTGTGTGTGTGTGTGTGTGTGTGTGTGTGTGTGTGTGTGTGTGTGTGTGTGTGTGTGTGTGTGTGTGTGTGTGTGTGTGTGTGTGTGTGTGTGTGTGTGTATGTGTGTGTGTGTGTGTGTGTGTGTGTAAGAGCGTATATACAGGTACGTGTAGTATACAAACACTACCCGGAAAGCAGCCCACAGCCCCAGTATTGCTGGCAACGATCCCCTGTTGATTTCTCTGAGGAGAGACATTAGATTACGGTGTTGTATATATGTGGGACATCAACTCATAAGAAGGGACCCGTCACCGAATGCCAGCCTATCATGGCTGCACTTTCAAATAAAGACAATGATGCGGACAGATTATGAAAACGGGAGGCGGGGAGATGCTTCTATTGGGTGTCCATCCCCCGGTACTAAGTACCTGGCGCTAGTCTTGTGTACTATAATGTACTCCACATTCGCTATGTACATGTAATAATGTCAACGGTTCTAATTACTTTGAGCTTAGTTAACTGTCAACAACGACAGATAATTACACCTTAAGCCATTACACATACAGTAATTACTTCAAAGACAATAAGGTCTGTTCTTAAGGACGTTTGATGTACGATATCACCCTTATGGCGGTAACGAATTGATCTGAATATCAATCATACAAATTTAGTAAATTGACACAATATATGTTCATTCCTTTAACAAGGGTAGTGGAGGTGAATCAAAAGATGTGCCGGCAGATTATAGCAAGCGCCTAGGCAACATGCTATAATACTTGCCATTTATTTTATTTTAACTATTTATCATTATCTATTTATTATAATCTATCTGCTATTATTTTATCATCTATTTGTTATAAATCATTGTTATTTTCTGTTTATAATTTATCATTATCCATTTATTTTATTTTATTTCCCCGCATCCGGCCTAGTTATGGACCAAAAGGTCTCCTGTGCGCTTGCTCTTCTTTTGTAATCCTTTGTAAAAGGACTACCCGGTATGGATGGGGTTAGATAAGGTTATCATCAATGAAACATTATCTGAGTTAACAAGCGACTTCTTAAACGTTTATAATAGAAAAACGCTCATGAAAATGTTCACTATTGACATCAATGAACTTGCTTGCTTAAGGGGCTATCACACTGGGCTCCCACGGGCTTCACCAGCGCCAACAGTTGATAGTTCATTTGAGTAAAAATGACTTCGGTTACAATATCTTATTTTTCAAATCTCCAAATATCAAATTATCTTTCCGTTATATATACGAAAATCGACTAAAACATATGAATCTGTTTTCCCTAAAAAAAGCGTAGACTCAGAGGTGACTTGATACAGGTCTTTATGATTTTAAAGGGAATTGACAACATCAAAAGTGACCAAATTTTCACACTGAATGAGAATCAGACAAGAAACAATGGTCTCAAACTGTCCGGAAATAGATTCAATTTGGAAGTAGGTAGAAACAACTTTGCCAACCGTGTAGTTAATGAATGGAATAAACTTCCTGCACAGGTAGTGTAATGTAGTTCAGTTCGAAGCTTTAAGAATCATTTAGATAAATACCTAAGTAAGATGCTGTAATGATTATAATTTATATTATATTATTTGTTTTTGTTTTGTTATCATTTGTCTGTTTGATTTTCATTTATTATTAGTTATATGTCAATTTATTATTTACTATTTACCTGTTTGTTTATTATTTTAACTATACCTATGCATTTATTTATGTATTTTATTTGTTATTTACATTATTATAGTTTTTATTTATTATTTTATTATTAATATGATTTTTTTTTTTTTTCATCCGACCTAGATATGGATCAAAAGGTCTCCTGTCGGCATGCTCCGCCTTTGTAATCCTTTGTAATATACAGTACGTATATATACATAAATATAAATATATATATATTATATATATATATATATATATATATATATATAGCAAAACTGAATGATGAACTAAGAAATAGTAAACCTAAACGAATGTTAGACATAATGTTGGAATGTTCTATGAGAAGTCTAGATTTCAAGAAGCGAAGTCATATTCTAGTTATTCAATTGGAGGTTGGAGGTAAGATGTCGGAGGAAAATAGCCCAGTGTGATAACCCCTATATGGCAGTCCGTCGGTGATCGACAACTATATTTTTCCGGTGAAGTGTGACATGATGAGTGAAGCTGGGAACAAACACGGTTACAATCATAACAATACAAAATAAATAAATAAACAAATAAAAACAACCAATCGAAGGCCATGCCTTTAATACGGTGACGTGCTTTGTTGATTTTATTCCGGTGAACAACGGGTGATTTTAATGCAAATATGAGGATTCTCCCGGTATGAGAGTTACGGCAGCTGGTCACTGGTTAGGTAAACTAAACTACTGTTCTTGTTTTTCTTCCTTCCTTACTATTTCTTTGTTATCGTAGCTTTTACAAAAATCGGCTAGAGTAATTAGCAACATTAATGTATATAATAATTTTGGGAAAAGACTTTGGTAATGGATAACATTGGTTTTGTGATTACTATGGATTACCTACAAAAAAACAGAATATATATGAAAATTGCTGAGAAGAAATATTTAAATAATACACTTATAAATATATATACTCATATGTTGCTACAAATGAAGGGATGATTTCGATGCAGTTAAAAAGGTTCTCTTGGCACGATGGTGGGTCTATTGTACTCTTAATTTGCTAGCATTATGCTACATGTAGATTTAGTAAATGCGTAGTTAGAATTCTGTATGTGCGTTTGTACATGCGTGCCACAGCGTGAATCTTCGAGAACTTCCATAATTGCCATTGGTACATCTTAAGTAATTATCAAATTATTTGTAATGCGAAAGTTGAGTGAATGGGATATAGATCCTTATTACTATCAAATTTGAAGTTGTCATGTAACTGAAAGTATATGAATGTAAAATTTCTGTGTGCGAGTGAATAATTAAAATAATTGTGTGAAGACGTAGATTTTACTTTTCACGTACAATATATATTAACTTTTGACGTTCAGCGTTTCACTCCACCTTATTGTTAACCAAACAATAGGTCTCGATTCCCCTTGAGCTCTTTCAGCTTGAGGCCGCATTCTTGTGAACAGAAACCCGCATGTCCCTAACCAGAAGGGATTAAACTTAAACCCCTTTACAGTTAACAATTTAAGGATTTCCTTCTGGCTAAAATTTTATTATTTTTTTAGATAAGGAGGTTAACTTGTTCTCTGTTACGACTTAATCAACTACCCCGATTAACTCATCTAGACTAAGTCCACTATTCAATAACTAACCTCGGACTATTTTATTCAGCTTAAGAGATTAATCTATTCAATTTTAATGCTTAATCAACAATCCCGATAAATTAATCTAGATTAAGATAACTGCCATACTTGCCTATATATTCCGAAACATGTATCATTTACATGTTTTCTACTTTCTTCAATACCTAGATATGATCTTAACTCAAATAAAAAATAGTTTCACATTC
>NC_134777.1:87069813-87094813 GCF_046742065.1 Oratosquilla oratoria
TCCTCCTCCTCGTTCTCATTCGCTTACTCCTCCTCTTATCCCTTCTCCTCTTTTTCTTCCTACTCCTCGTTCTTTCTTTTACGATTCCTCCTCCTCCTCCTCCTCTTCTTCCTTGTCCTCTGATTTTTCCTCCTCCTCTTTTTCCTTTTCCTCTTTTACTTATCACTCCTCGCTCTCATTCGCTTCGTCTTCATCTCCCTACTCTTCCTCTTCTTCCTTCTCCTCTTCTACTTCCTACTCTTCATCTTCCTTCTCTTCCTCTTCTTCCTCCTCTTCTACTTCCTACTCTTCCTTCGGTTACCCTTCCTCCTCTTGTTCCTCTTCTTCTTCCTCCTCCTTTTCTACTTCCTACTCCTCTGCATTCGCTTCATTCCCCTGCTCCTCCTCTTCCTTCTCCTCATCTCCTCTTCCTCCTCCTATTTCTCATCCCTCTCCTCTTCCTCTTCCTTCACCTCACCTCTTCTTCCTCCTCCTTATACTCCCTGTCCTCACCACTTCTTCTTCTTCCTCCTCCTCCTCCTTCTTTACCTCACCCTCTTCACCTTTTCCTACTCATCTTCACCTCTTCTTCTTCCTCCTCCTCCTCCTCATTTTGACTTACAGATTCTTCTCACGCTGTGAAAAAGGCCCAGATTTCATCCGCATTTCGCAACACCTGCCCCTCTCCCACCTCCTCCCCCTCTCTTCCCCCGTCCCCCTCCTCCACCTCCCCTCTCCCTTTCTCTCCTTCCCTCTTCCCCCTCATCTTCCTCTTCCCTCCCCCGTTCCCCTTCCTCTCCCTCCCTTCCCAAGAGATCATCCCATTTCAATGTGGTACTATAAAAAGTAGAATCTTTATATTACAGTTCCCTGAAACTATAGTCTTCCCTCTCAAATCCTCCCTTTGCTAACAATATCCTAAACCCTTTCCTTACCCCTTTTCATTTCCTAGACCCTTCCGTACCGTGTGGTACTTTAACCTTCGTTCCAGCTACCGTCAGACGATTTTATTCGTCTCTGCTGTATCTCCCTCGATAACGGAGGAAATACAGTCTCTCCCTCAGGGACTTTTTGGTGTAACATGGTCACATTCGGGACAGATGCGATCTTTCTAATTCGCTTTCTTGAGAAATTGGTTCCTTTAGTACAATATCGCGCTGAAGAGGTGGAGTTATGGATGTGATATACACATACACACACAGACACATACACACACACACACACACACACACACACACACACACACACATATATATATATATATATATGTATGTACATATATACATATATATACATATATATATATATATATATATAGTACATGTTTCCCTCTATCGGAAAATAAGATTAGAAATAAACATTTCCGTATATTTCGACCACTTTCTGTGGTCCCCTTTACTTATTTGCTGAGTAGTACCACAAAAAGTGGTCGAAATATACGGATATATTTATTTATAATCTTATTTTCCAATAGCGCAAGACCCTTTTGCCTTATGAAAGGCCGTAATGAATAGAATAAAATATATAGAAATAGAAATAAGCCCATACAAAATATATCAAACAGATCAAATTAATAAAATTCTTGGTTGGGACTTTTCTGTGGGTGAAGTCTGGTGAAGTATTGAGATTGATGAGGTATGGTTGGTATGAGTGGTATGAGTGGTAGGTTACTGGGTATGTTTGAGTAGTAAGCTGCTCGTGCTTTTTTTTTTTATCTATTTTTTCATTAATTCACTTATTCATTTATTAATCTATTTATCTAGCTAATTCTATGTTGGTTGTGATCGTGCGATGTAATGAGGTGGTAGAGTGGGGTTGACGTGTTTAACACAGACAAATTATATTCTATGGTGAAGATATTTGGTTTCTGAGTGCATATTTCCTATTTACGGATATTTTTAGTGTATCCTGTTACCATAGGAAGCTCGTTGCCCAGGCGGGTTATGGCGTCGTTACTTGCGCCGAAGATCGAGGGATGGGGGGGGGGTTCGAAAAGTGCCACAGGCGAAGTTCATTAAATCCCACGTTTTTTTTTTTTTTTTTTTTTTTTTTTTTTTTTTTTTTTTTTAGGGGGTGGATTTTGTGACGTTAAATCATATCATTATCATCCTGTTCTCATTTTCGATGTTTTATTTTGTATAATTTCTGAAGTGTCTACTTTGCTTTGTTGACTGTTGGGAACCAAACTCAGGCTCAAGTGTGGTCCTTAAGAACTGTTGCTAGACTGTGATTAGAGATTCCTTCTGTTGTTTATTATGTTTATTTTCCTGTTGAACTTCACTTTCAGGTCTTTGATGTAAGGGCCGAAGGCTGTGTAGCAATGGTGAGAACCAAAGGTTGTGTAAGTATCAAAGGTGAGGACCGAAGGCTGTGTAAATATCAAAGGTGAGGACCAGAGGATGTGCAAGTATCAAAGGTGAGGACCAAAGGTTATGTAAGTATCAAAGGTGAGGACCAGAGGCTGTGTAAATATCAAAGGTGAGGACCAGAGGATGTGCAATTATCAAAGGTGAGGACCAGAGGTTGTGTATCAAAGGTGAGGACCAGAGGTTGTGTAAGTATCAAAGGTGAGGACCAGAGGATGTGCAAGTATCAAAGGTGAGGACCAGAGGATGTGTAAGTATCAAAGGTGAGGACCAGAGGTTGTGTAAGTATCAAAAGTGAGGACCAGAGGATGTGTAAGTATCAAAGGTGAGGACCAGAGGTTGTGTATCAAAGGTGAGGAACAGAGGATGTGTAAGTATCAAAGGTGAGGACCTGAGGTTGTGTAAGTATCAAAGGTGAGGACCAGAGGTTGTGTAAGTATCAAAGGTGAGGACCAGAGGTTGTGCAAGTATCAAAGGTGAGGACCAGAGGTTGTGTAAGTATCAAAGGTGAGGACCAGAGGTTGTGTAAGTATCAAAGGTGAGGACCAAAGGTTGTGTAAGTATCAAAGGTGAGGACCAGAGGATGTGTAAGTATCCAAGGTGAGGACCAGAGGTTGCTGTAAGTATCAAAGGTGAGGACCTGAGGTTGTGTAAGTATCAAAGATGAGGACCAAAGGTTGTGTAAGTATCAAAGGTGAGGACCGAAGGCTGTGTAAATATCAAAGGTGAGGACCAGAGGATATGCAAGTATCAAAGGTGAGGACCAGAGGATGTGTAAGTATCAAAAGTGAGGACCAGAGGATGTGTAAGTATCAAAGGTGAGGACCAGAGGCTGTGTAAGTATCAAAGGTGAGGAACAGAGGATGTGTAAGTATCAAAGGTGAGGACCAGAGGTTGTGTATCAAAAGTGAGGACCAGAGGATGTGTAAGTATCAAAGGTGAGGACCAGAGGCTGTGTAAGTATCAAAGGTGAGGACCAAAGGTTGTGTAAGTATCAAAGGTGAGGACCGAAGGCTGTGTAAATATCAAAGGTGAGGACCAGATGATGTGTATCAAAGGTGAGGACCAGAGGTTGTGTAAGTATCAAAAGTGAGGACCAGAGGATGTGTAAGTATCAAAGGTGAGGACCAGAGGTTGTGTATCAAAGGTGAGGAACAGAGGATGTGTAAGTATCAAAGGTGAGGACCAGAGGTTGTGTAAGTATCAAAGGTGGGGACCAGAGGTTGTGCAAGTATCAAAGGTGAGGACCAGAGGTTGTGTAAGTATCAAAGGTGAGGACCAGAGGTTGTGTAAGTATCAAAGGTGAGGACCAGAGGTTGTGTAAGTATCAAAGGTGAGGACCAGAGGTTGTGTAAGTATCAAAGGTGAGGACCAGAGGTTGTGTAAGTATCAAAGGTGAGGACCAGAGGTTGTGTAAGTATCAAAGGTGAGGACCAAAGGTTGTGTAAGTATCAAAGGTGAGGACCGAAGGCTGTGTAAATATCAAAGGTGAGGACCAGAGGATGTGTAAGTATCAAAGGTGAGGACCAGAGGATGTGTAGACCAGAGGTTGTGTAAGTATCAAAGGTGAGGACCAGAGGTTGTGCAAGTATCAAAGGTGAGGACCAGAGGTTGTGTAAGTATCAAAGGTGAGGACCGGAGGTTGTGTAAGTAACAAAGGTGAGGACCAGAGGTTGTGTAAGTATCAAAGGTGAGGACCGGAGGTTGTGTAAGTAACAAAGGTGAGGACCAGAGGTTGTGTAAGTATCAAAGGTGAGGACCGGAGGTTGTGTAAGTAACAAAGGTGAGGACCAGACGATGTGTAAGTATCAAAGGTGAGGATCAGAGGTTGTGTAAGTATCAAAGGTGAGGACCAGAGGTTGTGTAAGTATCAAAGGTGAGGACCAGAGGTTGTATAAGTATCAAAGGTGAGGACCAAAGGTTGTGTAAGTATCTGACGTGAGGACCGAATTTCCGCCATCTTCTTTTATGGATGAGTTTATACGCATGATATCACTGATATCATTGTTTGTTTATTTATCAACCTATTTATTCGTTTACTTATTTCTATTCGTGGTTGTCTAGAGTGAGCAATATTACTTTTGATTTCTGGTTTCTGAGTCATTGTTCTATTTTGTACAATTTTCTGCTGAATATGTGAAAAACAAACAAGTACATAAATGAATGAATAAATGAATAAATAAATAAAAGCTATTACTGTACTCAATCGTACTCATTTTGTATTAAAGGTGAGGACCAACGGCTGTGTATCAAAGGTGAGGACCGAATTTTAGCCATCTTAGGCCGGCCACACACGTGCAGTTTAAACTGACAGTTGCAACTGTTCAGTTATAACTGTCAGTTGAAACTGCACGTGTGTGGGTATCTCGGTGATACTGAGATACCCACAAACGTGCAGTTTCAACTGACAGTTATAACTGAACAGTTGTAACTGTCAGTTTAAACTGCACGTGTGTGGCCGGCTTTATGGATGCGTTTGAACGCCTAATATCACTGTTAATTTTGTATATTTATCTATTAACCCATTTATCCAATTACTTATTGATTTCTATTTGTGGTTGTCTAGAGTGAGCAATATTACAAGTAAATAAATAAATTAATAAATGTAGGGCTGTGGTCCCTCTTTCTCACCTTGTGAAGACGGGTAACTGCGCCCCCATGATGTGGACTCTGGCCAGCATCAAGGCCAGCGTGGTGGCCACGAGGGCAAACATCCGGGGGGCCATATCCGAGAGCCAGGGGGGCACAGACCCCTTCCCGGACACAATTCCCTGGCCAAACTGTACCAACTCCCATCCGCGGATCTGGAAAAAGGAAAACATGTCGTCTTGAGAAGAGAAAAGAGAAGAAGAGAGTAGAAGAGAGTAGAGAATATTGCCGTTGTAAGGACCAAGTTTTTGGCCTCCTTAAAAAAAAAAAAAAAAAAAAAGCCATGTTCGGTCAGTACCGTCAGTGGAATGGCGGTATTTGACAAATAATAGCCAAATATTGGTGCTATTTGATTAATAATACCCAAATATCGGTGGTATTTCACAAATACTAGCCAAATATTGGCGGTATCTTACAAACATTAGCTAAATATTGACGGTAGTTGACAAATAATAGCCAAAAACATTGGCGGTATTTCACAATAACACTAACCAAGTATTGGCGATATTTGTCCTATACAAACCTAACCTAACCTAAAGACTTGTTTCCTTTTACATTACCTGCCGCCATACTTTTCTAATCACATCCTCCTGATAGCGAATGAGATAAGAAAAATAATCCATGATAAGAGGATCTTATTTTTAATGGGCGACACTGGAAGAACTAATCTGGAACTGTACCTAGACTTTCTAGGTAAAGCTCAACAAAAAACATAAGATATAGTAACACAATAACCATTATCTTTATACTTATAAACTATATACTATATATATATAT
Organism: Oratosquilla oratoria; assembly: GCF_046742065.1. Lineage (NCBI taxonomy): Eukaryota > Metazoa > Arthropoda > Malacostraca > Stomatopoda > Squillidae > Oratosquilla > Oratosquilla oratoria. The sequence goes on from NC_134777.1 coordinate 87,075,585, forward strand.
ATATATATATATATATATATACTATATACTATATATGTATATATATATATATATACATATATATATATACTATATATATATATATACTATATATGTATATATATATATATACATATATATATATATATATATATATATATATATATATATATATATGTATATATTTATTGGCGGATGCAGGGATGACCCGTCATCCATGAGAAGCTAAGATGGGAGAGGTTGGTTGGTGGAGGTGAAATGGGTGGGAATAGGTACGTGTCTCTAATTTGGCTACCTCCCTTGTAAGGGGGAAAAAGCTCTCGGTATATATACATATATATATATATATATATATATATATATATATGTATATGTATATATATATATATATATATACGTATATATACAAATATATATATATATGTATATATATATATATATATATATATATATATATATATATATATATATAGACTATTTATATATTCATATTCATAAAGGCCATTTGTAAATATACATTCCAATAACATATACTGATGTAAACATGTTTATATCTAAATTTTTCTATTGTATATAATTTTCACTAGAACAGGACACCTAATATAACCATATAAAAAGATAAATTAACAAATTAATTATAATACTGCAATTTCCTTCTACGTGCCGTCACGTGATTTTATTAAAAATCCAGAGCGAAAGGATTATGTATACAAATCTCGGCGATTTTTTTTCGTTTATTATTTTTTATTCATCTATTTATTTATTTTCATTCTATTTTTTCGTTTTATCCATTGAACAGTCAATTCAGTGAGGCATTTCAACATTCTCATTATATTTCCTTGCCAATGCACATCTATCGTTTGCTTAATTATCGTAGAGATGTTTCACAGGAGCCCTTCTATTCCCAATTCCATTTTCCTCTTTTTTCAAAATAATAAACTGCTCTATTTCTAAATAAGCCTGGCATGGGGCACACACAGAGAGAGCGAGCGAGAGAGAGAGAGAGAGAGAGAGAGAGAGAGAGAGAGAGAGAGAGAGAGAGAGAGAGAGAGAGAGAGAGAGAGAGAGAGAGAGAGAGAGAGAGAGAGAGAGAGAGAGAGAGAGAGAGAGAGAGAGAGAGAGAGAGAGAGAGAGAGAGAGAGAGAGAGAGAGAGAGAGGAAAGAGAAAGGAAAGTGAGGGATGAGAGGGAAGAGAGGCAAGAGAGGGGGATAGGGGAAAGTGGGGGAAGAAGGGGGGAGTGGGAAGACGGGGCAGAGGAGAGGGGGAAGATGGGGAGAAGACGAAAAGGGGGAGAGGGGGAAGAGGTGGAGAGGGGAGAGGAGGTGGAGAGGGGAGAAGAGGGGGAGAGGGGGAAGAGGGGAGAGGGAGAGGAGGGGAGAGGGGGAGGAGGGGAGAGGGGGAGGAGGGGAGAGGGGGAGGAGGGGAGAGGGGGAGGAGGGGAGAGGGGGAGAGAAAGCTGACGTTTCATTAGATCGTTAACAGGAGTGAATTTCGAAATGAAAAACCGGAAACCAATTACCTATATCAGGAATTTCAAATTCTGAAATACGCAACAATATCGGAAATATGATTAGAACAAAGTTATCAAAAACTGAAAAAACAATCATTTTAACTCTGTAAGTACGCGAAGAAGAAGAAGAAGAAGAAGAAAAGGAAAAGGAAGAAGGGGAACAAGAAGAAGAAAAGAAAAAGAAAGAAGAAGAAAGAAGAGGAAGAAGAAAAAGAAGGGGAGGCGAAGAATAAGGAGAGAATGAATATTGATTGTGTTTATATAAATATATATATATATATATATATATATATATATACATACACACACATTCATATATATATATATATATATATATATATATATATATATAAATATATATATATATATATATATATATATATATACATATATACATATTGGCAAGTGAGATCACCCTATGACAGCGAAGGTCAAATAGCGTACGAATGTTATGTAATCAAAATAAATGTCACAAAAAACGCCAAAGAGCATTGAAACATGTAAATTTACAGCGACAGAAATGTTGTCAATCAGCGACACCAGAGGGCAGAGTGAGGCCATTTTTTTTTTTTTTTTTTTTTTGAGGGGAAGAGGGAGTTTCTCTGTTTTATGTTATTTATTTTCATTCATGATGTGTTTCATCATTTATCCGTTCAGTGACTATTCGTTCATTTGATATTTTTCATTATTTCTTCATTCTTTCTCTCATATATGCATATTAATTTTCATTCACTAAATGTGTTTGTATGTAGTGTGTGTAGTGTGTGTATGTGGATGTGTACGTATAGGGATATGTACAGTATGTATGTATGCATGCATGTGTATATATATATATATATATATATATATATATATATATATATATACATATATACATATGTATGTATGTATGTATGTATGAATGCATATTTGTGTGTGGGTATGTATGTATGTATGTATGTATGTATGTATGTATTTATTTATGCATATATGCATGAATATGCGCCCAACATTAAACTGATCAACTCCAGTGGGCGCACATTTTATACTTTATTAAGCCTATAAACCGACGAAAATATTCCCATGAAGTCTCCACGGTATTGATAAGGACTGAAATATGTACCTCGCTAGCAAAAATAAATAAATAAATAAACAAATAAATAAAATAAGATAAAATAGAAAAAAATTAAAATCAAATCTAAAAAAATATATACAAACAAATAAAAAATAAGAAAAAACAAACAAACAAAAAAACATACATAGAGTCAGCTCTCATAAATGATGCATCGTTCAACACAGTTCAATTTTGAACAATTACACTGGCCACTGTTCAAACGTGTTTACAAAATACCCTCCGAGTTTCGCGCTACAGAGCAATTGTAAATAAGCTGTGAATGCACAACAGGCCTCTTGTTTAACGACAATAACAACACATTTGCGTTGTGAGTGGTTATAAACACGCACACACGCGCACACAAACGCACACGGTATGATAATTGGGATGTAAGGGACAGGACCCCACTAGTCTTACTTCTTTAATGTATATTCAGATTAGGTAAATAAAATTAAGTAAACACACACACACACACACACACACACACACACACACACACACACACACACATACACACACACACACACACAAACAAACACACGCACACACACACACACACTTGTATGTTGTCATACATTAGAGAATATACTTGAAAACCCACTGCAGGATCTCTGCTCTAACCCGTACATATAAGAGGCAATAGATGGGGAACGTGGAGCAAGGCGATAAACGAGACAAACGGGAAAAGGTGAGAGTCAGAGTGAGTGAGAGTAGGAAAGTGACAGTGTGAGAGTGAGAGTGTTAGAGTGAGAGTATGAGAGTGGGAGAGAGAGAGTAGGAGAGTGAGAGTGGGAGAGTGAGTGAGAGTGAAAATGGGAGAGTGAGAATAGGAGAGTGGAAGAGTGAGAGTAGGAGAGTGGGAGACTGAGTGGGAGAGTGAGAGTGAGAGTGAGAGAGTAAGAGTGAGAGTGACTGTGGGAGAGAGTGAGAGTTGATGCATCAAATGTGCCAAACGGGAAAAAGTGAAATCTTTGGTCTTTACCCTGGAACAATTCCACTTCCTTTTTCATCCCATTCCCTCACCCCCATTCTCTCAATCCATCCATCTCCACCACCACCACTACGTCCTCCTCCATCTTCACCCTCACCCTCTTACTCCCTCCACCTCCACCATACTCTTATTCCCTCCACCTTCACCACCACCACCTCCTCATCCACCTCCACCATTCTCTCATTCCCTCCACCACCATCACCACCACCTCTACCCTCTCATTCCCTCCACTTTCACCACCACCTTCTCATCCTCTTACTCCATCCACCTCCACCATTCTCTCATTCCCTCCACCAACACTACCACCTCCACCATCTTCATCCTCATCCTTTTACTCTCTCCACCTCCTCCTCCTCAACCTCCCTTTTCATCCATATTATCCCCTTGCAGGCGCCCTCATTTGCTCCCTTGTGTGTCGCGTCTGAGCGGACTCGTCGGGGGCCTTAGTCAGCTTCGACAAAGAAAGGGCCTTCCGGCTATTCATATATTCATACTAGAGAATTGGCCGGGTCCGGTCGCTCCCGGCCCGGTGCTGCGACAGATTCGGGTATTTCAGGTTCCCTCCATTACCCGAATAGATGTTGTACGCCTTTTTTTTTTTTTTTTTTCTTACGGGGGGGGGGGTGTCATACAATCTATAAATACATCTATTGAACCCGGGTTTCCTCCTATTGGTTTACCACGACCCCTAGGAAACAGGCTACGGCCACTTGTCTGACCGATTCTGTGATGATATTGCGTCCGTGCTGACTGGTGATCAGAACGTTAGCGTGACTGTAGTTCTTGCTTCTGGTCGGTTGAGGGGGTGTGGGGGAGGGGTTTGGGGTGGGTTTGTGGTGGGTAAATGAGGGTGTTTGGGAGTAAAGGGGGTTGGGGTGATGGTTGTCATCAAGAATGTTACTCTCTTCGTGGGAGCTTTCCAACCAGTACCCTAAGTTTTGGGTCTTTTAATGTGCGTGGATGTGGTACAGATGAGAGTAAAAGGGAAGTATGTTTGTGAGAGGAAAGATGGATATGTTCTTGTATAGTACTGGGGAAGGTTACTGTAGATCAGGGGTTCGCACTCCCCCGTACGAATCCTCAGACCATCGACCCGTACCTCCATTAACCTGACACAGAATACAGCCTAACTGAATATACAATGGTACCGCAATGGATATCAAACAGTTGTAATTGCAATGACTTTATTCATCAGTTAAGCATTGATATAAAAAACAATGTACGATGTTCTCTCTCTGCATATTTAAATGTTTAAGTCATCTTTCGCTAGTCATCTAAGTCCCTGTAAACCGTCCCGAGAACCCCAGGTTGAGAGCCTCTGCTGTACATGATGTAGAATGATCCTGAACTTAATGCTGGAGTTGTTGGACTGATGTGATTGATGTAATGTGAAGAGGTGGGTAGGTTTGTGTCTTCAGCATTCTTAAAGTACACTGGTGACGTAACCGGAAGCGTGCTGGTCTCAAATTCGCTTAGTTGTGGGTTCGAATCCCGCGCTCCTATCCGATTCCCAGCAGTGACTGTGCTTTGCCCCAAGAGTCCAGGCGCGTAAGGCAAAGGTGACGGCTTCGGCCACAGCTGCTAAGCGCCTCCTGGGGTAGTCTCCTCGCCTTTATTTTGTACCGATTTTTTTTCTTACTTGCAGTATACAGGGTTGTGGAACCATAGATAAGAGGCAGAGGATCTTAGATTTTTTCCTACCATTTGACCTCAGTGGAAAAGAAAAAAAGAAGAAAGAGGAAGACGAGGAGAAGGAGGACACAGAGAAAAACAAGAAGGATGAGGAGGAGGACGAGGAGGAAGAGAAGGAGGAGGAGGAGGAAGACGAAAAGAAGGCCAGGAAGAAAGACGAGGAGGAGAACGAGAAGGATACGGAAGAGGAAAAGGACGACGACAAGGAGGAAGGGGAGGAAGAGGAGGCGGAATAGGAAGAAGAGAAGGAAATGAAGAAGTTTTTTTTCCCGAAACAAAGAAGAAAATTGTCCTCTTCTTCGCCACGGTCCCTGAACAACACTGAAGATGTTGTCGGTTTCTGTCAGAACGATGAAACTTCTTCTGAAAACACTTTCTATTCCAAAGTGGGCTTTCTTCACCTAGTCAAAGAATCTTGAGGGACCTGAGGTATGTAACCACTCCCATTCTTCTCCCCTCTCCCCAGGATTGTTCCTCCTCCTCCTCCTCCTCCTCCTCTTCCTCCCTCTGTTCTTCCTCTTCTGACCCTGAGGTCGTTTTCTTTACAACTTGCTTCCGAGAAACAAAATAACATTAATAGAAACGTCTTTGCAGGGATAGCGTCGTGTGACAAGAATACCCAAGGCAGAACTTTGGGGACATCTATTCCTCCTCCTCCTCCTCCTCTTCTTCTTCTTCTTCCTTTTCTTCTTCTTCTTTTTCATCCTTTTCGTGTACTTTTTCTTGTTCTTGCTGTTGTTCTTCTTCTACTACTACTTTTTTCTTCTATTTTCTCTTCTTCTCTTTTTTTATTATTATTATTATTTTTTTTTCATTTTCTTTTGCCTCATCCTTGAACAGACATCCTCTTCACATTGTGGTCCTTTTCTTCCTCCTGGGGCGCTCAGGGTCTGAGCCCCTTCATCTCGTGAGACCCTCTTTCGACTAAGTCTTCATCACATGTAATGGGTGCCCTCCTAAGATATCCATCTCATCCAAGTATGTTCTTTCTATGCTCCCTTTCTTTGAGCTTCCCTTTAAGGTGTAGTATCGCGGACACCCGAAAATGACCCATGGTAATATCAGAACTTCTGTTGTACACACACACACACACACACACACACACACACACACACACACACACACACACACACACACACACACACACACACACACATATATATATATATATATATATATATATATATATATACATATATATATATATATACATATATATATATATATATATATATATATATATATATATATATAGAGAGAGAGAGAGAGAGAGAGAGAGAGAGAGAGAGAGAAAGAGAGACTTTTATTCAATAGAGATGGTGACCACCATAATAAATTATTCGAATATTTTCACTCACATTTTCTTAAAGATTACTCAGAATGTATCCTGGTATTCTTAATTTTATTCGCCTCATGAGACTCATAACTGTTTTCACATACTCGAACAGGACATTCCAGTGTCGAAAGAGCCCTCACTGCCTAAAATTCACTTGATTAATCTCTTTGCTAAGCACAGACTGATGGAGTGCTACTTGCCGAGGTTCGATAGAGTTGGACGTTATCTATGTGTAATGTAACCATCGAGACCAGTGGGATTGAGGCGTGGGCGTTCACCACGCCAAATAGACCTAACATATAGTCCAACACGGACAGAACTAGTCTGCGACCGTTGGGGACTTGGAAGCTTCTGCGACCGATAACAAGAAAGTTCCCGCAACTTCGAAGCTTCTGCGACCATCAGGAACTTTGAAGCTTCCGCGACCGTCAATAACAAGAAAGCTTCCGGGACCGTTAAGAACCTCGAAGTTCCTGCGACCGCTATGAATTTCGAAGCTTCTGCGACCGTTAGGAACTTCGAAGCTTCCGCGACCGTTAGCAACAAGAGAGCTTCTGGGAGAGTTGCCACATCTCGTAAAGATTCGAAATTGCTCTATACAACACACGACCACGACAGCACGATGTCAGGGTTGTAACTCGTGTGTGTGATGGTATGGATCTCAAATCCCCCGGAGTCATTCCTTGCAGAGATATGGAAGCCACCGAAAACGGCATCTGGGGCGAGTCGTACCTTTGACCCAAGCCTCAGGAAGTGGCGCGGGATCAGAGGCAATCCATTGCATGGAAGAGAAATGGGTCCGTATTTTATGAGATGCTATTGTTCGCAGGTCAACCGGTGCTATTACTGTGCGTTTGCAAGCGTTCTTCTTTTTCTTATTCATTTAAGAAGGAAATAGACAACAACTGGTTTACCAACAGAGTGGTTGACTAAGGTAAAATTCTTAGTAACCATGTAGTGAATGCTGAAACAATTAGTTTTTTTAAGAAAATATTAGATAACTTTATGACTGGTTGTAAGGGACATGGTACTATATGGGTTTTCTTGTAGTCTCCTCCATTCTTAAAGTTTTATATCATCTTATCTATTTCTACATAACGAATTGTGTGACTTTCATGTCTTTATCATACAAGCATGTGAGTGAACGTGCGTGTGTTCGTATTCATTTACCTAGTTGTTGTGTACGAAGGTTAGAGCCGTGCTTATGGGATCCCCGTCTCTTTTCCTCCATTTATCAATATTTGCTTTGAATTCATCTGGTGTTGGTTTTGATTATATTTTCATTTTTGTGTGCGTGTGTGTGTGTGTGTGTGCGTGCGTGCGTGTGTGTGTGTGTGTGTGTGTGTGTGTGTGTGTGTGTGTGTGTGTGTGTGTGTGTGTGTGTGCGTGCATCAATATGAGTAGGTGTGTACTTGTGTGTGCAAATACATGTGTGCATGCGTGTGTACGTGTGTGCACACATGCTCCCGCGGGCCTCTCTTCAAAGAGCATAATTTAATCTTTTACTATGTTATCACTTTGGCGCATGGCGCCGAGCGGCTGGGTGCCAACTCGCATCAATATTGGTCTAAGATGGCTCGATTATGAAGAACACAGTCCTGCCATAATTTTCCTCTTCCGCACCGGAAAACTTTGGTTGGGGGAACTTTTCTTCCTCCTTCGTCGCTCTTGTTTTGTTTTTCCTCGAAGGGCCTTTCTTCCTTTTCTATCAAGGGCCTTTGTCAATCGAGCTACGAAACAATGTCCTTTTTTCTTTTCTTATTGCCTTTGTCTACCGTGTACCTACACAATGTTTTCTTTTATGTTGAACTTATTTAAGAATATTCTTGTAACCTCTGAGGGAAACGAACTGTGGCTAATCCTGATGTATGCTAAGGGAGAGGTGAAGAGGTGGAGGGCAAGATGGAGGCAGGCGGAGGTGGAGAGAGAGAGGTGGAGGTAGAAGTGGAGGTAGAAATGGAGGTGAAGCCAGAGATGACGATGGTAGTGCCGTTGGACAATTTTATTCATCTTAAAAATAAACCACCCCGAGACCGATCGGTTTTATTCATCTTCGAGGAATACCCTGAGCACTTGAAGGGTCAAACGACGGCAAGGTTCTGGGTGGTGACCTGACCGGTATGGTGCAGCAGCAGCACCACCAACGACATCCTTTTTTTTTTTTTTTTTTTTTTTTTTAATATATATCCTGGCGTAAGCCTAAGCGCAAAATGAGACTTCCTGTTACTGAGCTGAAGTACAATTTCACCTTCCCTCTCACTAGAAATACTTCTAGATGTACTACCTCAGTACTTCAAGTGAGAGGGAAGTTCACATTGTACTTGAATTCAACAACAGGAAGTCTGCTTTTGCTCTCTTTGCCCTGTGCTGTGTCGACTGTGTCGCCTGCGTCTCAGTTTGCGCTTGGGAAATGAAACTTGTATGACGTATTGCCCACACAGAGACATGAAGTATGGATTATGATCCACAATGAACGATACACGATGAACTGTTACCTTCACCCTAGATGCTACGATACCCTAGGCTATCACCAGGAGCTGTTAGGATAAAACCTTGTACACGTAGTTACGGCGAGAGAGCGAAACCCAATTTTCTTTAGATCTTTATTACTATTTGTTGTTAATCATTATATATCAATTACCAATTATCAATCATTATAATGGTAAATCAACCCGAAAGAACATCCGGTCCAATTAAAAAAAATTGATAAAGCAAACAAATTAAAATAATAAATAAACATAAATCATGAACACATAGATGAATAAATAATGGAACAAATAAATAAAAGACATGAAAATACAAGGTTAACAAATGAATAAAACAAAATTAATGAAGATAAATAAACAAATAGATAAAACAAATAAATGAATAGATAAACAAATAAAACAAAGTAGATAAGTAGATAAATAACACATAAATGAAATATCAAATAAATAAGTTAAATAAAGATAAGTCAACAAATAAACACATAAAACAAGTCAACATGCAAATCAGTCAGTTATCAGTTCATTATCAATATCGACTTTTGCATTTGACACCGCCATTAACTTCATCTCTGCATGACTGAAAATAAAAAGGTGGTATAAAAAGTGGTATAAAAAGGGGTTATCTAATCCATACCACTGATTCACTGCTAATTGCCGGCAATTCAAAATGCAGAGTGCAATTATCTCAAACGCAAAGTGCACTCCACTGAACGTCCGTCGCTGCCTCCAAAAATGTTTCAAATTGGTCCTCCAAAAAGTCTTTTTGGGTCCACCAATGACGTCACTGCAAAAATGGGAGTTGGTTCGAGTCCCATTCTCGCCACGTCATTTTATTCTGACTGGAGAAACGACTCCATGCAAGAAGGGCCCTTCTGGTCCATGGCGTGCCTATCTTTTTGATGTTTTGGCCAAATTTTGGCTAAAATTACTTGGCCAAATTTTTGTAAAAAAAAGGGGGGGGGCAAAATTAAGGCAAAATTGGTTGTGCACTTTTTGGCCAAAAACATTTTGGCCTTGTACTCTTCCCTTCCTCCTCTCGTTTGTCCTCCATTTCCTCTTCATTTTCGTCCTCGTACTCCTCCTCCTCCCCTTCGTCTTTCATTTCCTCCTTTTTTTTTCGTCCTCCTCCTCTTTCTCCTCCTGCACCCCATCTCGTCCTCCACGACTTCCTCATCTTTTTCCCCCCCTTCGTCCTCTATTTCCTTCTCCTTTTCGTCCTCCTCCTCTTCCTCCTCCTCCTTTCTCATCCTCCTCTTCCTCTCCTTTTCGTCCTCCTTTCCCTCCTCTCCTTCCTCCTCCTTTTCGTCCTCCACGAACCCCTCCTACCACTCGCCTCCCCCTCTTCCTCTTCTTTTCGTCCTCTTCTTCCTCCCCTTCATCCTCTACTTCCTCTTCTTCCTCTATTTCCTCCTCCTTTTCGTCCTCCTTCTTTCTCGTCCTCCACGACTCCCTCTTCCTCCTCTCCTTTTCGTCCTCCTCTTCCTTCCATTCGTCCTCTACTTCCTCCTCACTTTTGTCCTTTACTTCCTTCTTCTTTACGTCCTCCTCCTCTTCCTCGTCCTCCACGACCCCCTCCTCCTCCTCCTCTTCCTCCACCTCTTGCCTTCGTTTGGGCGAATCAGACACAGAACACCCTCCACCTTCACAATTCACCTCCACCTCTTCAAACGCCACTCCTTATCACTCCTCATCAATTCCACGCCATCCACAACATATCTGGCCCTCCATCCTCCATTCTCCTCCTCTTCCATCCTCCTCCTCCATCTCCCTCCCTCCTCCTCTCTCCAAAACGAACATGTGACTGAGTTCTCTCACTCCAATGCCACAGTTCCTCTTCTTATTCTTTCGATCTCCATTGGATAATTCTCCTTTTCTCTTTTGCTCTTTTTCCTTTCTCTTTTTATTAAGCGGAGATATACGGGCCCTTGGGCTTCTCTCTCTCTCTCTCTCTCTCTCTCTCTCTCTCTCTCTCTCTCTCTCTCTCTCTTTCTCTCTCTCTTTTTTTAGATCATCGTTGTTTTTTTATGCCATGAAAAATGTACTATTTAAAAAGAGAAATGAAAAAAATGGGAGACGTTCTTCTCGAAATTTTGAGTTTTTTCATTTATATTCTGGCTAATGCCATACGATTCTATTAACCTGAAATTTTATTGCCACGCCCGATAAAAGTTCAACTCGTTCAATACAGTGACGCTGTGTACCAATCTTGTTCAGGCTGCCGCCAGGCGATTTTATTAATCCAGACCAAGTCTAGACTGAGCTTCAGGCCTCAACTTTTCACCTTGGTCTTTGGATCACGTGCTGGACTCATGATCGACAGCTATTTCCCACCCGGAAGAGAGCTCAGAGCTCGTATGACTGATCTATGGGTAATGTTGTGACCTTACATGCACACACACACCCAACTCCCCGCCCACGAGAGTTGGAGTAACGACTCGAAGTGCAGCGATACTAAAATTATTTCAGGCCTGGGCAGGACCGCCGTAGTGACAGTCAGGGACTCTATCAACTGCGCTACTGAGTAGCGTCGCCTGACAATAAATGAATAAATAAATGAATAAATAAAACCTAAAATAAAATAAAATAAAATCAATAAAATAGAATAGAATGGTGCCTTAATCAATTAACGGACGATGATATGGCAAACCCTTTGTAATATTAAAAATATTAATATCAAGTACTCAAAAATAAATCATAGTGTCTTAATATTGTAATATTACGGACATTAATATCAAGTACTCAATAGTACAATGGGCATAGATATTGAATATCGATCAGGTACTCCATAGTACAAAGGACATTGATATCATGTACTGAATAGTACAAAGAGCAAAGATATCATGTACTGAGTACCACAAAGGCCATCGAAACCAAGTACTCAGAGGTACAAAGGGCATAGATATTATGGTAATTACTCAGTGGTACAAAGGATATCGATGTTAAGTACTCAACATTACAAAGGGCTTAAAGATCAAATCCTTAGGGAAAAAAATCATAAAATCCCTACAGCAAGTACATAAAAAGATATGACCTTTTTATGCAGGTCTCGACGATACAAAGAACCAACGAGAGTAAAAAGGCCCTTGTGAGAGTAAAAAGGCTCATGACCGTCGGTTGAACTGTCAGAAGCTCACTCTGACATAAGAACATATGAATGAAGGAGACTGCAAGAGACCATAAGGCCTACACCTGACAGTTCAATGTCCCTTAACACCTATCATCCCCATCCATAAATTTATCTCAATTTTTCTTAAAATAATCGACTATTTCAGTGTTAACTACGTGGTTACTAAGTCTATTCCGTTACATAATAAAATAAGAATGGAGGAGACTGTAAGAGACCATAAGACCTACAATAGGGAGTTCCATATCCATGACCACCTATCATACCCTTCCATAAAGTTATCTAACCTCCTTTTAAAACAATCGACTGTTTCAGCGCTAACTACGTGGTTAAGTCTATTCCACTCGTTTACCCTATTGGTAAACCAGTTCTTTGCAGTCATGCACAAGTGCATGGCAGTATTCATTTCTATGATAATGACTCTGGGGTGCGTCAGGCAGTTAAGTAAATGATTAATTGTCGTATGTGAATAATCTTTTATGTCCTTTTAGGTAAAATAATATTTGTATGTAATCGTGTTCGCGTAACGTGTATATGTATATGTTGCCAAAAATATATATATGTATATACACTGATAGAGTGGTCGACGAACTGAATAGACTTAGTAACCATGTAGTAAGAGCTGAAACTACCAGTTGTTTTAAGAAACGATTAGACAACTTTATGGATGGATATGACAAGTGGTGATGGATACGGAGCTGCCTAGTGTAGGCCTTATGGTCTCTTGTAGTCTCCTTCATTCTTATGTTATGTTCTTGTATCAAATGTGACATTTGATGAAGCAATATGTAAATGTTATATATATATATATATATATATATATATATATATATATATACATATACATATATATATATATATATATATATTTGTATTTAAGTATTACGGAAATTTTGAGAAATCTAAGAAGAAACTAACTATAAGGATGCTGTCGCTTTCATTACATGTATCAAAGAAAGCCTGCTACCCCTCTTATATAAATATGTATATATGTACATATATACAGTATACCACTTCTTACCTACAAAATATAATTTGACAAAGAATCCTTATGAACTATTAAAAAAAAACGAAAAAAGAAAATCAAATGGTATACCATGTTTACAGAAAATAAGAAGAAAAAGGCGAGAAAAAACAAAAAAAAATCATGAGCCCAGAAGTCACAATTAGATTTTCCAAAATTGCGTCCCGTTCGGAAAAAAAAGAGAGAGAGAAAGAGAGAAAAAATTAAAAGAGCAAACATTATCCGTCCTTTGTAAAAGGGATCTGGAAAAAAGGATGTGGAAAAAGGCCAGAGACAAAGACAGAAATCAAAGAAACGGAAATAAAAAAAAAGATAGGGGGAGATGGGGAAAGGGGTAGGGGGAAAGGGGGGAGGGCCAAAGTGGGGAGGGGGAAAGGGGAGCAGAAAAAATAAGGAAAAAATCGAAAAACAGACACTGGACACATTCCTTTGATATCTAAACCAAAAACTCTTTTTTCACTCTTTTCCTCGTTTTTCCCTCTCTTATATTCTGTCTTTCTCACTCTCTCTCTACGAATATATATATATATATATATATATATATATATATATATATATATATATATATATATATATATATATATATCTTCCTCTATCTTTTCTATTTCCCTCTTTCTCACTCGTTCTCTCTATCTCAATTTCTCTCTTTATCTCTTTCTCTCTTTCTTTCACTCTCACACATGTATTAGACGAATAATAATATAAGAAATATTCTTTTCTTTTCAAAACTAAAATATCCTCCACTTTGATTCCTCTTAGCTTCTCTCTCTCTGCCTCTCTCTGCTTCTTTCCCTCTCTCTCCCTCTCTCTCTCTCTCTCTCTTTCTGCCTCTCTCTGTTTCTTTCCCTCTCTCTCCCTCTCTCACTCCCCACTCTCTCACTCTCCCTCCCTCCCTCTCTCTCCCTCTCTCTTTCTCTCTCTCTCTCTCTCACTCTCCCTCCCTCCCTCTCTCTCCCTCTCTCTTTCTCTCTCTCTCTTTCCTAATGAGATTTATCTCTTTCTTCTTCATTTCTTTTTCTTCTACTTCTTCATCTTCTTATCATTCTTCTTTCAATGGGATACAGTGGAAGAACAGACCATATAACCCTCTGGCTGGCTTACGTACTCGTTACAATAGAGGAGGAGAAGGAGGAGGAGGAGGAGGAGGAGGAGGAGGAAGAGGAGAAGAGGAAGGCAATAATGATGATAAGGAGAAGGAGAAGGAGGAGAAGGAAGAGGAGTTGGAGAAGGATTGTGGTAATAACAATAATTGGAAGTAAGAGGAAGAGGAGGAGGAAGAGGGGGGAGGAGGAAGAAGGGAAGTAGGAAGAGGGGGAGGAGGAAGAGGAGTTGGAGAAGGAAGGTGGTAATAGTAATGAGAGGATGGAGGAAAATGAAGAGAAGGAGGAAGAGGGGGAGGAGGAAGACGAAGAGGAGGAAGCTGAGGAAGGAGGAGGAGGAAGAGAAATTAATCTTACAACCAGTAGATCACCGCTCCGTTTAGAACAATAAAATCTTTGTTTACAGTCAAGGCTTTATTGAACCGCGACATCATTAAGGCGATCACAGTATGTATTATCTTTTCTTGAAAAAAAAAAAAAAAATAAAAAAAAAAATAAAAAAATCTTCACGAAAAAATCAAAAGGAAGGGGTGGAATGAGTCTATATGTTTGAGGATTATGGAAAAAAGTCTTTGGAAATTAGTTTGTTCAGATAAAGCAGAAGAGGAAAAAAAAAATCCAGCGATTTGGAGAATAATTCTACAAAGGGCAAACAACCACTCCCCTCTCCCTCCCAAAAATAAAATCTCCTTGGCCTGTCTCTCTCTCTCTCTCTCTCTCTCTCTCTCTCTCTCTCTCTCTCTCTCTCTCTCTTTCTTTCTTTCTCTCTATGTATCTTTCTCGCCCTATCTTTTTCATTTATCCCTTTCTCCCTCTCTCTCTCTCTCTCTCTCTCTCTCTCTCTCTCTCTCTCTCTCTCTCTCTCTCTCTCTCTCTCTCTCTCTCTCTCTCTCTCTCTCTCCTTCTCTTTCTCTCTATCACTCTCTTTTTTCTTCACTCCCACACATGTATTAGGCAAGCAACGTCACAAGAATAATCCTTTTCTTATTTTAAAAACTGGAAAAAAGCTATTACTCAGAGAACTTTCCTAAGTTTCTCTCTCTCTACACACATTCCTGTCTGCAGGCGATTCTAATCAACCAAGCGGAACCCCACGACCCAAGGCGTACTCCGGAACGAACACATTTAGTATGTTAATTCTGGCTGATGAATTGATAAACAAATTAACATCATTTTCAACCATTGGGGTCTTAATTTCTGATTGGTTCAACATTCACCATTCACCTCCGCTTCCCTCCCCTCCTTTCCCCTACCCTCCCCTCCCCCTCTTCTCCCCCTCCCCTCCTCTACCCTCCCCTTCCCCTCTCCTCCACTACCTTTCCCTCATATACTCTCCCCTGTTCTCCCCCAACTCTCTCTTCCTATACCTTTCCCTCACTATACTCGACCCTACTCTCCCCTCTTCTCCCCAGTCCTTCTCCCCTACTCTCTCTTCCTCTACCTTTCCCTCAGCTACTCTCCCCTCTTCTCCACACCCCTCCTCTACCCTTCCCCCTTCTTCTCCCCTCTCCTCTCTTCATCTACCTCTCCTTCATCTGCTCGAACCTACTCTCACTTCTTCTCCACACATCTCCTTTACCCTCCTCTCTCCTCCTCTCTTCTCCCCTCTCCTCTACCTTTCCCTTATCTACTCTCCCCTCTTCTCCCCACCCCTCCCCTCCCCTCCTCTACTCTCCCCTCCCTTCTCCTCTCTCCTTCATCTACTCGAACCTACTCTCCCGTCCCCTCCCCTTTACCTCCAACAATCTTATCTACAATGGACCCAGACACGTCTACGTCCCTCCCCCTTCCCTTACCCCCTCCCTACTCCTTCATACTCCCACTTCTGTCTGTCTCTACCAATCCCATTTAAATAAATCCCTCCACACCCCACTCACTCCCGATTGAAAAGAATCTTAATTATTCCTCCAGAGATTGAAAAAATGGGGAGAAGAGTGGGGGAGAGAGGGAGAGAGGGGGGAGAGAGGGAGAGTAGGGGAGAGGGGGAGAGAGTCTAGGTAAACAAAAAAGTAGAAATGCAAAGGAGACAGAAGACGTTAGAAATATCCAATAAAAACGGGATTCGCGTTGGGGTTGTGAAGACACACACGCACGCACACACACACACACACACACACACACACACACACACACACACACACACACACACACACACACACACACATATATATATTATATAATATATATATATATATATATATTATATATATATACATATATATATATATATATATATATATATATACTATATATACATAACATATATACATAAAAGAACATAAGGACATAACAATGAAGACTGCAAGAGACCATAAGGCCTACACTTGGCAATTCCATGTCCATAACCACCTGTCCATCTCCATCCACAAAGTTGTCTAACCGTTTCTTACAGTCACAAAAGAAGAAAACCTATTCTAATCAACGATCATTATATGACTACCGTCAGGTGATTTTATTTAAATGGAGAAACCAACCAACAACTATTCATCGGTCATCCCCTACATAGTGTACATATATATATATATATATATACACATATATATATATATACACATATATATATATATATATATATATATATTATTATTATTATTATTATTATTATCATTATTATTATTATTATCATTATTATTATTATTATCATTATTATCATCATTATTATTATTACTAGTTTCATATTCCCTCTTGCTTCTTCCTTTTTCTTTCGTCTCTTCCACATTCCTCATATATTTTCTTTAAATATCTTTCTCTTCAAACTATCTTGACTCCTCTCCGTACTTGGTGGCACTTTAAATTTTTATTCTGGCTGACGCCAGGCGATGTTATTCATCTAAGTAGCAAGGAAATTCCAAATCCCTTCCGCTCCTGTTGGTAATGTTTTTGGTAATGTTTCTTTTACTCTAAGTGTCGTCAATGGATTTTATTCACCTTTGAAGCATATCTCAGTAACACATACACAAAAACGTACATACTCGTACATTCATACATACATATACACAATTTTTTCAATTTTGTTCTTAATATTTACCTTTCTATATTTACCATCCCATTTTCCTTAAATTGGCTAAATTCAACCAAACAAACTTCCTCTTCTTTCCTTCCTTTCTTCTCTGTCTCTCTTTCTCTCGTTTTCCTCTCTCCCTCTGTCTCTCATTACCTCCTTTTGCTCCCTCTCTTCACGAATTATAAAATTTCTCTCTCTCTGTATCTGCCTCCTATTCCATTCCCTCTCTCTCCTTCAATTCCTTTCTTTCTTCCCTCTCCGTCTACCTCTCATTACATCCCTTCCCCTAAATCTCTCTCTTTCTCTCTCTCTCCACCCTCTCTCTCTCTACCTCCTATTCCCTTCTTCCCTCTCTCCCTCAATTCCTTCCTTTCTTACCTCTCCATCTACCTCTCATTACCTCACTTCCTTCACTATCCTACAGTCTCTCTCTCTCTCTCTCTCGCTCTCTCTCTCTTTCTCTCTCTCTCTGCCTTTTCTAGTCCCCTTCCTTCTCTCTCAAGATCTACCAATCCCTTTCCTCCTACCCTCTCTCTCTCTCTCTCTCTCTCTCTCTCTCTCTCTCTCTCTTTCTTCCACCACCCTCTCTCTCTTTCTCTTCCACCCCACCCTTTCTCTCTCTCCCGATAATGGAGACCACGCCAGCTCAACTGTTGGTCTTCTTGACGCCGAAGAGCGTCGAGGTCCTGGAAGCACTTCCAGAGACAAAGAGTCTGACTCGTTGTGTTCCAGAAGGACAAATTCCAGTAAATAGACTCACCTTAACCTTCCGTCAAGGATTTCCGAAGATGGTGTTAGATTACTCGGGTTAGATCTATTTTACATGAGTTATATCTAGTTAACATGTTACCAAGGTAAGCTTAGGCTTTGATGTGATTTAGATGCATAAATGTGTTAGATGAATTGCAGGCTGTACACAGAAGACAAAAGGGACCGAAAAAAAATCTGCATATGATTTTGAACCAAAGTATAATTAAAACAATTACTGTTCACAGGCCTCATGCACACATACACAGTTATATATTTTCCACTAGTAAATATTTCCCCATTCCAGAGGGTCCTTTACTGCTTCCCATAGCATTCACAGATACGACGGTGTCGGAGGGAGGAGGAGGAGGAGGAGGAGGAGGAGGAGGAGGAGGAGGAGGAGGAGGAGGAGGAGGAGGAGGAGGAGGAGGAGGAGGAGGAGGAGGAGGACAGAGAACCTCACCTCCCAACGCCCCCCCCCCCCGACCCTCCGGACACCATTTTCTATTTCCGGAACTGAACTTCCTGTGCTCAAATGCCTTTTTCCTGTTCAACCGGAGGTGAATATACGTTGTTTAGTCTCAAGAATTTAGCTAATTATCTAAGCCATGAATGATGTTTAACTATATACGGTATATATATACATATAGATATATATATACATATATATATATATATATATATATATATATATACATATATATATATATATATGTGTATATACATACATATATATGACGTAAGTAGAGTAGGAAACACAGGAGTCTTAGTCTTGAGTTTATTCCTGACTAGTTTCGCAGGAATAAACTCAAGACTGAGACTCCTGTGTTTCCTACTCAGCTTACGTCAACCTATCACAATGTCTCAGTATATACATTGTATATATATATATATATATATATATATATATATATATATATATATATATCGTATGATAATGAATGTATATTTCATCGAGATGTGAGATCGACAAAAACACACACACACACACGAATACACATGAACAGTGAGAGAGAGAGGGAGAGAGAGAGGGAAAGAAAAAGAGAAAGTGAGAGAGAGAGAGAGATTCCTATATGGCACTCTCCTCTGACCAGCCCGAGACCATTCTATTAAGCTCTCTTTTTCACTCTTTCTCTCCCTCT
>NC_134777.1:87099813-87107313 GCF_046742065.1 Oratosquilla oratoria
CTTATAAGGGGGAAAAAGCTCTTGGTATACAGACAGATAGATCTCGCTTAGTCTCAGATAGGATTTTGTATGTTTTCTTCTGGTTTTAGACAGA
The DNA here is from genome assembly GCF_046742065.1 of Oratosquilla oratoria. Taxonomy (NCBI): domain Eukaryota; kingdom Metazoa; phylum Arthropoda; class Malacostraca; order Stomatopoda; family Squillidae; genus Oratosquilla; species Oratosquilla oratoria. Next base: position 87,099,908 of record NC_134777.1, read on the forward strand.
TGATTTTCATCAGGCATAGATGAAGTTATCAAAAAAGTCTTTATATATTCTATTATGGCTGGAAACAGTCGCTTGTAATTAGAATACCCTAACATATCCTAACCTGACCTAACTTGACATAACCTATCCTAACCTCACCTAAAGTGACCTGACATAGCTTAACCTAACCTGACCTAACCTATCCTTACCGAGGACAACTTCTCAAACGAATGAAATCATCTATGATCATAACCAAAACAAAGGTTTTCAGACCAGCGTCACCGTAATTAAAGACAAATGTCAATTCAATGGGGATAACACCTTCATCACGGTGTCGCACTGTCAATGACGGAGAACAGAATGAAAATGGGTACAACGGGTCGAGAAGTCTGTCATGTCCACACACACACATACACACACACACACACACACACACACACACATACACACACACACACATAGACACACACACGATCATACATATACACGAAAAAACACACACATGTACATACACACACACGTATAGACACACACGTACACATACTGTACACACAAACACACGCACACACACACACACATACACACACACACATACACACACACACATACACACACAGTGAATAGCCCAGGGGTTCTGTAGTGGACCATGAAATCTAAACTTGATTTAATAAAAAATAAATAAAAAAAGTGGGGGGGAGAAGAGGACGGAAAGAGGGGGAAGGGGAGGAGAAGGAGGAGGGGGAGGGAGAGGATACAAAAAGTGAATTATGGGGATGAGGAGGGGAGGGAGGAGAGGGGGACATTGGAGAGGGGGAAGAGGAGGAAGGGGGAGAGAGGGGGAGAGGGAGAGGGGGGAGGAGAGGGAGAAAGAAGACGTGGGTGAGGAAGGGGAGGGAGGGAAGAGGGGGAGGGGAGGGGGAGGGGAAGGGAGAGGGGAAGAGGGGTGATGTGACGCGTGTAGACGAACTAAATGAACCAGAAGAGGGGAGTGAGAATTATTATTTTCGGGTCGTGACGTCACAACTCCTCTTAGGCTTATCGATGACGTCATCAGCTTGAATCCATCTCGGTGGTTGACTTAAGTCTTAGCTATATATTATTTATTCTTATTTATTTATTTATTTACTTATCTATTTATTATTCATCAACTTGTTAATTTTTCTTTCGTCTTTCATTTATATTTTATTTATATTATTATTTACTTGTCTATCTTTTTTATTACTTATTCATTTATGTTATATATCTACTAATTTATTCAATTATTTATGTATTTATTCGTGTGTGTGTGTGTGTGTGTGTGTGTGTGTGTGTGTGTGTGTGTGTGTGCATTACCCATAGCTCAGGCCATATATGATCTTTGAGCTCTTATCCTGAAAAGTAATAGCTGTGGATCACAAGTCCAACACGTGATCCAGCACCGCGGTGGTAACTCACACGTGTCTTTGGCTGAGAAAAAAAATGACAACGAGGTGATGGTTGAAATGGTGGTATGTTAGTGGTCTATGTGGTGATTAGTGGTGGTGGGAGCCACTATGGTGCTTAGTTTAGTTGGTGGTGGTTCTAGGGATGACTAGTGGGAGTATTAGTGACGAAGCCTTGGTAATAGTTACTGTGATAATGAATGTGGTAGACGAAGTGGTAGGCATGGTAGTGATGGTGGTGGTAGCAAGAATGATGGTAGTGGTGGTGGTGAAGGTAGTGGTTGTGGTATTGTTTGTGGTAGTAATGGTAATAGTTGTGGTAGCGGTGGTACTAGAAGTAACGGTAGTAACTACAGTATTAGCAGAAGCGGTAGTGGTAGTTGTAGTGGTAGTAGTACAGGTAGTCGTCATGGTGGTGGTAGTGGTGGTAGTTATTGTGGTGGTAGTGGTGATAAATCTGGTGCTAGTAATTTGCTCAATGGTGTAAACACATTTACAAACACACCACATTCTATATATATATATATATATATATATATATATATATATATACTCGTATATATATATATATATATAATATATACTCGTATATATATATATACACATATATATATATATATATATACATATATGTGTGTGTGTGTGTGTGTGTGTGTGTGTGTGTGTGTATGTGTGTGTGTGTGTGTATGTGTGTATGTGTATATTAATGTGTGTGTATTGATATGTATGTATATATCATATATATATATCATATATATATATCATATATATATATATATATATATATATATATATATATACATAATGTTAAACAACTTTTCTTGAAGGAAGACTGCTGAACATGCAAGAAATTTTCTTATTATTTAATCTCTTTCCAGACTTTTCCTGAAGCCCATTCTTTTCCTTTTTTTTCCAACTTCTATTTTCCAGGCCCCTGGAAGTGTACTGAGAAAAACCCTCATAATTCATGTCGACGTTTCGTGCATCCATTAACATCATCAGTAAGACAGGGTTATTGTATATAGTGCAGAATAAGTATGTAGATTAAGTCTGGGGTCTAGAATTTATGTGTTGGAGATCTGGGGGCGCAGCGCTGTGGACTGGAAGGTGGAGCTCCGTGAGGTGACTCGAATTTGTTGTATGAAAGTCATTTTAATTTTAATTTTTTCTTGTTTGTTAGTGATTAATGGCGTTTTTATGGGGCATTTGGTTATAAGGAATTCTGTTGTCTGAAAATTATATATTTCTTATTTATCTATTTATTTATTTATTCATTAATCTATTGTTTTTATTGATTAGTTGCTTTTTCTTTTTAGGGGACATTTGGTTATGAGGAATCTTGTTTGAAAATTATTTCAATTTTTTTTTTTTTTTTTTTTTTTTTTTTTTTTTTTTTTTTTTTTTTTTTTTTTTTTTTTTTTTTTTTTTTTTTTTTTTTTTTTTTTTTTTTTTTTTTTACTGATTAATGGTGTTTTTATGGGGCATTTGTTATACGGAATCTTGATGTTTGAAAATTATTTTAGTGCTTATTGTTGTTATCAAATAATGGTGGGTTTTTTTCTTCTCTCTTTATGCGAGTGATTTGATTATAAGAAATCTTCCCCTGCGTGTGGATATGGTGCAGAACCGTAGAGAATGACACTACTCACTTTAGATTGACAACAATTATGTGTAAGGTTTACATTTTCATTTATTTATTTATTTATTATTATTATTATTATTATTATTATTATTATTATTATTATTATTATTATTATTATTATTATTATTATTATTATTATTATTATTATTATTATTATTATTATTATTATTATTATTATTATTATTATTATTATTATTATTACTATTATTATCATTATTATTATCATTATTATTATCATTATTATTACTATTATTTTACCTACTTATTCATTCATTTTTGTAAAGTTCTGAAGAACCATTCTTAATCTCCTTTTTCTCCAAAATTATTTGGTTACTCAGGAGACCTTAAGATTGCATTTAATTAATAAATTATGTTCAAGTGTTTAAGCGGGCTTGCTCAGTGTTCCTCACGAACGTCCACGTCTCTAGTTTGATTAAGAAAAAAATTAGCAAATTCTTTATTTCAGTATATTAATAAAAAAAGAAAACATTTGGCTGGGGAAATGCCTCTTTCTCTTCTTCCTTCTCCATTTCTTCCTCTTCCCTCTTTCTCCTCTTCCTTCCTTCTCCTCCTTCTCTTCCTCTTCCTCCTTTTCTCCTTCTCCTCCTCCATTCTCCTTCTACTCCTCCTCCTTCCTTCTCCATTCTCCTCCCACTCTTCCTCTTCCCTCTTCTTCCTCCTCTTGATGAGATAACCTATTTCCCTTATAAGGGAGAAGCCTTTGGCAAATAAAGCTAAAATTATATAAATATATATATATATATATATATATATATATATATATATATATATATATGTGTGTGTGTGTGTGTGTGTGTGTGTGTGTGTGTGTGTGTGTGTGTGTGTGTGTGTGTGTGTGTGTGTGTGTGTGTGTGTGTGTGTGTGTGTGTGTGTGTGTGTAACATACGGTGACAACATAACATATAATACGAGAACCCGAAACAGTATAATAATTTGACAATGCCTAATATGGAAGAAAAGATAAAGAAGAAAAATCAAATAAATAAGATGTCAGGCTTGTGGTACGACGCCTCTGGCAATAAACAACCGCGTCAGAAGAGAGAACACGACCGACAGAGCGTGGACAAGGATGATCCCGGCACCGAGGAGGAGGACGAGGAGGAGGACGAGGAGGACGAAGAGGAAGAGGAGGAGAAGGGCGAAAAGGAGGAGGAGGAGGAGATAGAAGGAAAGGGAGAAGACAGGAAGGAGGAATAAGAACAGGAGGAAATGGAATAGGTACAAGAGGAGAAAGAGAAGGAAGAAGAAGAGAAAGAGGAAGAGTAAGAGGAAGAGGAAGAGGAGGAGGAAGAGAAAGAGGAGAAAATGGAAAAGGAACAGAGGGAGAAAGAGGAGGAGGAAGAAAAGAAGGAAGAGGGAGGAGAAGAAGAGGCAGAGGAGGAGGCAATGGAAACGGAACAGAGGAGGAAGAAGAAGAAGAGGAGGAGGAGAGATTCGAGGAAGAAACAGAGGAGGTGGATGAGGAAGTAAAGCAGAAGGGAAGAAGAAGAAAGAAGAATGATCGAGAACGAGAAAAACTTGAAAGGAAAAATAAAATAAGAAGAAAAAACGAAATAAAAATGAGAAAATAATAAGAAAAAGAAGAAAGTAGGAAGAATAAGAAAGAATAAAAGGTCGATGATGATAAAAAACGAATAGAAAAAGAAAAAAGAAAAAAGGAAAATATGAAATACAAAACGAATGCAAGGAAGAAAAGAAAAAATAAAGGAGAAAGAAAAATATGAAAAAAGAAAAAAAAAGATGAAAAAGTAAAATGCGAAGAAGAAAAATAAAAAAGAAGAAAAGGAGGAAGAAGAAAAAGGAACAAAAAAAAAGAAGAGAAAGAAGAAAACAAAGAAAGAAGAACAAGAACAAGAAGTTGACCCCACGTAGACAGAGGAAGAACCAACAACACAACAACGGCTCCAACAGGCGTAGCATGGCAGCAGGGACAACAGGAGAAGCAGCAGGGATAGCAGGAATAGCAGCAGCAGGAGCAGCAGGGACAGCAGGGCAACGGGAGTAGCAGGGACAGCAGGGGCAGCAGAAGCAACAGGGACAGTAGAAATAGCAGGAGCAGCAGGGACAGGAGGAGAAGCAGCAGGGCAACAGGAGCAGCAGGGACAGAAGGAATAGCAGGAGCAGAAGGGACAGCAGGGCAACGGGAGTGGCAGGGGCAGCAGGGACAGCAGAAGCAACAGGGACAGTAGAAATTGCAGGAGCAGCAGGGACAGCAGGGCAATGGGAGTAGCAGGGGCAGCAGGGACAGCAGAAGCAACAGGAACAGTAGAAATAGCAGGAGCAGCAGGGGCAGTAGGAGAAGCAGAGACAGAAGGAGCAGCAGGAGCAGATTGAGCGGCCAAGCCAACTCGACGTGACGGCCGAAGAGAGCGGAGAGCTCGTGTCCCCAGCAAACGAGGACCGAAGAAAGAATCCAATTAAGAATTATGAGGGAGACTAATTAGGGACCCGAAGATGAGGTTCAATTGGGGCTCAAGATGGAAACCTATTATGTTATAGGAAGTAGGCCAATTAGGGTGGAAAGGCGGAAGTGGCGCAAGGAGTACAACAACTCCCAAGGCCAAGGAGGTCCCCAGCTACTCGGAAAGAGAGACAATTATGAAAACTCGAAGATCCTAAGATAGTGTTTCTCAACCTGGGGTGGGGGGGTGGGGTGGGGGGTCATGACCCCCAAGATAAAAAAGAATTAGGGGGGTTATGGCCTGTCGTTACAAATTATACATGTCTATATAATGTGAAGAATCTGGTTATAGAAAAAACTAATAATAATAACTTCCATTACTCTGTCCTGGCAGAAAATAATTATGATTGTCAGCTTTGAGGTAAAGTAAAGGGTCACTCTTCATTATCTTATTTTTAAATGAAGCTGCCTTGATGTGGATGTGCCGTGTCTTGCTACGCTGCTTCTGACCCAAGACAGTGGAAGAGATGCAGGGATGACCCGTCGTCCAGGAGGTGCCAAGGTAAGTGGGAGGGAGGGGAGTGGATGTGAGTGGAGTATGTGGGAGATGAAATGGGTGGGAGTGATTCTTATGCCCCCCCCCTTTTTTTTTTTTTTTTGCTACCTCCCTTGTAAAGGCGAAAAAGCTTTTGGTATATGATTTTTTTTTTTTTTTTTTGCGGGGTGGGATTTTGGGAGCAAAATGAAAGGGGGGGAATACACACGAATGCTGAAAACTAAAAAATACATAAATAAATAAATAAATACATAAAAATAATAGAACAAATGAGGTTGAGAACCATTGTCCAAAGAACTACCACACCTGCTGGAAAATTTTCACACTGCAGTCACACGATTTTTTTTTTTTTTTTTTCATTTCCGTGGTCCCCACACCCTTAATACCTTCCCTAACCAGTGGTATTTTTTATTTTTCATTCTGGCTACCGCCGAGCGATTTTATTCATCTTGGTTGACAAAGTGTTATCCCCTTTGGTGCTGTAGTGGGTATAAAGAGCCGCTCGACTTTATTTGGCTAAAAGGGGGATCTCCCCGTGAGAGGGGCCTCTTGAAACCGTGGATTCTCTACCCCCCTCAAAAAATAAATAAATAAATGAATAAACAAATACATAAATAAAATAAAAATGAGTTTCACATAAAAGAGGCAAGTACTTTCCCGAAAGAAGAATTTTTCTAAAGCCAAAAATTTTCCTTACTCAAAAATTTAGAAAAAAATCTCTTAAAAATGAGAGAGAGAGAGAGAGAGAGAGAGAGAGAGAGAGAGAGAGAGAGAGAGAGAGAGATAGAGAGAGAGACAGAAAGAGGGAGGGAGAGAAAGAGAGAGAGAGAGAGAACAAGACCCTCCCTGATACAAGAACCTTCCAGCTAAGAATCTCCCTCGAGAAAGAACCCGAAATCTTTCCAGACTCAAAAAAATGTTCTTCATGTAGGAAGTCCTCCCAAGCAGGAACCCTTCTAAGGCAAGAACCTCACTGGATCAAGAGCCTTCCAGAAGCAGAGTAGGCCAACTTGTCGTCAAAAAATAACCCGGGGGGAGGGGGGCGCTGGTGGGGGGGGGGTACGTCCTGAGGATGGACATAGAGAGTTTCTCAAAAGGAACATGAGACAAACCCAACACAGGAACAAAGGGCGTTATAAAACGAAGGGGCTGAAGGCACGGCAAAGAAAGAGAGGGAGGAAGAGGGAGAGAGAGAGAGAGAGAGAGAGAGAGAGAGAGAGAGAGAGAGAGAGAGAGAGAGAGAGAGAGAGAGAGAGAGAGAGAGAGAGAGAGAGAGAGAGAGAGAGAGAGAGAGAGAGAGAGAGAGAGAGAGAGAGAGAGGGAGAGAGAGAGAGAGAGAGAGAGAGAGAGAGAGAGAGAGAGAGAGAGAGAGAGAGAGAGAGAGAG
>NC_134777.1:87119813-87122313 GCF_046742065.1 Oratosquilla oratoria
AAACAGACTGAAAAAAGGGACATTTCCTTTTGAGGCAAAATTCCGTCCTATTCCGACGCAAAATAACCGAACACGATTGAACATGTATCTTTTCATATACATATATGTACATGTATGTGTATATATATATATATATATATATATATATATATTATATATACACACACACACACACACACACACACACACGTGTGTGTATACGTATGTATGTATGTACACATTTTAATTTGCTTTTCTATTCTCAATTTACATCACAACCACATAATTAAAGCAGGATAACAGAACAAGAGGCTTATCCATGGACAGCTTGGGGAAAGGACAATCACAAGAAGCTTCTGAGGATCAAACTGGAGCCTTAGGATCCACGAGACGGGACCAAAACTGACCACAACACAGCGTACCCTTCAATCTCTCCCTGTAGTTAACCTGAAGGCTATCACTTTGGACTATTTTCCCTCCGACAGTTGGAGCAGATCTGCAGCCCGAAGCTGTTATTTTCCTCCAGCAAAATATCCCAATGTGATAACCCCTTTAGCCTATTATACTTGCTGCCTCCAGGCGATTTTATTCAGCTCAAGAAAAACACTCCACCGCAATAAAAAGGTTAAGCATAGGCCTTATGGTCTCTTGCAGTCTCCTTCATTCTTATGTTCTTATAAGGATTTTCTATTTGCCCTCAGACGATTTCATTCATCTTGAACCTCATGAGTTATAAAGAGGTTTAAAGATAAACTGACTAGATTAAGCTTTCTGGCTTAATCCGCGAGGAACGGGTTTAGCCACTCCTTCTGTGTACCGTCAGATGAATTTATTCAAGTTTAGAAGAGCCCCTGACATTGACGGAACTGTCTGTCTCAAAAGTCTGCGTCAAACGAGTCCGCAATTGCGACGCAATCCGACGGAAAAAGGATTAATGGAAAGCAGGGCTAACTCAATTCGTAATCCCGTTCTTTTCTTCTTAGTTAAAAACAGCATCCAAGGTTCTTCTCTATTCTCTCTCTCTCTCTACTTCCATTCCTCTCTCCCGTCTCTCTTTCTCTCTCTCTTTCTCATTTTTACTGAATCACACAATGATTGAAATACAGTGTGTTTCTCTGAAAGGCCTCGTACAGACTGCACACCACACATATATAAACATATACGTACAGATATATGCATATATATATATATATATTATATATATATATATATATAATTATATATATATATATATATATATATATATATATATATATGTTTTTCCACCTATTTATATTAGTTAACTTTAAATTCATTAACAATAGCACCTCTTAATATGTCTCAGATTTCCTTTGAAATTATCAAGGGTGTTAATTCCAGAACCGTAAATATCAATAAATTTCTTTTTTGTTTAGATACGATGGTCTGTTTGTTCTAGATTTTACATGTGTGCGTGTGGGTGTATATACTGTATATATATATATATATATATATATATATATATATATATATATATATAAATATATATATGAATGACGTAAGTGGAGTAGGAAACACAGGAGTCTTAGTCTGAGTTTATTCCTAACTAGTTTCGCAGGTATGCTTTTTCAAAGGAATCATTCCTTTGAAAAAGCATACCAGTTAGGCATCTTCAGTGCCGCTAGGCCCGAGGGCGGCGCTTCGCGTCCTGCTTCCTGATTGGTCAACCGGATCAGCACTGAAGTGTTTGTGATCTGTGTATTGTGTATTTATAATCATTTCCCACACTGTACTCATTAGCACTGAAGATAACTAACTGTTAGGCGAAAGCTCTGCATAAAAATTAAGAAGATAATTCCCATGCCTTTACCTATACCACCAATGCTATTTGGCCAGGTAATTTGAGAACTTAGCACGACACAGCGCGCCAGCATAAGAAAAGTCGAGAATGTCAGCAAAAAACTCGTGAACGCAGAACCTGCTGCAAATTTTGATATATATATATATATATATATATATATATATATATATATATATCTGTATATATATATGTATATATATGTATATATGTATATATATATGTATATATGTATATATATATATATATATATATATATATATATATATATATATATATATATATATATACACACACACACGAGGGTAGTTCCAAAAGTAATGCCTCCTATTTTTTCACTCGTAACTCAAAAAGTTGAAAAGCTACGAAGATGGGAGTGACACCATTAAAACGAGCGGACATTTTTGCTCCAGAATTCATTTCTCCACATAACCTACCCCCTACCCCCATCCCCATTTTTGCCAGCGATTAGCAAGGGCCTGTGCATGGCCGTCCGGAGCGCGGTTTGCCACTCACATCTCTGTCGCCACTCTGGAATCAACGAACCCATCTCTTAACAGTGCCGACGTTAAGTGCCTCGGCTCCGTAAACGTTCACCAAGTGTCCGTGAATGTCGAATGGTTCCCCTTCTTCTGCGTTGAGGAATTCAATGACGCATCTCTGCTTCTGACGTACATCCATGACAGGGATTACTTTATTAGACTG
>NC_134777.1:87127313-87132313 GCF_046742065.1 Oratosquilla oratoria
AGGAGAAAGAGGAGGAGGAGGGGAAGGAAGAAGAGGAGGAAGAGGAGAAGGAATAAGAGGAGGAGGAAGAGGAGGAGGAAGAGGAGGAGATAGAGGTGGAGAAGGAAGGGAAGGAGGAGGAGAGGGAGAGGGGGAAGAAGAGGAGGGGAGAAGGAAGAGGAGGAGGAGAAAGAGGAGGAAGAGGAAGGGGAGGAGGAGATGAAGGAGGAGTAGGAGAAGGAGGAGGAAGAGGAGGAGAAGGAAGAGGAGGAGATGGAAGGAGGAGGAGGAAGAGGAGAAGGAGGAGGAGGGGGAAGACAGAGGAGGAGGAAGACGAGAAGGAAGAGGAAGGGGAAGAGGAATAGTAGGAAGGAGGAGGAAGAGGAGGAGGAGGAAGACGAGGAGGAGGAGGAGGAGAAGGAAGAGGAAGGAGGAGGAGGAGAAGGAAGAGGAAGAAGGATAAGGAGGAGGAGGAGGAGGAGGACAAAGAGGAGTTGCTGGGCTGGTGAAGGGATTGAGTGATTTATGATCATGTGTACGGTTGTATGTGGTCAAACGTTGCACGCAATAACAACAACAAAATAATAACAACAACAGCACCTTTAAGCTCCCTCTGCACCCATTTCGTTACAGTGACACATTTTACTCACTTTATTCTGGTCGGCGTCGGAGCATGTGTGTATAATATATATATATATATATATATATATATATATATATATATATATATATATATATATATATATACATATATATATTTATACATATAGAGAGTCAGAGAGGGGGGCGGGAAAGAGAGGAAAATAGAGTAAAGAAAAAAGAAAGACGAATAGAATAAATCAGAACATGGGGGAAATCATAGAAAACGTGCGAAAGAAAACGGAAAGGGGTTAAAGAACTCACGATGAGAAAAGATTTGGCTTCGGTGTTGGGCTGAAAAGGTGTCCGAGCGGTTCACGGCAGGAGACGCTGAGCTGCAACCGAGGTTCTCACTTTTGCCCTGGGTACCTTTCTCCCTCTCCTTCTCTCTGTCTATCTGTCTCTCTCTCTTTCTCTCTGTCTCTCGTCATCCTCTCTCTCTTTCTCCCTTTCTATCTGTCTCTCGTCTCCCTCTATCTCTCCATCCCTCTCTCTTTCTCTCTCTCTCTTTCTCTCCATCTGTCTCTCGTCTCCCTCTATTTCTCTCTCCCTCTCTCTTTCTCTCTGTCTCTCGTCTCCCTTTATCTGTCCGTTTCCCTCTCTCTTGAAAATTCGACGCAAATACAGGTATGAATTCAGGCTGAAAACAATCGGCCAATCATAGGCTCAGCTCCGCCCACCTTACACAAGATTGGTCAAGGAAAAAATAGGGGTGTGGCTTATTCCCCCCAGCCTCCTGAGGATCTCCAAACGTGAATAAAATCGTCTGGTGTTAACCATAAAAAATAATTAAGATTTCTGTTTAAGATAGTTAAGCCCTACAGAGGTTAACCCTTAAGAACAGAAGTGGGCAGTTAATGATTTGCTTCTTTCATGTTTGTCACATGTTGATAGCAAGAATGGACACAAATCAAACCCTTCAATACCGGGTGACACGTTTTCCCCCGTTTTCACATTGACTAATGCCATACTACTTCTTTCAATTCCGTGGCACCACCATGGATCATCATTTACCAGCGTTTATAGCCTTGTGGAGAGTATGGGAGGGAGTGGGGAAGTAGGATGTTGTGGGGGGGAGTATGTGGGAGAGACATATCTACATCTTTCTAGATATTCCCTTCACTTAGATATTCTTCTAAGACTTAGGTTAATGGGGTCGGTGGGGGGGCGGTATTTCCCCCCTGTGACCATCTATCCCCCTTCCCCCCACACCCACCTTCTCCACCACCCACATACTAGCTCCTCACGCCCATCCCCACCCACGATTAGAACAACACTAAACCCATTGTACCTTGGGTACAAAGCTTAGGTCAACTATTGATGTAGTTTATGACCTTGCTAGTTTCTGGGGTCAAATGTTCTATAGACTTCGCTAAGATTAATCAGTCATTTGGTACGACCCTAGAGAAGGAGGAAGTTTAAGGGGAGGAAGAGTAAGAGAAGGAAGAGGAGGAGAAGAAAGAGGAAAAAAAAGGAAGGGATAGAGAAAAAGGGGATGGGAGAGAAAAGGAGGGAGGGAGAGACACAGAGAGAGAGAGAGAGAGAGAGAGAGAGAGAGAGAGAGAGAGAGAGAGAGAGAGAGAGAGAGAGAGAGAGAGAGAGAGAGAGAGAGAGAGAGAGAGAGAGAGAGAGAGAGAGAGAGAGAGAGAGAGAGAGAGAGAGAGAGAGAAAGAGAGAGGTAGAGGGAGGGAGAGGTAGAGGGAAAGGGAGGGAGAGAGAGAGAGGTAGAGGGAAGGGGAGGGAGAAAGAGAGAGAGAGAGAGAGACACACAAAGAAACAGAGATACACAAAGAGCGAATGAGTGAGAGAATGAGGAAAAAATAAAAATAAAAATAAAACAAAATAAAATGAACAACCGTGTCAGGTCACAAGAAGACTCTTTGACCTCGCACCTCTTAGGTCACAAGAGGCTCGGACTCCTCGACCTCTCCAAGGTCCACCTTGAGCCCTTCGAGGATAAGGATCTCTCGACTTTGGAGGTCGAGGAGTGGGCGTATTCCCGAGGACCACGCCCACAGCCCACACATCACGTACGCACCTCCACACCCACAAAAGAACCATCAGGCAAGCACGTGCCTTGATGCACGCAAGCTCATAGTCAGACAGGTATGTGTGCATGATAGCATGATTGCATGCATGCATGCATGTGTGCATGCCAGCGTTGGCGCCACAAGTCGTCGCCACGCGCTGATGACGTATCATGTTTGCCCGCTGCTGTCGCACGCCTGGTTGCACTTCGTTGTTTATGCGTTGGCGCCAGCATATCCCCCCCCCCACCAATCCGCTTCAATGTCTGTCGCCAGCTTCGCATTAGCTACCACAGGGGGAAGACGGGGGAGAGAGGAGGGAGAGTGGAGGTGGGAGAGTCGTGTGGGTGGGGGGACGGTAGCTCCCTTTCTCCCTCCTCCCCTCCCCTCCTCTTCGCCCCTCTTCCCTCCTCACTCTCCTCCCCATTCGCTACCCGTCCGTCATTACAAACGGTCTGGTTGTGACATGGAAGACAATGGGAGTGTAATCCAAGCGAGGTGCTTAGGTTCCAAACGAGGCTGATTGTAAAGAGGAAAGAGTGTAAAGTCTGACAGAGAGAGAGAAAGAGAGAGAGAGAGAGAGAGAGATACAAAACCAAACAATCTCAAACGACTACAATAATCAAATAAATTAATCTACACAAGTTTTTCACCTTTTTCCTTAGTCTAGTCTAGTCCCCCCCTGCGTGTTCGCAAACGTTCAAACTGATGACCACCATTTTCCAGACATTTGATAACGTTTACCAATGGATTCGACGTTACTAAACGTTTCAAGGAGTTCGAACGTTGTTGTTGTTGTTTTTAGACACCCTGTATTTTCTACAAAGTGCACTTGTGACGTAATCGGAAGTATGCTGGCCTCGCATTCTCCTAGTCGCGGGTTCGAGTCCTACAATTCCCTCCCATTCCAGCAGTGACTGCTGTCTCTTGTCCCTCAAGCGCACAACAGGTGACGGCTTCGTCCGCAGCTATTCAGCGCCTCAAGGCGTACCCGTCTCGCTTCCTTCTGTCTTTATTCCCAGCACGTTCCGTCTCAAACCCAGCTCGAGAAGTCCGAGTCTTGACAGCAGTGGACCCTCTCACAAATTACAAACATGATGTCAGTGGGGAACCCTCTCTATTACGAGTCCTGTAATCACAAGCGTTACTCGTTCTGCCCGCTCATTAAGATCGCCTTTGTCTTCCAAGCGCACCGGAGCTCTCTCTCTCTCTCTCTCTCTCTCTCTCTCTCTCTCTCTCTCTCTCTCTCTCTCTCTCTCTCTCTCTCTTTCTCTCTCTCTCTCTTTCCCTCAAGAGCAATGTTAAGTAGTTCCTCATCGTCAACAACTTGAAGACCCTTCAGCTGTGGTCAGAAATGAAATTGGGCTGTCCAAACCAACTTTCATTTTTTTATTATTATTTATTAAATTATTATTATTTCACTATTATTATCATTATTATTATTTCACTATTATCATTATTATTATTTCACCTAATATCATTATCATTATTATTATTATTATTAATTATTAATATTATTATTATTATTACTTTTATTATAATTTTCATTATCATTATTAATATTATCTTCATCATTATTATTATTATTATTATTATTATTATTATCATTATTATTATTACTACTATTATTATTATAATTATTATTATTATTATTACTACCATTACTACTACTACTACTACTATTATTATTATTATTATTATTATTATTATTATTATTATTATTATCATTATTATTATTACTACTATTATTATTATAATTATCATCATCAGGTTGAAGGCTCGCTGGCCAAGCAGACTACAGTAGAGCGTCGCTATTTGCAACGGAGGTCGAGGAGACGGCGGTTCAAATCCTGCCTCTGGCGAGTTGGACCAAGAGCATGGTTCAAAAAATTCCACGCTACAAAGTCCTATGTAAGGGGTACCGTTCTAGCCTCCTGATACGATGTCTCATTAGCGGATGTAACCCACATAAGTAAGTCAGCAGATTATGATAATCTCTTTTAGTGTCTACCACGGGAACATATTGTTTAAACTCCATTTAAACTCGTTCTCATTCAAGTTTATTTTATTCAGGATTAAATTAATCTCGTTTAACCTTCTGATCTTTATATTAATCTCCTATTTAACGTAGTTACCATCAAGCGATATCATCAAGTTGAGGTTACCCACTACACAGATTAAGGAGGCTATCACACTGGGCATCATATAAGTTAGTTAGGTAACTACCGTTGTAGACGGTGTGCCTGTATTGAAGGGGTTAATAGGAGTTAAGTACACTTTCTTTTCAAGTTAGTTAACCATCTTACAAAAACTCCTCTAGCTGGTCAGAGCGGCTCTTTATTCAATTTGGTTACA
>NC_134777.1:87134813-87139813 GCF_046742065.1 Oratosquilla oratoria
TCTATTTGTCCAAATTTGCCTCATCTTCTTGAAAAAAAAATCCATTCGCCACTTTGTCGCGTCGTTATGACTATTTTTATTATCAAATCTCGCGAATACGGTCGCCATCTGCCTGAATTTGCCTGAAGCTGCTTTAAGTTTCAGACAAGGCGATTAAAATTTTACTTTATATATATATATATATATATATATATATATATATATATATATATATATATATTATATATATATATATATATATCATAGACCAACAGGTCTTATAACTGTAATCTTTGTAATATTGTAATAAGGCCTGAAGTAGGACTGAAGCTGCCTGAAGATTCAGGACAATTCGATCCAAAATCTATTCTATTTTGAAAAAAAATATTCGATCCTATTCCTTTAAGCCTCGCTATATTATAGATCAATAAGTTTTGTCTTGTTGCAATTTTTATAATATTGTATTAATCACTCTTGTAAAGAGATACGCTTGCTTTACAACCTGTTCCAATGTAACGATGTTATTGTTGTAACTATCATTCAGATACATCACCTTTAACAACCCTTCTATATCTCGCGATCCTTTTTTTGCTTGTCGCCAGGCGATTTTATTATTTATCACGTGACCCCGTCCAATTGCGAAAGTGTAAGAAAATAAATAGTAGTAACAATAATAATAACAATAATAATAATAATAATAATAATAATAATAATAATGATAATGATAATAATAATAATAATAATAATAATGATAATGATAATAATGATAATGACAATATAATAATAATGTCAATAGTAATACTACTACTACTACTACTACTAATAATAATATTAATAATAATAATAATAATATCAATAATAATGATATTCATAAAAATTCCAAATAGTTCTGCACTACCTTTTACAAGGGTATGCACGTGAGGGCTGTGTTATTATTATGTTTGGCAAAGATCGTAAAACCTCTTCAAAGGCGAAGTTATTGTCTTTATTCAGAGGGCGCTCGCGTCAATATTGACCAACTCCGGCGACACAACACAACCAATCCATTCTTGACAAATGGCCGCGTCCCTCCGCCTTCCGTTTGATCTGCGGCCGGCTTGACAAATGTCTCACAACTCCTCTTATTATGTTATTGGCGTCGGTCCTCCTCATGTACACAAGGGAGCTAATGAAATTACCCAAAGAAAAAAAAAAAAAGAAGAGTCAACGAAGAAAATTGGAAAAGCGAAAACAAAGAAAAAAAATCTTGTTCTCAATGTCGCCAACAATCAGATCATTTGCTGACGTTGTCTGGTGTGTTTGCTAAAGACAACAATCGAACGTGAGCGCGTGTGCACACACACACACACACACACACACACACACACACACACACACACACACACACACACACACACACACACACACACAGTTTTCTTACGTACAGGCTCAAATACGAAAATATTCAATATTTATAAATAAATAAATGTAAAATGAATAACTATAATACTACAAGACTACATAAACATGAAAGACAAGAATTATCTACCTTGATAACAGTCAATCAATCATCTAATCAATCAATAAATACTTCATCGTCCATTGCTAAATATAGGCCTCTCCCAAACACTTCTAGAGTAGTTGCCCATTTAAAAACTATTCTCACAACCTTTGACTTTATTTTATGATCAATATTATTATTAGCTTTTTTTAATCAAATTTTTCCTTATGGAAAAAAAATATCTTACTAGTCTCTGGAGATAGAAATTTTGGTAAAAGATGAACACAATAATGACATATTTAAAAAAAAGAATTAAATAAATAAATAAATAAAAGACCATTTCAGTAGATTCTGAGAAAGATTTACAAAGGGGCAGTACTGAGCCCATCACAGCTGATGTCAAACGGAGTGTATTATATATATACATATATGTATATATATATATATATATATATATATATATATGTATATATAATATATATATATGTATATGTGTATATACATATATATGTAAATATATACGTATATATATGTATATATATAATATATATATGCATATATATGTATATACATATATAAATATATACAAATATATAAATATATACGTATATATATAAATATATACGTATATATATATATATATATATATATATATAGATATATATATATATATATATATATATATATATATATATATATATATAAATCATTCATATACATTCTTGAAGGTAACCGAGGTTTAAAGCTAAACAGGATTCATTCTTGTTATTCCATTACGAGTATTCCCTATACATTTTTCTTCTCTTCTACATTGAATTTACTTAATGGGTGTCTTATTGTTACCAAAGTTTCGGAACTGTCAGGTCACTTCATGACAAAGTTGTATATACCAGGACAAAATGTCATATTTCACAATAGGGGTAAAGACATTCACACACGCACACACACACACACACACACACACACACACACACACACACACACACACACACACACACACACGACTCGATGGCGTGGTGGTAGTGATCGCGGCCGCCACTACGGCGGTCCGGGTTCGAATCCCGCCCCAGGGCTAAATTAATTTCAGTATCACTGCGCTGCGAGTCGTTACTCCAACTCTAGTGGGCGGGGAGTTGGTTGTGTGTGTGCGTGTAAGGTCACAGCATTACCCATAGATCGGTCATATATGAGCTCTGAGCTCTCTTTCGGGAAGGAAACAGCTGTCGATCACGAGTCCAACATGTGATCCAAGACCAAGGCCATGTTGAATCACATACACACACGAGCGCGCGCGCGCACACACACACACACACACGCACACACAGAGTTAGTCCACTCGAGCGTACAATTTGAAGGCCCGTGGTCAGTCTTGCACAAAGAAAGAGCAGAAAAGAGCGACGGGCAATGACCCCCCACAAGAGGCACTCGGAGACCAAGACTTCTTTCGTTGTTGCTCCCTTCCAGAAATTCTGCAATATTGATTCGTCTGCCTCTATGGTATGTGTGCGTGCGTGCGTGCGTGTGTGTGTGAAGTAGAGAGGTAGGTAGGGTTGTCACCATTGGTAGGTCCTTGTTCTACCTGAGCCACGTTTTCTATTGACTCTCTCTGTCTCTATGTGTGTGTGTGTGTGTGTGTGTGTGTGTGTGTGTGTGTGTGTGTGTGTGTGTGTGTGTGTGTGTGTGTGTGTGTGTGTGTGTGTGTGTGTGTGTGTGTGTGACAAATGGAAATTAGCTCCACTGCAAGGACTCGACTCGAACCTCTGCCTTAGCGACTGCTTATTATGAAGCAGAGACGACAGCCATTGAGCCACCAGACCCTACAAAAGGAACGACCTGGGTTACGATCTGGTAATTCCCTGAGGGCACTAGGCTTAGATCAATCTCTATTCTAATTTCACCGAGTCTTTATTATGGCGACTCCATGGCTATCGTCTCTGCTTCATAATAAGCAGTCGCTAAGGCAGAGGTTCGAGTCCTTGCCGTGGAGCTAATTTCCATTTGTTACTATGACACAGAACTTGGTGGATGGCTCGCCATAATAAAGACTCGGTGAAATTAGAATGGAGACCAAGCTATCCTAGTGCCCTCGGGGAATTACCAGGTCGTAGCCCAGGTTGTTCCTTTTGTAGGGTCTGGCGGCTCAGTGGCTATCGTCTCTGCTTCATAATAACCAGTCACTAAGGCAGAGGTTCGAGTCCTTGTGGTGGAGCTAATTTCCATATATATATATATATATATATTACATATGTTACAACTGACACCACAGACAGAAGGAAGAGTTGAATAAGCGAATCAATATATTTCGATTGTTAACTGAAATCCTCTTTTGTAGTACAAAGTGGGAGGAGGACGCTACCTTAAATAGCAACTTCTTCCAAAGGAAAAAGAACTAGGAAAGGAGTAAATACCACTACCCTCAGTCCCTAATGACCTGAGGATGACATGAGGTCGGGTCAGGTGGAGGGGGAGGATCACTGTTAACAATTTGTTTTGTAATGAATAATCCTGATATTATATCTGGGGTCAATTGACCCTTAGATATATCCATAATGGGTTTATGGGCTATCTGCCCACTATGAATATTTCTAAGGGACAATTGACCCCAGATATAATTTCAGGATTATTCATTACAAAACAAATTGTTAACAGGCTCTCCCTCCCCCTGACCCGACCACATGTCATCCTCAGGTCACAAGGGAGTGAGGGTAGTGGTATTTACTCCTTTCCTAGTTCCTTTTCCTTTTTAAGAGGTTACTATTTAAGATAGCATCCTCCTCCCACTTTGTACTACTGAAGAGGATTTTAGTTAGCAATCAAAATATATTGATTCGCTTATTCAACTCTCTTCCGACTGTGGTGCGAGTTGTGATTTACAAATGTGTTACTACATTTTTCACTAGTTATATATGTACACACACACACACACACACACACACACACACACACACACACACACACACACACACACACACACATATATATATATATATATATATATATATATATATAAAGTGGAGAGGTATGTAGGGTTGTCACCATTGGTAGGTCCGTGCTTTACCCGAGCCACGTTTTCTATTGACCCCCTCTCTCTCTCTCTCTCTCTCTCTCTCTCTCTCTCTCTCTCTCTCTCTCTCTCTCTCTCTCTCTCTCTCTATCCGTGTGTGTGTGTGTGTGTGTGTGTGTGTGTGTGTGTGTGTGTGTGTCTGTGTGTGTGTGTGTGTGTGTCTGTGTGTGTGTGTGTGTGTGTGCGTGCGTGCACGTGTGTGTCTGTATGTGTGTTTGTGTGTGTTTTGGGTATGAAAATCCAAAAAAGAATTAATTAAATGTTCGTCTTGAGTCAAATTAATTTCATACTCTTTAGAGCCACGTCCACAACATCCTGTTTAGGAAGATCGATTCTAATTGGCCAAGAAACAGAAATTATTCCGGAAATTATCGCTCATAAATATCGACAGGTCATAGAGAAGACCACAAAGAGAGAAAAAAAAAAAAAATGAAAAAATTAAGATAAAATAAAAAAATAAATCAGCTATATACAACT
>NC_134777.1:87142313-87147313 GCF_046742065.1 Oratosquilla oratoria
GAATCTCAAATTCATCTGACACTAAAAACCGTAAAAACAAAAACCGCAAACAAACAAAAAAAAAAAATATCTTTACACTTGAACCTCAACCAGGGAGAAAATCAAAGAGAAGCAACGTGATAAAGAATGGACAAAGAGAAAGTGAGAGAACAAAGAGGGAGCTAAAAGCATCGTAATGATAACATGTACTAAGATCTAAGGCCTGCCTGGGGTCATAATGTATTAATCACAAAGAAAAAAAAATAAAATAAAAATAAATAAAAGCTTCCTGGGCAGATTGTAATACACCACAGAATAAAAAAAAAATCAGGTTGGGGAGAGGGGGAGGGGGAAACAGGAGAGGAAGGGTGAAGGGTGTGGGGGAGAAGTGACGGGGGGAGGGGGAGGTGAAGGGTGGAGACGGGGAAGGAAGAAGGGGAGGGGGAAAGGAGAAGGGGAGGAAAAGATGGAGGGGAGGAAGGAGAATGAGGAGGAAGAAAGTGAGAGGGGGAGGGGAAAGGGAAGGGGAGAAGGTGGGAAGGAGAAGGGGAGAAGGTGGGAAGGAGAAGGGGAGAAGGAAGTGGGAAGGGGGAAGTAGGGGGGAGGGAAAAGAAGAAGGAGGGGGACAGAAGGAGGAAGAGAACAGAGAGGAGGAGGGAGGGGAGGGAGAGGAGGAAGGAGGACGGAGGGGAGGTGGGAGAAGAGGGGGGAGGGGAGAGAGATGATGGGTGAGGGAGAGGGGGGAAGGGGAAGTGGTACGTCAAGGGTAGGGAAGAAAGGGGAATAAGAAAGGGAGATGAAGGGTGAGGGAGAAGAGGAAGGGGAAAGGAGAAGGTGGAGGGGAGGAGGGGAAAAGGGAAAGGGGAGAGAGGAAGGGTGTGGGAGAGGGAGATGGAGGGGAAAGGGGAGAGGGTGATAGTGAGAGAGGGAGAGGGGGAGAGAGGAGGTGGAAGAGGGGGAAAGGAGAGAGGGGAAGAGGGAGAGGGGAAGGGGGAGAGGGGAGAGGGGGAGAGAAGGAAGAGAGGAGGGGAAGGGGATATACTGTAGTATCCTGATTCCTAAGAGTCTCATTACAGAACTTGAGGGCCACCTTGGGGTGCACCAGAGGCCAAGAACGGTCCAAGAACTCGAAGTTCTTATTCGAGTTCATAACAGAAAACTAGGTCACCCCTAGGGTGAGGAGGGACAGTCACCTCCTAGCAGCCCCCTAAGGAATGCTAGGTTGTCCCTCATGTGAATAAAATCGCCTGACGGCAGTGAGAATAGAGACACGAAATGGGTCATCTTGACGTCAAAAACGAAAATCAAAGTAATAATAAAAAAAAATTTGTTTGGTCACCAATTGCTTTTTATTCTGTAGCTGAAGGAACAGACACTTGTCTGAGATGGGGTCCCGACCCGTGGAGTTCCTGTTCAGTCGTAGGTCGTCTTGTAAATTGCGAAAAAATAATCATTGAACCCATGCGTAAACAGTTTTGAAGTCAAACAGGTCATTTGATTTATGAGTGGTCAATTCAGTATCACGGGTCAAATTACTCATGACGTCATATCGTTAGTAATCAATGTGTTATGATCTGTTGTTGATATGCACTTACCCCCCCCCGTTTTTTTTTTTTTTTTTTTTTTTTTTTAACAAAGGAAACAAGAGCAAGAGGTGCGTCCCCATTCAAAAAGAACAACAAAGAAAGAGGCCTTGTCGGAGTAAAAAGATACAGTGAATGGCAAAGGCCATCCTAGCTGAAGGCCCGAGTTCTCTTCCCCTCTCCCAATAAAAAAAAAAAAAAAAAAAAAAAAAAAAAACACGTGCAGGAACACAAAGGGTGCGAAGACGAGTTGTCGAAAAAGAAAGAAAACGGGGGACGGTTCTGCGAGGCAAAAGGGGTTATGGTGAGGGGGAGGGGGGGAGGAGGAGGGAAAGGGGAGGGGGGAGGGAGGGGGAGGGGGAGGAGCAAGGCTCTGTGAGGCAAAAGAGGTAATGGGGAGGGGGAGAGGAGGGGAGGGGGAGAGGAGGGGAGGGGGAGAGGTTGAAGGGAGGGGGCAGGGAGGGGGAGGTGGAGGAGGAAGGTTCTGTGAGGGAAAAGAGGTTATGGAGGGAATGGGAGGAGGGGAGGGGGAATGAGGGGGAGATGAGAAGGGGATAGGGAGAAGGGAATAGGAAGGGGAGGGATGAGAAGGGTGAGGGGGGAAGGGGAAGAGGGAGGAAAGGGCAAGGAGAAGGGTGTAGGGGAGGAGGGCGAGAGAGAGGATAAAGGAGGGGAAAGGGGTAGGGGGAAGGGGGAGGGGGAAGGGGGAGGGAGAGCGGGAGGAGGGCGGGGGAAATGAAGGGCAGATGAAAATGGGGTGAAAGGGGGAGGGGGAGGAGAGTAGGAGGGGGAGAGGGGAAGGGGGAAGCTGAGGGCAAGGAGGAGGGTATAAGGGAGGAGGGCGGGAGAGGGGAAAAAGGAAGCGGAAGGGGGAGAGGGAGGGGGAGGGGAAGAGGGAGCGGGAGAAGGAGGGGGAGGGGGAGATGAGTAGGGGAGTGGGAGAGGAGAAGTTGAAGAAGGAGGAGATAGGAGGGAGGAGGGGAGAGAGGAAGGGGGAAGGGGAAGAGATGTAATGGAGGAGGGGAGAGAGGAAGGGGAAAGGAGAGGAGATGGAAAGGAGGAAGGGTAGGGGAGGAGGGTGGAGGAGGGGGAGAGTGGAAATAGGAGGGGGAGAGGGGGAGGGGGAGAGGGGGAGGGGGAGGGGGAGAGGGGGAGAGGGGGAGGGGGAGAGGGGGAGGGGGACGAAATGGGGGAGGAAGAAGGGAAAGGTTCTGTGTGACAACAAAGAGGAAGACAAAGAGGAAGAAGCAAACCAAGAGTAAGGTTCTACGTGACAAAGAGGTTCTGGAAACGGGAGAAGACGATGTAACCAAGAGGCAAAGAGAGGCAAAGAGAGTCTATGTAACAAAGAGAGGCAAAGAGAGTTTAAAGAGAGTAAAATAGAGCCATAAAGGATTCAAAAATGATCTTATATCGTTGGCGATAGGGTCTCCCTTCTTCTCCTCCTCCCTCTTCTTCTCCTCCTCCTTCTTTTCTCCTCCTCCCTCTTTTCTCCTCCTCTTTTTTCTCCTCCTCCTTCTTTTCCTCTTCCTCCTTTCTCTCCTTTTTCTTTTTCTCAATCTTCTTTTCCTCCTCCTCCTCCCCCTTCTATTTCTTCATCTCATTCTTCTTTCCCTCCTACTCCTTCTTCTCCTGCTCCTTTTTCTTCTCTTCCTCGTCCTTCTTCTCTTCCTCCTTCTCTTCCTCCTTCTTCTTTTTCTCCTCCTCCTTCCTCTCTTCTTTCTTCTCCTTCTACTCCTACTTTTTCTCCTCTCCTCCTCCTCCTCCTTCTCCTCCTCCTTCTTCTTCTTCTCATCCTCCTCCTCCTCCTCCTCCCCTTTTCCTCGCCTAAGGTCACGAGCTGAGCATACGAGATGAACGAGTTTTCTTGTCTCGTACATTTTCCCTACCCAAAATACACTCGAACTTTCTATCTTGACTTTAGGCAAAGAAGAAGAAGAGGAAGAACAGGAGGAGGAAGAAGAAGAAGAAGAAGAAGAAGAAGGAAAAAGAAAAGAAAAGGGAAACGAAGAAGGAAAAGAAGAAGAGGGAAACGAAGAAGGAACAAGAAGAAAAAGAAGAAAAATAAAAATAAAATAAAAAGAAGAAAAAAGAAAAAGAAGATAAAGAAGAAAAAAGAAGAAGAATACCAACAAGAAAAAAAAGAAGAAAAAAATAAAAAGGAGGAGGAGGAGGAGGAGGAGGAGGAGGAGGAGGAGGAGGAGGAGGAGGAGGAAGGGAGTAGGAGGGCAAAGACTAAGCAGAGCAGAAGAGTAAACGGGTGAGAATGAAGTGTAGATGGAGGTTGTCCCCCAAGGGGAGGGGGAGAGGAGAGGGGGACAAATGGTGAGGCCCTCTCCACGGGGGAAGGATAACGAATTACGTAGGCGACTAAAGGGGGAAGGGGGGGAAGGGGGAAGGGGGTAAAAATAGGAAGGAGGTAAAGGGAAGAAGTGGGTGGGGAGTGTATATAGGGGATGGGGAAAGGGAAAGGGGAAGGATGGAAGGGTGGAAGGTGGAAGGGTGGAGGGTGGAAGGGTGGAAGGTGGTAGGGAGGAGTGGGGGGAGGGGTGGATATGGAGGGGAAAGAGGGAAGAAGGGAGGTGGAGGAAGAGGGGAGGTGGAGAGGAAAAGAGGAGATGGAGGAGAAGAGGGGAGGTGGAGGGAAAAAGGGGAAACAAGAAAGGGGGTTGAAGAGAGGAGAGGGGAAAGGTGGAAGGGAAAGGGGGGAATGGGGGAGATAGGGGAGGAAAGAATGGGGAGTGTCTATGGGGGGTCTTTGTCATACAATGAAGCTGGATGGGAGAGGAAGGGGAGGGAAGGAGGAGGATAGGGAGGAAGGGGAGGGGGAGGGGAAATAAGTAGGGGAAGTATAGAGGAGGGGAAGAGAGGGGAGGGGAAGAGAGGGGAGGGGAGGGGAGGGGAAGGGAGGAGAGGGGAGAGGAGGAGAGAGGAGCAGAGGGAAGGAGAAGGGAGGTGAGAGGAGGGGAGGGGAGGGGAAGTGTGGAGGAGTAGGGGAAGGGAGGGGGGAAGGGGGAATAAGTACGGAAAGTATAGGGGAGGGGGAGAGAGGAGAGGGGAAGAGAGGGGAGGGGAGGGGCCGGGAGGAGAGGGGAGAGGAGGAGGAAGGAGCAGAGGGGCGGAGAGGGAAGGAGAAGGGAGGTGAGAGGAGGGGAGGGGAGGGGAAGTGGGGAGGAGTAGGGGGAAGGGAGGGGTAAGTAGGGAAGGTAAGTGAAGCGAAATGGAGGAAACGGAATGAAAGGTAAGGGAAGGGTAGGTAAAGGGTAGGGAAAGGAAGAAGGGAAAGGAAAGCAAAGGAAAGGAAAGGGGAAAGGAAACAAAGAGGAGAATGGTAACGAGTGTGGAGAAGAGGAAGGGTGAGGGGTAGAGGGGGAGAAGGGAAAAAAGGGCAAACGGTGGACTGTGACTGAAACATGATCTGAGGGAAATCTGTGTTAT
>NC_134777.1:87149813-87152313 GCF_046742065.1 Oratosquilla oratoria
CAGTCGTCGCGCAGAGTAACGACAGAAGCAGAAGCTTCCAGTTGGTGGAGACTCTTGAAGACCCTCTGGCCCACCGGAGAACCTGCGAGGTGGCCGAAGAGTACGCCAGAAGCGACCCGAGGAAGAAGAGCGAGGAGAGAGTCTCTGCGCGTCCAACCACCCCGGTGACCTGGAGAAGGAAGGGAAGGTCCTCGTTATATATCCGAACACTAAGAAGGTTAGTACTTATGTTACTCTGTTATATTAATGTATATATATATATATATATATATATATATATATATATATATATATATATATATGTATATATATATATATATATATATATATATATATATATATATGTATATATATATATATATATATATATATATATATATATATATATATATATACTTTTTTTTTTTTAAGGTTAGGCGGTCTTATTCTTTTATGAACGCACCCGTATCTTTTTCTTTTCCACCAGCTAGAAAGACTTGTCACACTTGGATATTGTCTTTACTAACACCAGAGAATTTTTTTAGTTCCTTAGACATCTAAAGAATAGCATAAAATGAAAGGGGACCAAGAACAGAAATACATATACAGTACCCGGTACATCCACATATACAAAAAGGGGGTAGCTAGGAAATTGAGCTACCTCCTCACCTACACAAAGAAGACGAATAAAGGAACTAATATTAAAAAAAAAAAAAGTGCTGTGTTTACACTCTGATAAAATAATACTCATCTCTAAAATATGCGCTGTATTTATAATAATAATAAAAAAAAATAGAGGAGACTCACATCTTCATGTAGGTGGCCGCTATGCTGTATTTATACACAGATATGAAGACAGATTACTGGCAAAGCTAATTTGTTTATTCCCATCAAACAGGTATTTTCTAATTAATTACGACCAATTTCCCAAACATTAACAACGGAGAAGGTAAAGGAGAAAGAGGGAGAGGGAGAGGGAGAGGGGGAGGAAGTGGATGAGGAAGAAGGGGAGAATGAGATGGGGAGGATGAGAAAGGAAAGAAAAAAACAGAAGAAATAAGATGCACAAGAGAAGAAAAGGAAGAGGAAGAAGAAAAGGAAGAAAAAAGAAAAGAAAAAGAACAAGAAAAGGATGATGATGATGATGAAGATGATGATAATGATGATGATGATGATTATGATAATGATAATGATGGTTATAATGGTGACGACTATGATACCATAATTATGATGCGAATGACGACGACGACTATGATACCATAATTATGATGCGAATGACGACGACGACGACGATGATGACGATGATGATTACGACGAAGATAATGACAACGACGACGATGATGATTACGACGAAAATAATGACGACGACGGCGATGATGATGAGGGTGATGGCCGATCAGAGTTTAGTTGGCCAATCACACAATTCAGTTAACCAATGATAATACATAGTTCAATTAGCCAATCACAACGCACAGTTCAGTGGCCCAATCAAAATCCAACGTCCAATCACAGTCGAGGATCCAAATGGTTACTTTTCAGTAACCTGTGAAGTAGTATAAGTTACCGAATACTGTCGGTATTTTTTATCAGAGTAACCCATAGTAACTACAGGTAACTACATCATGCTGTGCCACGTTCATTTGTCCTCTACTTAACACTTTTCCTCTTTTTCCCTCTTCTTCCTTTATCTCTTCTTTTCCTCTTTTCTCCCTCTCTCTCTCTCTTTCTTCTTTCGTGTTGTTTTCTTTGTCATTTCTTATTATTTTTCCTTCTTATATCTCCTAATTCTCTATCTAATTTTACTTCTGTTCTACATACAGACTTCCTGCCTTCATTTTTCTAATTTTCTTATTTCCCTCTTTCCCTCCTTATCTCTCCTACCTCCTTCCACATGCCAATCCCTCCTTCCTTCCTTACTTCCTTCCTTCCTTGTTTCACCCTCTCCTCTTTCTTCTACCTCTCTCACTATTCCTTATCCTTCCTCCCTCCCATTTATCCTTCCTTCTTTCCTTCCTTCCTTTCTTTCTTCCTACTTCCCTTCCTTCCCTCCTCCCTTCCTATCTACCCGCCTTCCCATTCCTGTTTTCGATCATTATACTCATCCTCCTCTCCCCTCCACCCTTCCCTCCTCCATTCCTTCCTTCCTTCCTTCTTTTCTCTATTCAATTCCTTTCTTCCTTCCTTCTTTCCTCCCTTCTTGCCATCATTCACCTCCTTTTTTCTTCCCTCTCTGCCCTCCTCCCATCCTCCCTTCCCTGTTCACTCCCCTCCCCTTCTCCCATCCTCCCTTATTCTTCTCCCATCCTCCCTTCCCTCCTCCTATCCTCCCTTCTTCCCCTCCTCCTTCTTATCCTCCTCCCCTCCCTTCCCTCCTCCTATTCTCCCTTCTTCCCCTCCTCCCCTTCCTTCCCTCCTCCTCTCCTTCCTTCCTCCCTCTCTTCCCATCCTCCCTTCCCTCCTCCACTCCCTTTCCTCCTCTTTTCCTCCCTTCTTCCTCTGCTCCCCTCCCTTTCTTCCTCCC
>NC_134777.1:87157313-87174813 GCF_046742065.1 Oratosquilla oratoria
ATATATATATATGTATATATATAGTATATTTTAAACACATTAAAAACATCCCTATAGACCACAGTCACGCAGCCTTTTTTATGTCACCACTTCCTCTGTGCGATAGAAATGCTGGTTACTGAATCCAAAATGTAAAGCTCTTGCTGAGATATCAAGAAAAAACAGAAAAAATGAAATATAATAAATAAAATGAAATAATAAATAAAATGAAATGATAAATAAACAAATAAAATGAATAAACAATAATAATGATAATAACAATGATGATAATGATGATAGTAGAAAATAAAACAAAACAAAATAATAAGTAAAATAAACGAATAAATAAATGCGTAAATAACTGAAAATATAAATTGACAAAATGAATTAATAAGTAAACAAAATTAATGAAAACATATACAAAATAAATAAAAAATATAAAATAATACTAATAAATAAGTGAATTATTAAATAAAGAATACACACTCAAATGATCTTTAGAAAATAAACAGAGAACAAAACAGCTAAAAAAAATATCCCAGCCCACAAAATCGAAAAAGAGCGTTTTCGACAATATACAAATAAAGAGAGAAGAAAAAAGAGAAGACTGGGCGGCCAATGGTCGAAGAGAGGGTTGCAACGAAAAGAGACAAGAACCAATACAAAGCGTTCGAGCAAATCCAAAGCTTGCATTTGATTCTGAACGAAAAAAAAAGAAAAAAAAAAGGAAGAAAGGATCTAAGGCGATGGAGAGAGAGAGAAAAAATAACAATAATAACAACAACAATAATAATAAATGATGATAATGATGATAATAATATAATGAAAAATTTAAATAAAATAAAATAATAAGGAATTCAAAATTAATAAAATAAAATAAAATAAAAAGGGGAGAGAAGAGGAGAGAGGAAGAGAAAGTAGAAGAGGGGAGGAGATGGGGGAAAGAGGAAAAGAGAGGAGGAAGGAATGGAGAGAAGAAAGGAGACACGAAAAGAGGGGAGGGAAGAGAGAAGAGAAGAGGAGGAGAGAGGAGAGATGGGGAGCGAAGAGGGAGAGTAGGAAGAAAAGAGACGAGAAAAGAGAAGGGGAAGAAAGGAGAGGGAAGAAAAAGAAGAAAAGGGAAGGAAAGTGAGAAGAGAGACAAAGAAAAAAAAAGAGAAGAAAAAATGAAGAGAAGAGAGAGAGAGAGAGAGAGAGAGAGAGAAAACAAGAGCGACAGAACAAGAGAGAGAAAGAGAAAGATAGAGACAACGGGAGAGAAAGAACAAAAAAAAAAGCTAGAGACAGAGAGATAAAGAGAGAGACAGAAAGAACGAAAGAGAGAAAGCACATGTTTTGGGAAGTTGTTTCTAGCTGGGGGGGGGGGAGAACCAACCGCACAACAGTTAAAATGTAAATCCTAGAGAATATTATTTAGAACTGTGCTCACTGTTTTGTGCCGCTCAAGCCAACAGACGAGGGAAAGATTTTGCAAAAAGAAAAGAAAAGAAAGGAAAAGTATGAATAAATAAAAAAATAAAAAAGACAAACAAAGGAGAAGGAAGGGCATATAAAGAAAATGTGAATAAAAGGTAATCTTTTTTTCAAGTAAAGGACAGAAGAGAAATATAAATAAAAACATAACATCTATAAAAAAAAGAGAACCACAATTCTGATGCTGAGGATTTGGGAAATATATCCGATAAAATGATGATGATGATGATGATGATGATGATGATGGATGATGATGATGGATGATGATGATGATGATGATGATGATGATGATGATGATGATGATGGATGATGATAATAATAATAATAATTAATAATAATTAATAATAACTAATAATGATTAATAATAATAATAATAATAATAATAATAATAATAATAATAATAATAATAATAATATAAATAATAATAATGATAATAATAATAATAATAATAATAATAATAATAATAATAATAATAATAATAATAATTAATAATAATAATAAAATCTTCTCCATTCCAGTCTACACATCACAGCAAATCCAACTTACGTAAGTGCGACAGAAACGACAATTTCTCATCACCGATCACCCTACCTGACTTCGAAACCACAACGTGGGAGACAAAGCCTGAGGACCTTGGGCACTACAAAGAGACTAAGAACTGAAAACAAAGAGACCTAAGAGCCACCTTGCTTGAAGGAGACGCTGAAGGAGGAACAAGAGAGAGGAAGAGACTTTATAGCCACATCCAGCTGTTGTAAGAAGGAATAGCTGTGGGCGGCATTACAAGAGAGAAATGCACGAAAAAGACTTTACGAGAGAAACAAGACAGGAAAGGTTTATAAGATGAAAAAGGATATAAATAAGAGAGTAAAATCAAATCAAACTTAAATAAACTAAAAAGACAAACCTAATAAAAATTAAATAAATGATAAAATGAAACAACACTGGGTAAAATAACATATATATATATATATATATATATATATATATATATATATATATATATATATATATATATAATTACATATAATAAATTATGCTGCAGCTAGGTGATTCTATATACCTGCGTTGTTTACCTCCTGCTTCATAATAACGTCATTTTTATTTTGCCAAGACAAAATATATAGAGGACGTCAGTGTGATTGGGGTACATTATATATATATACATATATATGTATATATATACATATATATATGTATATGTATATATACATATATATATATATTAGAACAACACAACCGTATTAAATAAAGGATCATCCAAGAAACTAAGGAAGACAATTGAGGCAGCATATATCAACACTAATAACAACATTAACCATAGAGAAGGATTTATATGTTTAGCAAAAGCCACAAGTTTATTAATAATAAAAGAATACGCAGATAAAATAGCAAGCTCTCCGAAGCGTCCCATAAGATGACCCGTCCGTGTATAAAATATCCGGTTACGTTTGAGTTGTTAGCTTTGTGATCAAGACCCTGCGGGTCGAAACGTTAAGGCGTAAAATTCCCCCATTTCTCCTCGTCAATTTCTTTCACCTTCAATCTTATTTGTCATAATATAGTCAATATATATATATATATATATATATATATATATATATTTATATATATATTATATATATATATATACTGTATATTATAGTGAGTATTGGCGTGGTTAGTCATCTCCATCTTAGGAGCGTTCTGCAATATGATCTAATTGCCGCCAGATGATTTTATTCAGCTCACATAGATTACGGACACATGATGAGAGCATAAAATATATGAAGACTTTCCACGACGCACGCAATATGAAAAAAAGAGATTTTCTACAGGTAAAGGTACGGTGAGGGAGCGGGCGAGATGAAGACTAGCCGGACGAAGAAACTATTGGTCTTCGAGGTGCTGGAAAAAGGCAAAAAAAAATCCTTCTTGGTTTTGGAAAATGTGCGAAGAAGCTTTCATGAGGTGAGGAAACAGATTAATGGCACTGAGAAATCGGAGAGAAAGACCTGAAAGACGATGAGAAAATGACCGAGGCGAGAGGGAGAGGAAATGGGGAGAAAGGGTCGGAGAGAGAAAATAAGAAAAGGCTTTATTGTAAGAGGAGGAAGAGCGAGAGAGAAAAAGAGAAAAGGTGGATTTCATGCCTGAGAAAACAAAGAGAGGTTTCTAGCGCGCAGACCTCGAAGCTTAGCGGCGGGACAAATCAGAACAGGAAGTCTTCACGGTGAAACACACAAGCAAGCAAACAAAAAGAGAAGAAGGTATTTCCGAGTGAAGAGAAAGGTCCCAAAAGAAAAGAAAAAAAAAGAAAAAGAAAAAAAAGGGGGGGTTAGGGGTTCCATCAAAAACGTAAGATACAGGGAGGAAAAAAAAAAAAAAAAAAAAGTTTACCTGGCTGAAGAGAAGATCCAGAATAGATAAATAAACAAGAAAATGGAAAAAAAATTCCAAACAAAATTAAAACGAGTCTTCAGTTGAAAAAAAAAAAAATCTCTTGGGGTTCAGAAAAAAAAAAGGTTCAAAATACTCCCTAATGAAGAAGAGTCTGAAAGGAATTGAAGTCAAACTAAACCAAGGAACGGAAGTTTGAGAAGAAACAGTTAACACGGTGAAGGAACAAAGGCAAATAGAGAAAGGCAAAAAAAAAGAGGAAAGCGAATGAAGGAAAGGGAGGCAAAGGGAAAAAATGGCAAGATTGAACGAAGCCACAACAGGAAAACTTTGGAACATCGACTGATGAGAAACAGCTTCTCGAGAATGGGGGCAATGGGGTATTGGCAAATGGGGTATAGGGGCAATGTGGTATAGGGGTAATGGAAGTGTGGATTTAATGAGGGCAAAGGGGTATAGGGACAATGGGAGTGTGGTTTAATGGGGGCAATGTGATATGGGATCAATAGAGTATTGGGGTAATGGGGGTGTCGGACCAATGGGGTATGGGTCAATGGGAGTGTGGGTTTCATGAGGGCAATGGGATATGGGGATAATGGGGATGTGGGACAATACGGGTGTGGGACATTGGAGTATGGGGCAATGGGGTGTGGGGCCAATGAGGTATGGAGCAATGATGGTGTGAGTGTAATGGACTTGTGGGGGTAATGGGGGAGTGGGGTCAATGGGTTGTAGGGGTACGGAGGGAATGGGGGCATAGGGGTATGAGGGCAATGGGGAATTGATGTATAGGGGTAATTGGTTGGTAATGGTGAAAGAATGCCTAGTCAAGAGCTAATGGGGGTGGTAAGACAACGCAGGGGAAGTTAATGGGGGTAAAAAAGAGAAGGCAATGGGTAATTGGATGGCAATGGGGCAAAAGAATGGTGGGTGAGGACAATGGGGTATTACATATAGAGGGTAAGAACAGCGCAGCGATAATGGGGCAACAATGGGTCAAAGGAAATTAAAGCAATAGGGTAGCAATGGGGAGAGTAATGGGCAAAAGGGCAGAAAGACAATGAGGGCAACGAGAAATGGGCACGGTGAAGGGCAACCAAGGTGCTAGAAAGTGCAGACATGGCAAAAGGAGGTTAGGTTAGATTAGGTTAAGCTGGCTTTAAGTTAGGTCAAGTTAGGTCTCGGGTTAGTTTTTGGGTTAGGTTGGATTGGGTTAGGTTAGGTTGGATTGGGTTAGGTTGGATTAGGTTAGGTTGGATTAGGTTAGGTTTTAGGTTCGGTTTTACGTTACGTTTTAGGTTAGGTTGGATTAGGTTAAGTTTTAGGTTCGGTTTTACGTTAGGTTTTAGGTTAGGTTTTACATTAGGTTTTAGGTTGGGATTTAGGTAAGGTTGGGTTAGGTTAGGTTTTCGGTCAGGTTTTAGGATAGGTTTACGTTAGGTTTTAGGTTAGGTTGGGCTAGGCTAGGTTTTAGATTAGGTTAGGCTAGGTTAGGTTATAAGTTAGGTTGGATTGGGTTAGGTTTTAGGTTAGGTTGGGTTAGGTTAAGTTTTAGTTTAGACTGAGTTAGGTGAGGTTTTGATTTAGGTTCTTAGGTTTTGGCTTAGGCTTTGCGTTAGGATTTAGATTAGGTTTAAGTTGGGTTACGTTAGGTTTTAGGTTAGAATTTAGGTTAGATTAAGTTAGGTTAGCCTTAGTTCACCGCACGATACATTGCAAATATCCCGTTTAACCTCTCCCTGTAGCGTAAAATATCACAAAATATTATCATATTACTGAGTAAATACTCCATACACTACATAAAGTAAATACCCCCAATAAAATGTATATTTTAGTTTAATATCCTGACACATAGCATTCTCTAATGTCAATATCCCAGTAAATCACACACTATTGTGCAAATATTCTGATAGATAACGTACTATGGAGTAAATACCCCGGTATACTACACGCTATAGTACAAATACCTCGGTAGACGGCACACTAAAAAGTACATGCCCCAGCCCACATAAGTCTAAATATCCCGGAAGGTATTACATTTTAGTGTAAATATCCCAACAGACTGCAATATCCCAGTAGACCAGGAGGATGATATTATAACACCAATATAGGATATTCCGCCTCGTACCACGTCCAATGCAAAATGTTTTTCTTTCTCTCACTCCAGATATTCTCTGCTACAAGAAAACCTTTTCTCCTCAGTCCCACGCTTCCGCAAGCCACTTTGATTGGATATTAATTAAAACCACAATAAAGAGAGACGAGAGAGGGAGAGAGAGACAGAGACGGAGACAGTGTAAAAGAGAGAGAGAGAGAGAGAGAGAGAGAGAGAGAGAGAGAGAGAGAGAGAGAGAGAGAGAGAGAGAGAGAGAGAGAGAGAGAGAGAGAGAGGCAGATAGAGAGAAAGGCACACAGACAAAGAGAGAAAGAGACAGAAAGAGAAAGAGAGTGAGTGAGAGGCAGAGAAACAGAGACAGCGTGAAAGAAAAAGAGAGACACTGAGAACGTGAGAGAGAAAGAGAAAAAGAGAGAGAGGCAGACTGACAGATAGACAGAGAGAAAGAGAGAGACACTAATAAATGAGAGAAGAGGAAGAGGGAAGGAAAGAAGACTAAAAAAGTCTTAGGGCTTTAAATCAGATTTGTGATGATGAGAAGAGGAAATTGATAAAGAACGGAGGGACTCTGTACATACAAGGTGTCTCGAAAGACGTTCTCATTCTTCAAAACGTTTCGAAACGTTGTCGAATCCATTGGTCCGCGTTATCAATATCAGCTGCGTCTAGGAAATGATAATCATTAGTTTGAACGTTCGCGAACACGCAGAGGGGACTAGACTACACTAGACTATGGGGGAAAAGACTAAAAAAATCTTTATTTTCAAAATGATTATCACCATTTTGCAGACATAGCTGTTTGAGCCACAACCGTCCAGCTGCACAAAATATAATAAAACCAGCTGTACATTAACCACTTCCGTGCCCGGTGGCACTTTTTCTTTTACTTCAGCTGCCGCCAAGCTATTGTACTCATCCCAGCGGCTTCTCTTCCAGCTGCACAATGCAAATAAAATCTCTATACAGCTGCACTATGTACAGGTCTCATGCAACTGCACTATGTAAATACAATCTTCATGCAGATGCACCACACAAATACAATTCTCATGCAGCTGCACAACACAAATACAATTTTCATGCAGCTGCACCACACAAATACAATCCTCATCCAGCTGCACCACACAAATACAATCCTCATCCAGCTGCACCATACCAATATACAATCCTCATCCAGCTGCACCACACAAAATAAATCATCACACAGCTGCACCACACAAATACAATCCTCACCCAGCTGCATAACACATAATTCTCCTGCAGCTGCAGCATACAAAATTCCTCCAGCTGCTCCAGCTGCACATGAATACAATCTTCATACAATTGCACCATACAAAACTCCTCATACAACTGCACCATATAAAATTCATCCAGCTGCACAACAAAAATAATACAACTGCACCATACAAAACTCCTCATACAGCTGCACCATACAAAATTCTTCCAGCTGCACGAGAAAAATACAATCTTCATACAGCTGCACCAAAAACTCTTCATACAGCTGCACCATACAAAATCAATCTTCCCAGAGCAGCTGCACAAAATATAAGACTTCTATCTCCAACTGCACACAAGAAGCACAGCTGCATCTACAACTTCCACCTATGACGTCCCTCCCAGCTGCTTCCAGACAACCAGCAGTCACAAGCAGCTGTATGAAATACCCACACAGCTGCAACGAATACAAGCAAAGAAGCATTCCGAGATTTAAACGAAGACAACAAATGTATAGGGTTATGTTAACATTCTAGTGAACCTAATCTAGTTTTAGTTAATCTAACCTGGTTCTAGTTAGCTTAACTTGGTTCTAGATTTATTAATTTAATTTCGTTTATTTTGTTAACCTTGTGCTTAGTACAACTGGTTTAACTATATGAGTCTATTGCAGGTTAACTCTTATGTATATGAATTAAATTACAATTACTTTTTCCAACAAGGAAATCTCCGAGAAACGACCATCTAAACCCTTCAGATCATCAACCAGTCACTTTACAAATAAACCAGACAACATTCCTAAACCTCCCTTTATCATAATTAAGATAATCACAAAGATCCAGGGATCTGTTGGTGTCTGGACCAGAAAACCCGAATATAAAGACCGACAAAGGTCTTTCGTCCTTTGTCACTTGGTAAAAAGGTCCATCTGGATGCTCAGCTGGCCATGGATTGCTTTTGATGTGTCTTGGTCCCTTCCCTGCCGGTAGGTCCTTTCCCTCTTCCTCTCTCTGCCGTCAGACGAATTGATTCATCTCCGGTACCCTTCCCCCTTCCATCCCATCGTTTGTAATGGGGTAATCAAGTTTCTAGAACAGTTGTTGTTGCTGTTGTTGTTATTACTATTACTACTATCATTACTATTACTATTATTATTACAATTATTATCATCGTTATTATTAACATTATTATTATTATTATTAATTATTATTATTATTACTATTTTTTAAGCACAGGTGGAGTAATACTACCCATTCATTTCCGTGTGTGTGTGTGTGTGTGTGTGTGTGTGTGTGTGTGTGTGTGTGTGTGTGTGTGTGTGTGTGTGTGTGTGTGTGTGTGTGTGTGTGTGTGTGTGTGTGTGTGTGTGTGTGTGTGTGTGTGTGTGTGTGTGTGTGTGTATGCGTGTGTGTGTTTAATTCACCACGGTCTTTTATTACGTGTTGGACTCGTGACTGACAGCTGTTACCTTCCAGGATGAGATCACAGAGCTCTTACTGTATATGGCCCGAGCTATGGGTAATGATGGGGCTTTCTCTCTCTCTCTCTCTCTCTCTCTCTCTCTCTCTCTCTCTCTCTCTCTCTCTCTCTCTCTCTCTCTCTCTCCCTCTCTGTCTGTCTCTCTCTCACTCACACACACACAAACACAAAACTCCTT
Source organism: Oratosquilla oratoria (assembly GCF_046742065.1). Lineage (NCBI taxonomy): Eukaryota > Metazoa > Arthropoda > Malacostraca > Stomatopoda > Squillidae > Oratosquilla > Oratosquilla oratoria. The sequence continues at coordinate 87,166,130 of NC_134777.1, forward strand.
CCCCACCACAGCTGGAGTACCGGCCTGCAGTGAAATTTTCAACCCTGAACGGGATTCGAACTCAAGATAACTGAATTACGCTCGAGAACGGTACCATTACACCGTCGAACCGTGTGTGAGTGTGATTGTGTGTGTGTGTGTGTGTGTGTGTGTGTGTGTGTGTGTGTGTGTGTGTGTGTGTGTGTGTGTGTGTGTGTGTGTGTGTGTGTGCGGTGCGTTACCGCGTTTCTATAACTGACACATCACAACAACCACGTGGAGAGAGAGAGAGAGAGAGAGAGAGAGAGAGAGAGAGAGAGAGAGAGAGAGAGAGAGAGAGAGAGAGAGAGAGAGAGAGAGAGAGAGAGAGAGAGAGAGAGAGAGAGAGAGAGAGAGAGAGAGAGAGAGAGAGAGAGAGAGAGAGAGAGAGAGAGAGAGAGAGAGAGAGAGAGAGAGAGAGAGAGAGAGAGAGAGGACAGAGATATGAGGAGGTAGGAGAAGAATCCACTACGCCACGCTACCGTCACCTTGGTGATCACAGATACATTCACCCCCCCCTTCCCCCCTTTACAAAAAACAATAAAAGGTGGGGAAAGGAGGAGGAGGAAGAGAGGAGGAGGAAGAGAGGTGGAGGAAGAGAGAAAGAGGAGGAGGAAGAGCAGGAGGGAGGCAGGACAAGCGAAGGAGAGATCCAAGTATAAATTCGGAGAAGAGAGGGAAGGGAGGAGAAGGAAAGGAAGAAGGGAGACAGAGAGGGAGAGGAGAGGGAAAAGGGAGAAGGGAGAGTAAGAGGGAGGAAAAGGAGAAGGGGGTGGAAGAGGGAAAGAGGAAGAAGGAAAGGGAGAGGGAGGAGAAGGGAGAGGAAAAGGGGTACAGAGAGGAAGAAGAGGAGGAAGAGGAAGTGGAAGAGAGAAAGTGAAACAGAGGAAGAGGGAAAAGGGGAGGCAGATGAAGTAGGGGGTTAAGGGAGAGGGAGAGCAGGGAGACGAGGAAGAAGGAGAGGAGAAAGAGGATAGGGAGAGGAGGGGAGAGGAAGAGGGAAAGCAGGAAAGGATGGAGGCGAAAAGGGAGAGGAGGGTAATGAGAGGAGGGAGAGGGAGTAGGAGAGGAAAGAGGGAAGGGAGAGGAAGGAGAAGAAGAGGAAGAAGAGAGAGGAGGGAGGGTAAGAGGACAGGGAGAGGAGGGAGAAAGGGAGGTGGAGGGTAATGAAGGAGAGGAGGGAGAAGGGGAAGATGAGGAAGAAGAGGGTGAGGAGGGAATGGAGGGAGAAGAGGGAGAGGAGGAAGAGAAAGAGGGAAAAGGAGGAAGAAGGTGGAGAGGAGGAAAGGAAGAGGGAGAGGAGGGAGAGGAAAGAGGGGAGGAAGAGTAGGCAAAGGAGGGAGAGAAAGTGGGAGAGGAGGGAGGGTAGGAAGAGGAGGCAGAGGAAGAGAAAGAAGAGGGAGAGGAGGGAGAAGAGGAATAAGCGGAAGAGGAGGGAGGGTAGGGAGACGAGGTAAAGGGAGAGAAAGAAGAGGGAGAGGAGTAAGAAGAGGAAGAGGAGGGAGGATAGGAGGAGAGGGAGAGGAGGGAGATGAGGGAGAAGAGGAAGAGGAGGGAGAAGAGGAAGAGGAGGGAGAGGAGCGAGCCCGAAAAAAGTGTCCAGTTGCACGAGAGGAAGAGAAAGAAGCTGAAAGTGGGAAGAGGCTGTGCAACGCATAGAAAACGGAAAGGGGAGGTGGGGCGAGAGGGGAGATGAGGAATGGAGAGGGGGGAGAGGGGAGGAAGGAGGAGAGGAGTAAGGAAGAAGGGAGTTAGGAAAGGGGGGGAAGAAGTGAAGGAGAGATGGAAATAAGGGAAAGGGAGAGGGGGGAGGTAAGGGTATAAAGGGGGAGGTAAGGGTATGGGGGGAGGGGAAAGGGAGTGGGGAAAGCGAAGAGGGGAGAGGATAAGGTAGCCGGAGAGGGAAGATGGAAAGAGGAGGAAGAAAAGGGAGTGAGGTAGCAGAGGGAGAGGAGGGAGAGGAGAGAGAGGAGGAAGAGAGGGGGAGGAAGAGAGGGAAGGGAGAGAGGAGAGGGAGAGAGGGGAGGGTGCGAGGGAAGGAAAAAGGGAGAGGGGAGGGGAGACAGGAGGAAGAAAAGAGAGTGAGAGAGATGAGGAGGAGAGGAAAGGGAGAGAGGGGAGGGAGAGAGGGGAGGGAGAGAGGGGAGGGAGAGAGGGTGAGGGAGAGAAGGGAGGGCTAGAGGAAAGAGGAGGGAGGGAAGGGGGCAGAGGAGGGAGAGAAGGGAAGGATAGAGGAAAGCGGAGAGAAGGGAGGGGGCAGAAGAGGGAGAGAGGGGAGCGAGAGAGAGTGAGGGAGAGAGGAGGGAGAGAGGAGGGAGAGAGGAGGGAGAAAAGTGGAGTTAGAAAGGTGAGGGAGAGAGGGGGAGGGAGTAAGGGGGAGGGAGAGAGGGGGAGGAAGAGAGGGGAGAATGAAATGCAGTCACCTAATTCAACTAAATGATTATGATGATGATAATGAATATGATGATGGCAATGACAAATACGTGAACAGGAGGAGGGAGGGAGGGAGGGAGGGAGGTAGGGAGGGAGGGAAGAAGAATAAGAAAAAGAAAAAGAAAAAGAGAAAGAAAAAGAAAAAGAAGAAGAAGAAGAAGAAGAAGAAGAAGAAAGAAGAAGAAATAACAATAATGAGATAATCACAAACTACTACAATTACTACTACTAATAATATATTAATAATGAAAATACTAATAAAACGATAATAAAATATCAATAATAAAAATAATTATAAAAAACTACTAATAACATGAAATAATAAGACAACATAACAATAGCAATAATCTTAATAATAATAATAATAATAACAACAATAACAAAAATTATAACAATCATAATGATAATAATATAATAATAATGACAATAGTACTAATAATAATGATAAAGATGATGATGATGACGACGGTAATTTCTTAATGACACGTGGGCAACGACTTCTCTAATGAAACAATTGTCCCAATTATGTCTACATTTGAAGTGCACTTCTTCACAAAATGAATACCAAGAGGAAGAATTTTCTACTAAGAGTGAAATAACACAGATTAAACATAATGAGGATGAAAAGGAGGAGGAAGAGGAGGAGGAGAAAGAGGAGGAAGAGGGGGAGTAGGAGGAGGTGGAGAAAGTTGAGGAGGAGGAAGAGAAGGAGGAGGAAGAAGTAGAGGAGAAAGATAAGGAGGGAGAGGAGAAGGGAGGAGAAAGAAGAGAAGAAGACGATGAGGAGGAGGAAGAGGAAAAGGAGGAGGAGGAGGAAGATAAGTAGGAAGAGGAGGTGTAGGAAGTGGAAGAGGAAGAGGAGAAGAGAATGAAGAGAAAGAGAAGGAGGAGGAGAAAGAGGAGGAGGAGGAAAAGGAAGAGCAGAAAGAGGAGGAAAATGAGCTGGAGGAGGAGGATGAGAAAGAGGAGGAGGAGGAGGAGGAGGAAGAGAAGAGGAAGAGGAGGAAGAGAAGGAGCAGATAGATATGTGAAAGAAAAAATAAGAATATAAGAGTTAAAAAACAAATCGTACAGTACACTCATTTGGCAGTTGTGAAAGAAGGGAAGAGAGTGAAGGACTAATGAAAGAGAAAGAAAGAAAGAAAGAGGAAGGAAAGAGAAGAGGGAAAAAGTGTAAGGATTCTTTAACTTTTTTTTTTTTTTTTTTAAGACAATTTTTCAATCATAAAAACAATGATATGGGACTCTGGTCCGTAGGGTCGTTCATACATAAATTTCCTAAAATACTGAATGCATAAGCAGTCAATACGAGAAAGGAAGAAGAAAGGAGAGAATAGGAAGAAGGAAGGAGATAGGAGGAAGGGGAAAAAAGAGGAGGAGGACGAGGAGGAGGAGGAGGACGAGGAGGAGGAGGAGGACGAGAAGGAGGAGGAGGGCGAGGAAGAGGAGGACGAGGGGGAGGAGGACGAGGGGGAGGAGGAAGGTGTAAGGAGGAAGGGAGAAGGAGGATCAAAAGAGGAAGAAGGAGAAGACAGAAGGAGGAAGAGGAAGATGAGGAGGAAGAGGTGAGGAAGAAAGGAAGGAAGAGTAGGAGGGAGAGAAGGAGGAAGAGGAGGAAAGAGAAGGAAAAGAGAATTAAGGAAAAGAGAGAAAGAAGAGGAAGAGGAGGAGAAAGAGGACCAAAAGAGAATGAAAAGGGTGAGAAGGAAAATAGGAAGAGAAGGAGGAAAGAAAATGAAGAGAAATGACAAAAAGAGTAAGAGGAAGAGTAGGAAGAGGAGGAGGAAGGGGAGAGGAGACAGAGGAAAAGGAATAAGATAAAGAGGAGAAAGAAGAGAATGGAGTGGAGGAGGAGAGGAGAGATGAAGTGGAAGAGGTGGAGGAATAGGATGAGGAGGATGAGGAAGAGGAGGATGAGGAAGAGGAAGAAGAGGAGGAGGATGAAGAGGAAAAGAAAAGAATGAAGAGGAGGAGGAGGAGGGAGAGGAAAAGGAGGAGGAAGAGGAGAGATGGAGGAGGAGGAAGGGAAGGAGGAAGAGGAAGAGGAGGAGGAAGAGGAAGAGGAGGAGGAGGACGAGAAATTCGAGGAAACTGAAGAATCTTGTAATGTGAGTGGATAGAGACTGACAGTGTGGAAGACGCAGAGGAGGGAGACGGAGGGGAGATGGAGGGAGCATTGGAGGGATGGAGGAGAAGTACAAAAAGAGATGTAATATCTTGCAGAGCTCTGACTCCGTCCTTGTGGAGGTAAGATTGTGGAGGTACATCATGTGGAGGGGGACTAAGTAAGGCCACTGCATGTGGAACTGGAGCGTCTTCCGGAGTGGAGACGAGGGACTTCTAGGTATGGAGGGAGACTCCATGTGGAGGGACTTCATGTGGAGGACGAGGGGGGAATGGAGGTAAACTAAGAGGTGGTGTTATCGGAGATGGAGGGAATGGAGGAAAGGTGAGAAGGACGGAAGGAGTAGTGGACGAGGGAGGTGGAGGAGGGAGGTGGAGATGGAAGGTGGAGGTGTGGGAAGTGGAGGTGAGAGGTGGAGGAGAGGCTTGGGTGAAGAGTATACGCCAGGAGTCGCTTAGCTATGGACTGAAGAAATATGTTGAGATGCTTATGCATGAAACACGTATGTATATATGCTTATATGTATGAGTATGTATATACATGTTTGTATTTTGTATGTATGTATGCATGTATTATGTATGCATGTGTATGTATGCAAGCATACATATATATATATATATATATATATATACATATATATATATATATATATATGTGTGTGTGTGTGTGTGTGTGTGTGTGTGTGTGTGTGTGTGTGTGTGTGTGTGTGTGTGTGTGTGTGTGTGTGTGTGTGTGTGTGTGTGTGTGTGTGTGTGTGTGTGTGTGTGTATGTATTCATGCATACATGTATGTATACATGTATGTAGAGTATTTATGCCTGCATGCATGTGTGTATCTTGCATGTATGTATGTATAAACGTGCGTATGTAATATGTATGTAGAGAGAAAAAGGGTATCGAGAAGAGAGGAAGAGAGTTGGAATACCTGCTCTTTTTCTTTCTCGACGTTATGGCTTCGTTTGGGAGATCGACTGCATGTAATACCTCAACGGACCCGAGTCGCGCATTACTCAATGGAAAAAAGAAATAATATCATGGTCATTTTCCCCAATGATAGAAACGCTGGTTATCGGTGATTGTGTACTAAAACAATCGTTTTTAAGACGTCGGCTTCAATTGAAATAATTATGAATAATTTATCTAGAAAACATAAATATATAAATAAAAAAATCACTATTATGATTCTATTTTTTCTAATTTATTTTTCATCTGATGTATTTCCTTTTATTTATTTATTATTATTATTCTTTCAATTATTTTTGTCATAATAACTGTTCCTTAAAAAAATCTACGTAAAACTTAATCAAAATTTCGACTTTTTCAGATCAATACATAGTATCCTACGCCTTCCCCCCCCCCCGTCTCCCTCCCCCACCTTACCCCTCCCGTCCTTTTAGACAGGCCCTACCTGTCACTGGCCACACGACCTATCCTGGACAAAAATGACTCTTGACAGTTTTGGACTCGATTTTCGATTATTGTACTCTCTTGTCTCTTTCCCTTCATCCTTAATTGGTCCAACAGGATATATATATATATATATATATATATATATATATATATATATATATATAACACTGAATGGGTTTAGAGATACATTTTATCAACCACAATGCACTTTAATTCTAAGCCATATAGGCGCATGCAGAAATTGTAACGAGGGACGCCCGAGGACTCGAACCCATGCGGCGAGAACGTTACAGCTCTCTTGATGGTGTATTGGTTTAAGTCACTCGGCACATGTAACGTTCTCGCCGCATGGGTTCGAGTCCTTGGGCGTCCCTCGTTACAATTTCTGCATGCGCCTATATGGCTTAGAATTAAAGTGCATTGTGGTTGATAAATATATATATATATAATATTTATATATATAATATACTATATATATATATTTATATATATATATATATATACATTTCAACAACCACAATGCACTTTATGGAATGAACGCAAAATTTCATGTATGTTTATGTAACTAGAGCATACAAATATATTAGAAAAGTTGCGCTCAACTTATATCTCTCATGATAGCGTAGTTGGTTAGTTACTATGGCACTTGTCATGTGATCGCTGAGTTCGAGCCCTCGGCAGTACCGCATTATAATTTCTGCATGTGGCCTCCACTGGGTCTCCCGATGTTGATGGCTTAGAATTAAAGTGCATTGTAGTTGTTAAAATGTATCTCTAATCACTGGGACCCATTCAGTGTTGTACATATATGTAACACACACACACATATATATATATATATATATATATATATATATATATATATATTATATATACGGGCCCAGTGGATACCGTGTCGAGCTCATGAGCAGGTGGTCGTGAGTTCGATTCCCGGGACCTACTGTGTTGGTTCCCGACAGCCCTGACCAGAAAGGGGGGCGACCCAAACATCGGCCAGAGATAGATAGATGGATAGATAGATAGATAAAGAGAGAGAGAGAGAAAGAGAGAGAGAGAAAGAGAGAGAGAGAAAGAGAGAGAGAGAGAGAAAGAGAGGCTTGCCGCAACTGACACGGCTGCCCTACTAGGGGTTTTAGGGGTTTCTCACTTCCCACTATGCGGGACTGGGATGGTTTTATATATATATATATATATATATATATATATATATATATATATATATATATATATATATATATACATATATATATATATACATATATATATATATATATATATATATATATATATATATATATATATAAAGTGGAGCCCTTGCACTCCAGCAGTAGTACAATTATAAAAACTATCGCCTGACGACAGCTATAATAACATGAATAGTATCCCCCGGCACGGAAGGCTCTAACGCGTCCCGTCTACGGCCGTTCCAAATGCGAAGTCATTACGAATTCGTTTAAGTCCTCAAGAAACCGGATTACCTGCCGCAGTGACAAAGGGCCGCATTCAGCTCTGCCGCAGGTAAATCGCCTGCGACAGAACTTGCAGGCTTTGTTCTGGCTTAACCCACCTTGGGTTTGGTGATTAACCCTTCGTGGGGGCTTAGTTTCCCTGAAGTCATGTGATTTTATTCAGCAGAGTCAAGGGGTGATGGGGGGGGGCGGTATATGAGGTAAGGGGATTCGATCTCTCACCCACGAGGGGATAGTTCCGACTTCCAAAAATGTTTTAACCCTATCTGCACTGTATAGTAATTTGCACACACACACATGCACACACACACATACACACACACACACACATACACACACACACACACACACACACTATATATATATATATATATATATATATATATATATATATACATATAAATATAAATATACATACATACATAGGTCATTCCTGAAAAACGTTCTCGCTCTTTGAAACGTTTCGTAACGTTGTCGAAACCAACGATCCCCGTTATCAACGGTCTAGGAAATGGTGGTCACCAGTTTGAACGTTTGTGAACACGATGGTAGAACTATACTAGACAAGACTCGGGGTGAATAATCTTTTTCTATTATTATTATTATCAATTCTAAACTAGTGACTACCATTTTCCAGACCCACACACATACATACATACACACCCACACAATCATATACATATATATATATATATATATATATATATACGTATATATTTACAGATAGATGTAGACAGACAATACATACACATTCAAACTGCTTGCTAAATTGTACCTACACGAGAAGCGAATATACAATCATTCTGCTACAGACAGTACAGTCCCCTTTGCTCTATCTTAAAGCCCCTGCTCTAATCCCTCCTGCGAGAGAAGACAAGTCCCTGGATTTACAGAGTTCCAGGCTGAGGGTTCCAGGCTGATACGAGATGCCTGGAAGACAGTGCCCCCCTCAGGGTGCCCTTCAATGTCGTGTAGAGGACGGACGAAGAAGCGGTGACACCGGTGGCATCCAAATGTGGACGGGAGTATCCAACCAAATAATTTTGGGGAAAAAGAATTTAATAAGTTTGGTTGATTTGCATCTAAATTGAGGCAAGCGTTTATGTTTCATCCGTGTTTACAGATTCAAGATATCTTCCTTTCTCATAATATCTGGGATCATTAGTAGACCTTGTACTTGAATTTTGGGGGCAAACAACTCGACTTTTTGGGGGGCATACAAATTTAATT
>NC_134777.1:87192313-87194813 GCF_046742065.1 Oratosquilla oratoria
AACAGCAACAACAACAACAACAATAATAATATAGTAGTAGTGGTGGCGGTGGTGGTGACGGAGGAGGTAGTGGTGGTGATGATGATGATGATTATAATGATTATGACTGTGATGATGACTGTGATGATGATGACGGTGATGATGATGACGGTAATGATGATGATGATGATTATGATGGTGGTGGTGGTGGTGGTGGTGACGATGATGATGATGATGATGATGATGATGATGATGATGATGATGATGATGATGATGATGATGATGATGATGATGATGATGATGATGATGATGATGATGATGATGATGATGGTGGTGACGATGATGATGATGATGTTGATGATGATGATGATGATGATTACCATTATTATTATTATCATTATCATCATCATCATTATTGTTATTATCATTATTACTCGCTTTAATGTCGCGAACTCTCCCTGTCAGAAGGCTACGACGGTGACCCTTACAGAGGACTTTGTAGGATGGAATCTAATGAACCATGCCCTTGGTCTAACTCGCCGAAGGCAGGGTTCGAACTGCCGTCACCTCGACATCCACCGCAAGAAGCAACCCTCTAATAATAATGATAATAAAACTAATAATCATAATAATAATATGAACAATAATTATAATAATGCTAGTCTAAACGTTAGACGCGTTCCCTACACGAATCAAATCGTCTAGTATTGATAAGAAAAAAATACATATAGATGTGTGTGTATGTACTGTATGTATGTGTGTGTGTGTGTGTGTGTGTGTGTGTGTGTGTGTGTGTGTGTGTGTGTGTGTGTGTGTGTGTGTGTGTGTGTGTGTGTACCCAAATGGCAAACAACCCATTCCCATACATCTTCACTTGAAATGGACTCCATTCTAATAATCCCAATAATTTTCCATCATCAAGACTCACGTCTCTGTAGACAACAACAGGAGGGAACTACGCACGCAACCCGAACATACCTGAAAGAAAAAAAAATAATGACCGAATAAATACATTAGTATGCAAGCATTCAACATATCCATTAAGATTAACCATCACTCGACGTATTGCTATACAGGCAAAAAATCATATTTCAAATTGTATATATTATACAGACAAAAAAACAAATGTACATTTACTAATGAACGTTGCTAGGCAATCGTTTAAAGTTCAGTTCTCACTTGTAAACAAACAATAAAGACACTTTATACAACCGCGTAAAGATGTTTTATACAGTGAAAGACAAAAGTACCTTCCCAGGTTTGTCCCATGACCGATTAAACATGGCGAATCTTTATGACATTAGGCTAGAGACAGCAAATCCTAACTATCGAGGACAGAACCTATTTTGATCAACCCTTCCATACCAGGTTGTACTGTTCATTTCAGTCTGGATGGCGTCATGTGATTTTATTCATCCTCGCGCGTCATCCCCCTCAGATTTTTTCCGTTTTTAATCTCCTTTGGTTGATCAAATTCCTCAACCTCTTCCCCGTCTTTTTTTTTTCTAGTCAACTATTTCTATCTCATTCATTTCATGCGTGTGTGTGTGTGTGTGTGTGTGTGTGTGTGTGTGTGTGTGTGTGTGTGTGTGTGTGTGTGTGTGTTTCATCATGATGTAGGACCACGTGCTGGCCTCGTGTTCGATTAGGATTACCCTCCGGATGAGAGCTCAGAGCTCATTCATTTACATGACCTGATCAACTACATACCACTGTGATCTTTCACACACACACACACACACACACACACACACACACACACACACACACACACACACACACACACACACACACACACACACACACACATTCCCTTGGTCTATAGGGACAGCGACGATCTGCAATTTTTTTTTTTTTTTTTTTTTTTTTTTTTTTTTTTTTTTTTTTTTTTTTTTTTTTTTTTTTTTTTTTTTTTTTTTTTTTTTTTTTTTTTTTTTTTTTTTTTGTCTAGCTTCCTCTTTCACCTACTCCTTCTGGAGTTCTCACCACCTCCCAGCTCTTTCAGGGCTCTCAAGGGCCCGTGGCGCGCCTCCACGTCTCCCGAAGAACAACGAGACCTCCTTCTTCGGCGCCATCGTCAGGAGAGACAATGACAAGAGCTTCTTGCCGGAGGGCGCTTCCACTTTTTTTCTCCTCTCTCTCTCTCTCTCTCTCTCTCTTTCTCTCTCTCTTTAATCAAACCTCTTGTGAGGAAACAATATAAAACAAGAACGAAACAAACTGGGAAACATTTTCTCACTTGAGAGCAATCTCCTACTCCATCTTTTCAAGTGTTCACTGATTTGACCACACCATCAAAAGGCATTCAAATGAATCCCGCCTTTAAAGGCGATGTTGTAATCTCATTATCGAGGAAAAGAGACCTTAGGTGCTCCAGCGTGGGACGGGAGAAGAGACGGGGCAAGAGGACACGGAATGACGGGTGTAGAGTGACAGGCAAATGGACAGAAGGGTGAAAGAAGACGAAAGAATACACATTTGACGGACGGAAGGACAGATGAGAGACAGACGGGAGGAGAGA
>NC_134777.1:87199813-87212313 GCF_046742065.1 Oratosquilla oratoria
GTAAGAATAATATATAACCAATGACCTGTTAAGTGACGAACTTTGTATATTTTGTTCTGGCTCAGGGAAAGGGTCCCGATCAGACCAAAGGCACTTCAAACAGAGGTCCGTCTCTTCACGGTATTTCACAGTGATCTTCCTCTTCTTTATCTCACTCTTCCTCCTCCTGCTCTTCCTCTACGCCTTTTTCTTCCCTCACGTTTCCAAAGTCAAGAACCCTTTTGCTTACCGTTTTCTATAAGAATCTTACCCTTTCCCGTTTTCTCTAAGAATCTCGACGAATAAATCAATTCTATTTCCAGACGACATTATTCAATCAAATAAATTATACTTTGACTCACGACAGTGGACAGCCTACGCCAGGAGGCGCTGAGTAGCTGCGGCCGAAGCCGCTTTAAGGACTGTTGGGAGGGGAGGTAACACAGTCACTGCTTGGAATAGGAGAGGAGTGCAGGATTCGAACCCACAACTAAGCGACTGCGAGACCAGCACACTTCTGATGACGCCACCGGCGCACTAGCACAAGGTCGAGGTTCGAAACCACGAATAAGCGACTGTGAGATCACCACGCTACCGGTGACGTCACAAGTAGTATACATCCGACCCAAAGCAGTTAACAGTGCAAATGGTTTTGCACAAAGGCAGATAACATTGCAAAGTTACGAGACCAAACTTTTACCACTTAACCTCATCATTCCAACCCCGTGTCTCCTGGCTCCTTCTTGGTTAAATTCTTAGTTAATTTAACCTCCTTGGTTTCTCTTATTATGGAGACGTAACAGAACCTTCTGCTGACACGATGTTACTTCGAATGTCCTTATTCTGAGTTTGTAGTCAAAACAAGACACAGCAACTACGTAACTACACTTAATACATATATAATTATGTCTTTTTGTATACACTCGCACGCATGTATAAAAATACATGGCAGGAAAAAGTTATATTTATATAAATACACACACGCGCGCGCGCACACACACACACACACGCACACACACATGCATATTATATATATGTATATATATATATATATTTATATATATATATATATATGTGTGTGTGTGTGTGTGTGTGTGTGTGTGCGTGTATGTATATCTGTGTGCGTGTGTGTGTGTGTGTATACATACACACACATTACAATTATATATATATATATATATATATATATATATATATATAATATATATATATATATTATATACACGCTCCGATCCAATTCTGATTAATTTTATAACATACTAGGGAACACGGTGACTTCATTCTTGTCCCCCTCCACAGAATAACATACATTAACAAATTCATAAAAATAAACTCACTCAAAACACGTTCATGTATTTAACAAATAACGTGTGAATATTTCCTCTCATCCTGCTTTGTCGTTAAGAAAAAATAAAATAATAATAAAAATAATGATAATAATAATGAGCTTGAAATTGTTTTTGTAAATAATTGACGAAAAGTAATCCAATCTATCTCATGTCACTCAACCTGACGAACATCATCAACTCGAATTGATATTCATATTTCATGATAAATAAAAGATTCCTCTGACCATTAACACGTGTGTAATGTAACGCAAAGGCAAAGGCAAAAGAAAAACGTACCATGAAGATGTTGCCAATTACACACACAAAAAATAATGCATGCATATATAGATTTATATAAGATAGACTAATATATATTTACATAAAGAAATAAAGACATATAAATTAATTCTAAAATGAATGAACATATAAATATACATACACACACACACACACACACACACACACACACACACACACACACACACATATATATATATATATATATATATATATATATATATTATCAATTAGTATATAAATAGATATATGAATACACACTGAATGAATAAATAGATGAATTAACAAATACATATACAAATGAATAATAATGAATAAGTATATGAATAAATACATATAAAAACATGTAAATAAAAACTGATACATGAATAAAAGAATTAAAAATAAAATAAAGATTGAGAAATTCCGGACTTCCCAACATGACATAGAAGAAGAAAAAAAAACAATAGGACAGATTATTCGATAGGAAATAATGAGCTATTTTTTCCAATTTATTATTATCGTTATCATAATTTCCATGGAACATGACATCCAATTAGAAAAATGCTTGTCTATGGTTCACGTTAGCATGATTTGACGTATGCTGTCATGCTGTTGCACTGTAATCATACATCATGAAAATTGAAAAATATGTTAATTTATCATATGTATTACACTTGTTCATTATTTCAACTAGAGATGATCTTAGACCTACTAGACGTAGACCTAGACCAATGGTGGGCAACCCACGTGTACAAAACTAGGCACGTTAACGCTTTTTGTCCGACACGCGAAACGCAGAGCTCACTTTAAAAAAGATAACCAGAGCTGGGCGCGTTCCTCGGCGCGTTCCTCGGTGTCCTGAGAAGTCATGCCAGTCAGGACACCGAGAACCACACCTAGAAACGCACCGAGGAACGCGCCCAGCTCTGAAGATAACTAATGTATCTCCAACTGGGGCCCCACGAGTTGAAGGGAAGGGGACCATACTCGCATATAGGTCCATAATTTTACTCATTTGGCACCTTTTCAAAATCCAAAATCCAAATTTTGAAATTCATAAAAGCCAAATAAACGATTTGGCGGGTTTAGGCACCCACGCTATAAAAGGCTGCCTACCCCTGACCTAGACCAAAGATATCGTCTTTCTTAGTTTAAAAAATTCCTACCCTACAGATCAGCCTATCTTTGCTAAATTTGTAGAACAATTTAGGTTCCTTATTACATCTACCATAACACAATTTTTTTTTCTCAAAGTTCTTTTTCTTGTTCTCTTACGATTCCTGTTGTATCAATTTCTTGTGGTTTTGTTTTCTCCCTCTGTTTTGTTGTTTTCTTTCTCCATTTTTCCCAGATCACATTTCTCGTGTTTTAACTGTTTCACATTTCTTGTTGAACCAATCTTTTGATCGACTTTTTCCTACGAAATCTTAGAACGTGTGTGTGTGTATGTGTTATTTACCTAATTGTATCTTACGGGAAGGGGAGCTATGCTCGTAGTGTCGTGTGTGTGTGTGTGTGTGTGTGTGTGTGTGTGTGTGTGTGTGTGTGTGTGTGTGTGTGTGTGTGTGTGTGTGTGTGTGTGTGTGTGTGTGTGTGTGTGTGTGTGTGTGTGTGTGTGTGTGTGTGTGTGTGTGTGTGTGTGTGTGTGTGTGTGTGTGTGTGTGAGTGCATTTGTGTGTGTGCATTTGTGTGTGTGCATGTGTGTATGTGTGTGTGTGTGCGTGCGTGTTTGTGCTTATCTACCAAAAATATAAACAAAATAAACACGTAAATAAAGATTATTTTTTTCCATGAGTGGCGTTTTGACTGATCACTTGATTTCATTAAAATATATAAAATAGATAAATAAATGAATAAAAATCTACCTATAGAGAATTTTGAGTTTATCCTTCCGGAGACCAAATCCCAGATGAAAGAAATCCTTCAACATTAAACAAAAAAAAATATATAAAGTGTGCCCCACTGTTGAAGACAGTGCTAACTTCATCTTATCGTTCTTGAGACAATGTCATTAGACCAGAAAAAAAAAGCGGTGGAGGAGTAGGAGAAGAGGAGGAGGAGGAGATGCGGAGGAGGATATGAAGTGGAGGGAGAGGAGGAGGAGGAGGAGGAGAGTTGGAGAAGCAGGAGGAAAGGCGGAGGATGTGGAGGAGAGGTAGAGGAGGAGCAGGAGGTTGAGGAAGAAAGGTGGAGGAAGATGAGGAGGAGGAGGAGGAGGAGGAGAAAGAGGGGCAGATGTGGAGTAAGAGGAGAAGTGAAGAAGGAGAGGTAGAGGAGAGGTAGAGGAGGAGGAGAGGTGGAAAACCAGAACTGGAGGAGGAGGAAAGGAGGAGGCTGAGGAGGAGAGGTGGAGGAGGAGGAGGAGGAGAAAGAGGGGTGGAGAAAGAGGGGTGGAGAAGGAGGAGGAGGAAGAGGGGTGGAGAAGGAGGAGGAAGAGGAAGAGGGGTGGTGGAGGAGGAGGAGGAGGAAGAGAGGTAGAGGTGGAGGAAGAGAAAGGGGCAGCGCTATTCCCCCAGGAGTCGCCTCTTTCCGACAGCCTTGCAGCCTCCGACCTTAATTCATTTTCTATTCAAGCCGAATTCACATTTAGGCTAATGCTAATTTTCTTTTTCAGAGAGGCAGTAAATATTGCTTCCATTCGCCTAATTCTGACACTCTTTTCTTCTTGCGTAATGCTATCACAGCTTAGATGTCCTCCCCTGGACTGTGGGTCGAAAGAAAAATGCAAATGAATTTATAAAAGCAAATTGTGAAATACGAGGGCGAAAAATATTCAAAATGAGTCAATCTTTTGAGTCCATAGCCAAGTGTGTGTGTGTGTGTGCGTGTGTGTGTGTGTGTGTGCGTGTGTGTGTGTGTGTGTGTGTGTGTGTGTGTGTGTGTATGTGTGTGTGTGCGTGCGTGTGTGTGTGTGTGTAGATAAAATGATAAATAGATATATAGAAACACAAACTTTCGTTGGGTGAAATATTATGATATCTTTGAAAGGTTAGAAAATCTTTAGTGAAAAAAGGAAAGAAAAAAAGGGAAAGTCCAAATATTCAATAAAGGAAAAAGAAATCTTAAAGAACAAACCCAGAAAAAATTAAAGAACTCTTTGGAGGGAATTTCCAAAACAAAACGATAAGAATCTACAGAGTTTTGGAGAGTTACGAAAGTCATTGCATTTACAAAACTAAGCTTTGCTTTTCAAATCCGTACATTGAACATCAAATCTCTTGTCGCTAAAAAAATAAAATGCAACTTTAATTCCATAAATGGAATAACTATTTTCATAAACATATACACTAACTACACGAATAAAAAGTACATTAAATATATAGTTAAATGAATGAATACGTGAAGAATTAAATGGACAGGTCATTTGCTAGGTAATTCATGTAAAAATATTAGTAAACATTAGTAAATATTTTGTCAATATACAGTATATAGTCACATATTTGAGCAAAAATCAAGAGAGAGATATATAGATATATAGATAGAGAGGAGAAAGAGAGATGATCTCACGGCGAGAGACTCTTAGCTGTGACCTTAATCCATAGACACAGCTTCCATCCTCCAAGATGTACATGTACTACATAAAGTACATGAAGTACATGTAATACCAACTGACCCCCATCATCAACTAGTTCTCCACTAAGCCCCCTCCTCCCGTTTTCTTTTATTACTAATACTTGCAACGGTTTTCCAACGGTCCGAGAGCGACCGTTTTCAACTGTCGCCGGGTCACGGTGTTTTAAAACGGGCCGAGCGTAACGGTTTGTAACGGCCGTTAGACAAAACGAAGAGGTTCTCAAAGTCTCTCTGGACCCGGAGAGAAACAATTTCGGTCTTACGTCGATCCGAAAAAAAATGAAATAAAGTAAACAAATGAAATAAACTAATCAATGACAATGAAAGTCAATAGTAATGATAAATAAAACAAAATTATATAAATACATAAATGAATAAACAAAAAATAAGTGAAAAAAAAGCCTGGGTGAAAAAAAACAGGTTATGGTAACATGAAGGGAGAAGAGTAAACGAAGGATGTGTGTGTGTGTGTGTGTGTGTGTGTGTGTGTGTGTGTGTGTGTGTGTGTGTGTGTGTGTGTGTGTGTGTGTGTTTTATTTTCCACAGCATCACCACCCAACTTCACTCAACACCGCAAAAAAATGATCGCAATAACAATAATAAATAATAATAAATAACAATGATAAATAATAATAGATAATAATAATAATAGTAATAATAATAATAATAATAATAACAACAATAATAATAATAATAATAATAATAATAATAATAATAATAACAACAACAACCTGATAAGACAGCACATCATAGAACACCCCATCCCCCCCCACCCCCATTTTTCAGCAGAAAGAACGTAGGGATTACACAAGCACGCAGAACTCACTTCTTGTGCAAATCCTTGTCATAAAAAAAAAGTGCACATCCCTGTCATTTCTGAAAAAAAAAAT
Source organism: Oratosquilla oratoria (assembly GCF_046742065.1). Classification (NCBI taxonomy): domain Eukaryota; kingdom Metazoa; phylum Arthropoda; class Malacostraca; order Stomatopoda; family Squillidae; genus Oratosquilla; species Oratosquilla oratoria. The sequence continues at coordinate 87,205,863 of NC_134777.1, forward strand.
GGCGACAGAAGCAGAGGCTTACAAATGATAATAGACGTTGCAACAATATCATAAAGAGAATTTATGTCGCGACACGAAACTAAGAATACAACGAAAACAAAAGGTAATGGCGGGGATAAGAGGCAGGGAAGTGTTAGTGGTGGTGGCCTTAGTGGTGGTGTTAATGGAGGTTATAGTGGTGTTGGTAGTGGTGATAGTGGTGATGGTAGTGGTGTTAATGGTGATATTAGTGTTGTTAGTGGTGGTGATGGTGGGTGTTAGTGGTGGTGGTTGTTAGTGGTGTTGATGGTGGTGTTAGTGGTGGTGATGGTAATACTGTTAGTGGTGTTGTTGGTGTTAGGTGTACCAAATGTTGGTAGTGGTGATAGTGGTGATGGTAGTGGTGTTAATGGTGATATTAGTGTTGTTAGTGGTGGTGATGGTAGTGTCGTTATTGGTGTTAGTGGTTGTGTTGGTGGGTGTTAGTGATGGTGATGTTAGTGGTGGTGATGGTAATACTGTTAGTGGTGGTGTTTGTGTTAGGTGTGCCAAATGATGGTGGTGATGGTAGAGGTGATAGTAGTGGTGTTAGTGGTGGTGTTAGTGGCAAAGTTATTGTGATGGTGTAAATGGTGGTGCTCGTGTTATTGGTGGCAATGGTAGTGGTGTTATTGGTGCTTCTAATGGTGTTATTGTTTGTGATGATATTACTGGTGATGGTGTTAATGGTATTGTTAGTGGTGGCGTTAGTGGTGGCGTTAGCGGTGGCGTTATTGTTGGTGTTCTGGTTAGTAGCGTATTAGTGGTGGTGATAGTGACGGTATTGTTGTGGTGATAGTGGTGGTGTTAGTGACGATTTTGGTGATGGTGTAAGTTGTCGGTAGTGGTGGGGTTAGTAGGGTTAGTGACGAAAGGGGAAGGAGGAGGAACGGGGAGGAGAGGAGGAGGAGGAGGAGGAGGAGGAGGAGGAGGAGGAGGAGGAGGAGGAGTAGGAGTAGTAGTAGTAGTAGTAGTAGTAGTAGTAGTAGTAGTAGCAACAATAGTAGTACTACTAGTAGTAGTAACATTAGCTACTAATATTACTACTGCAAGTAGTAGTAACATTATCATTAGTAGTAGTTACATTAGTAGTAGTAGAACATTAGTAGCAGTAGTAGTAACATTAGTAGTAGTAGTAGTAGTAGTAGTAGTAGTAGTAGTAGTAGTAGTAGTAGTAGTAGTAGTAGTAGTAGTAGTAGTAGTAGTAGTAGTAGTAGCAGTAGTAGTAGTAGTAGTAGTAGTAGTAGTAGTAGTAGTAGTAATAGTTGTAGCTGTAGTAGTAGAAAGTAGAAGTTGAGGGTAGAAAGTGAAGACAGGGGAATAGTAGGAAGAGGAGGAGGAGGAGAAGAAAGTTTAGTAGTAGGAAGAGGAGGAATAGATGAAGAAGAGGGAGAAGGAGAAAGGAGGAGTAGGAAATGGAGGAAGAGTAAATGTAGGAAGAGAAGAAGAGGAGGACGAAGTGAAGGAGATGAGGGGAGGGGGAGGAGGAGGAGGAGGAGGAGCAAGAGGAGGAAGAGGAGGAGGATGGGGAGGAGGAGGAGGAGGAGGAGGAGGATGGGGAGGAGGAGGAGGAGGGGGAGGAGGAAGAGGTGAAGAAGGAGAGAACAAGAAAAGGATAAACGAAACACTAACGAGAACAAGATAGAAGAAGGGGAGAAAGCAAAGAACACAGAGAGAAGAAAGAAGAGGACGAGGAAGAGGAGAAGGAGGAAGATTGGCAGAGAAAGAGAGAAAGAGAGACACAGAGAGATAGAGAGAAAGACAGAGAAAGAGAGAAAAGAGAGAGATATAGATAGAGAAAGAGAGAGATAGAAAGTCAGAGAAAGAGAAAAAAGAGAGATATAGATAAAGAGAAAGTGAGAGAGAAATAAAGAATGAGAATAGGGAGAGAGATAAGGCAGGAAGGCTCTGGTGCACCTGAGAGAAAAGAGGGGGAGACCATGAGGAGGACTGGGCGAAGGGGTGGAGGAGAAAAGAGGAGGAAGAGGGGAGGAATGGGAAGGAAAAGTAGGAGGAGGAGGAGAGGAGGAAGAGAAGGAGGAGTAGGGGAAGGGAAATGAGGAAGGAGGTAGAGGCGGAGGCTATAGAAATGAGGAAGGAGGAAAAGGAAGAGGAAGAGGAGGAAGAAGGAGGAGGAGGAAGAGGAGGAGGAGGAGGAAGAGGAGGAGGAGGAGGAGGAGGGGAGGATGATGAACATCAAGAGAATCACAAGGAGGTGGAGGAGCGGGAGTTAGAGGAGGGAGGAGAGGAGAAGAAAGAGGAGGAAGAGGAGGAGGAGGTGGAGGAGGAGGAAGCAGATGATGAAGAAGGATCAGAAGAAAGATAATGAGTAAATTGAGAATAAAGAGCAAGGGAGATGATCAAAGGGAAAACGAGAAAAGGGAAGCGAAGGAGGGGGAGGAGGAGAGGTAGGAGAAGAGGGAGGAGGAGGAGGAGGAGGAGGAGGAGGAAAGGAGAGAGAGGAGGAAAGGGACTAGGAGAGGCAGGAGGAGGGGAGAGGGAGAAGGAAAGGAAGGAGAGAGAGGGAGGGGGAAAGGGAGGAGAGGAGAAAGTGAAGGAATGGGAGGAGGAGAGGGAGGAGGAAAGGAAGGAGGAGAGGAGCGGGAGGAGGAAAGGGAGGAAAGGAGAGGGAGGAGGAAAAAGAGAGAAAGGAGGAAGGGAGGAGGAAAATGAAGAAGAGGTAGAAGAAGAGAAAAAGAAGAGGAAGAGAAGTAAGTACATGGTAGAAAAGTAAGGAGGAGGAAGAAACAGAACAAGAATGGATTATAAAGGAGAAAGAAGATGACGTAAACGGAGAAGCTGGAAAAGAACGACGGTAGGAATGTCATAATAAAATGAGAAATGAGAGAGAGAAAGAGAGAGAGAGAGAGAGAGAGAGAGAGAGAGAGAGAGAGAGAGAGAGAGAGAGAGAGAGAGAGAGAGAGAGAGCGAGACATTGAAAGTAGCTTCTGTGACGTGACACACACAGTCAAATACTCGATCTAATATTAGTGGGAAGAAGAAGAAGAAGAAGAAGAAGAAGAAGAAGAAGAAGAAGAAGAAGAAGAAGAAGAAGAAGAAGAAGAAGAAGAAGAAGAAGAAGAAGAAGAAGAAGAAGAAGAAGAAGAAGAAGAAGAAGAAGAAGAAGAAGAAGAAGAAGAAGAAGAAGAAGAAGAAGAAGAAGAAGAAGGAGAAGAAGAAGAAGAAGAAGAAGAAGAAGAAGAAGAAGAAGAAGAAGGAAAAAGGGATTACATCCTTCGGAGATCGTCAACCAAGACTCCCCAATGGTCTTCTACCTATAAGAACCTCAGGGTACCTCGGGGTTAACTGCCCGGGGCTTACTCTAATCTTCAAAGAGAGAGAGAGAGAGAGAGAGAGAGAGAGAGAGAGAATGAGAAAGAGAGAGAGAGGGAGAAAGAGAGAAAGAGAGAGAGAGAATGAGAAAGAGAGAGAGAAGGAGAGAAAGAGAGAGAGAGAGAGAGAGAGAGAGAGAGAGAGAGAGAGAGAGAGAGAGAGAGAGAGAGAGAGAGAGAGAGAGAGAGAGAGAGAGAGAGAGAGAGAGAGAGAGAGAGAGAGAGAGAGAGAGAGAGAGAGAGAGAGAGAGAGAGAGAGAGAGAGAGAGAGAGAGAGAGAGAAAGAGAGAGAGATTCCCCGGCAGAACCTCTCCAGAAAGGAGATCCTGCCTCACGATAGTGTCCAACTTGCCGGAAGTCGAGGGACACCGGAGGAAGGAGAGGGAGATACGTAAAAAGGGGGAAAGGGAGGGGAAAGGGATAGAGGGGAAGCATTGGGAGGGGAGAGGGAGAGAGTTGAAGGGAAAGGGAGAGAGACGAAAGGGAACAGACGAGGAGCAAAAAAGGAAGAGCAGGTGTCGGTGTAAAAAGAAGAGGAAGAGGACAAAGAGGAGGTGGAAGAGGGGGAGAAGTATGACAGACATGAGGAAGAGCCTTGGGAGGAGGAGGAGGAGGAGGAGTAGGAAAAGGAGAAGGAAGAGGAAGTGGAGGGCGATCGGGAGGATGAGGAAGAAGAGGAGGAGGACGAAGAGGAGGAGGAAGAGCAGGCCGAGGACGAGGAATTAGACGAAAAGAAGAAAGAATAAAAGGAGGAAAAGGAGGAAGAAGAAGAAGAGGAGGAGGAGGAGGAGAAGGAGGAGGAAGACATGCTACCGTACGAGCGCATATAACGCTCCATGTGTGTGTCTGTGTGTGTGTGTGTGTGTGTGTGTGTGTGTGTGTGTGTGTGTGTGTGTGTGTGTGTGTGTGTGTGTGTGTGTGTGTGTGTGTGTGTGTGTGTGTGTGTGTGTGTGTGTGTGTGTATGTGTGTGTGTGTTTGTGTGTGTACAGTTGTGATCATGAGTGCATTTATATGTACAAGTATTCATGTATGTGTATTTATATATGCATGCATGTACGTACATGCATATATGTGTGTGTATGCGTACGCGTGGAGTGTTTGTGTCTATCTGCATGTAAGGTCTCCCCTTCCCCCTTCCCCCCCTCCCCCCTATCGCATGTTTGTCCTCAATCTTGTATACACAACCAGCCTTGTATGGGAGCCAGTTTTCAGATGTATTTTTTTCTGGCCGAAGGGGGGAAGGGGGGAAGGGGGGGAAGGAGGAAGATTGAAGGGGGAAGAGGGGGAATGGGGAGACTACCAGTGGAGATAGGGGGCCTCTCAATTGGCAAAGGAGGCCCTGTGATTGGTGGGGAAAAGGATAAACTGTGGATCACGTGACTGAAGCCCTCCCCCCTTCCCCCCTTTCCCTCCCCCCCGGATCGAGTAAAGGGGAGTAGGTAACACACTGTAGGAAACAATATAGATGGTGTGGTTGACGTGTTACATTAGTAATATGGTGTGACGTAACGCGTGACACATGACGTGACATGCGACATGGCGTGACATGGCACGAGTGATGTGAGAAGCGACGTACGGCTGACAACTGGAGAGTGAGAAGTAACACTAATAATTGACTTTTGATGTGACATGTAAGGTTGTGAAGAAGAATATCCGACGTGACAAGCGACGATGACGTGACGCCGGCAAGTGACAAATGACACTGAGGAGTGACGTCAGACTGACTTGAAGATGACTTGAATGACGAGGATTGAGATGCGTTGTGATGTGTAACGTACCAGTAACGTCATGGAGTGATGCGTGTATGATGTGGATGTGACGCACCAAGTGATGCGTCACGATGAGTATGACGGCAGAGTGACGTAGGCAACCGACAATGACCAAAGGAAGTAGAAGGAAGAGGAGGAGGAGGAGGAAGATGAAGATGGCTTTGAAAATGGAAAGAGGAAGGGAAGAAGAGAGGAGAAAGGACCCGGAGAAGAGGTAGAAAGAGGAAAGAGGAATATGAAGGGGAGTAGGAGGAGAAATAGGAGGAAGAGGACAAGAAGAAAAAGAAGAAAAAGAAGAAAAAGAAAAAGAAGAAAAAGAGGATGAAGAAGAAAAAGAAGAAGAAGAAGATGAAGAAGAAGAAAGGCAAGTCACGAAAGTAAATACAATTAGGCCAACGTGTACAAAGGCTTCCATCATCCACACACATATCCACATCATCCACTCCCTTCCTCCCTCCCTCCTCCACTCCTTCACTCCCTCACCCACTCACTCATTCACTCACCTCCACCATTCCTCACTTTGAACGATGGTATTTCTTTCTCCACCTCTTAATATTTCTTTTCCTCTTCTTCCTCCTCCTCCTCCTCCTCCTCCTCTTCCTTCTTCTTCTCCTCCTCCTCTTGCTCCTCCTCCCTCTCCTTTCCTCCTCCCTCCCTATTTTCTTAACCCTCATCTCCCCTATCTACGTCTGGTTTACCTATTACCCAATTACAGGTGAAACTGTTCAGCGTTGGATATACAATGGAAGACCCCCGACCTATCCTCTGCGTGACGAAGCAGCCTCTGTGACCCACCACATTGGTCGTCTCCGGTTGGATACGGTGAGAAGGACGTGTGTAGTCTGTGTTAGAATGGTCGAGATTCTGATATGGAGTCTGAGACTGAAAACATCTCAAATAGACTGAATTGCAACATTGGTATACTGGGGGGTTTGAGATCTGATGTTGCTGAGTGGGGTTGGGTAGCCGTGAATGCGCGATCTGAAGAATTACTTCCCCCAGGTACCGAACTTTGGTTTCTTGCGTTCAAGGGGAAGACGCTATCCACTATTCCACAATGGCCTCTTGTTTTATCATTATTTTTTTCCCAATCCCGTCCTCCTCCTCCCATTCCTCGTTCCATACACGAAGTCAGTGACAGAATACACACACACACACGCACACACAAACACACACACACACACAAAAACACACACACGCACAAACACACACACAGACACAAACACACACACAGACACACACACACACACACACACACACACACACGCACACACATGCACACACACGCACACACACACATGAACACACAAAACGCACATCTAAACGATTAA
>NC_134777.1:87224813-87229813 GCF_046742065.1 Oratosquilla oratoria
TCCTCAATTTTCAATCTCTCTCTCCCCAGACAAATCATTGGCCTCAGGTTGTGGAGACCAATCCCAGCAGCATCCGGTCTTCCAAACACCACATTTCTCATCTCCGGGTCCTCACCTCTTCCCGGAAGTTCTTCCGGGGTCCAGAGAACCTTTCCCAGACCCCTGGAACACGGACACCCTCCGGGTATCGTCCGGGTACATCTGGACACCTCAGGGGAGGCAGTAGAGAAGGCCAGGACTCGTAGTAATAGATTCAAATTGGACGAATTTAGGTTTAAGAAGGAAATAGGCAAGAACTGGTTTACTAATAGGGTAGGCAACGAACGGAATAGACTTAGTAACCATGTAGTTAGCGGTTGTTTTTAAGAGGTTAGATAACTTTATGGTAAAGGACATGGAACTGCCTAGTGTAGGCCTTAGGATCTCTTGCAGTCTCCTCCACTCTTATGTTCTTAAGCGTGACCTTGGAAACGTTCTTGACGAGAGAAACGTTGATTACTCAAAATCTTCGTTATCGAGTGACTTTTCTTTGGCCTGATTTTATTCAGACGAAGCATGACCTTGGGGTCACAGAAAGCACCCTCCCCCTTCCCCCTCCCCCTTCCCCCTCCCCCTTCCTCCCCAACTCTTCCCTCTCCCTCACTCCACCTCGAATTTATAAAATCATCTGATGTAATACAAAATAAATATATACGAGATAGGTCACGATGTTAGAGGAAGTAGGGTTAGTTGGGGGAGGGGGGTTAGTTTGGGAGGGGGGTTAGTTGTGGAGGGGGTTTAGTTTAGGAGAGGGTATAGTTGGGGAGGAGGTTAGTTGTGGGGAGGGAGGCTAGATGGGGAGGGGGGGTCAGTTGTGGGGAGAAGGGGTTAGTTGGGAGGGGGTTATTTTGGGAGGGGGGTTTAGTTGGGGAGGGGATTAGTTGGGGAGGTGGTTAGTTGGGGAGTGGTGTTAGTTGTGGGGAGAGGGGGGGTTAGTTGGGAGGGGGCTAGTTGGGGAGGGGGGTTAGTTGGGAAGGAGGGTTAGTTGGGATGGGTTAGTTGGGAAAGGGGGTTTAGCTGGGGAGGGGTGGTTGTTGGGGAGGGGGGTTAGTTGGGAGAGGGTTAGTTGGGAAAGGGGGTTAGTGAAGTGGGTTAGTTGTGGAGGGGGTTAGTTGGGAGGGGGTTAGTTGGGAAGGGGGGTTTAGTTGGGGAGGGGGTTATTTCGGGAGGGGGCTTAGTTGGGGAGGGGGGCTTAGTTGGGGATGGGGGTTTAGTTGGGGAGGGGGTTTAGTTGATGAGGGGGTTAGTTGGGGAGTGAGTTATTTCGGGAGGGGGGCTTAGTTGGGGAGTTTTGTATTCCCCAACTAATCCCCCCAGATGTTCTCCAACACACGCATCAATATTTTCTCCCCCCTCCTCTTCCAACAATCTCCCCCACCGTTGGTATCCAAGTCATAACATCAACTCTCTCCTCTTCCTCCTCCCTCACCTCGTACATCATCTCCAACAATCTTCCCCATCACCGTTCTCCTACAAAAACACCAAAACTTTCTCCTTTCTTCGACAACTCACCTCCAACAATCTCAACCACTTTCGTTCGCTAACATGAATATCCCCCCATCAATTTCCTTTTCCTCCCTCATCAAATCCCCATCTCCAACAATCTCCCCCACTACAGTTCTCGAACACGAACATCTCCCCCATCAATTTACTTTTCCTCTCTCACCAAATCCCCGTCTCCAACAATCTCTCCCCCATCAAACCCCCATCCCCAACAATTTCTCCCCCATCAACCCCCCACCTCCAACAATATATCCCCCCATCCAACACACACAATCTCCCACACCTTCTCTCCCACGCCCTCCCTCCCACTTTCGTGTACACGCATCAGCACCCAGATCGACAATCCCTCTGGCATCCCATTACATGCACCAGTTCCCCAGGATCACGGTTTCCAGATACCCAAGAAACGGGGTTCCAGAATTTCCAGAACCTTTAGATACTAGACTCCAAGCTTCCAGTATCCCAAGAAATTACCCCAGAATCAGTCTTCTTACCCCAGAGGAAGAGAGCCACACTCCAGGTCCCACAAAAAAGTGACCCATACCAGAACCCCCCTACCTCAGCAAAACCCCCCCTTTTTCAAAACCTCCCCCAGAAACATCCCCTACCCCCTCCAGCCAGACTCCTCATCCCCAGAAACCCACGAAGTCTCAGACTCTTACAAAACCCATCTGGTGTTTTACAACACCCCCCCCTCCCCGGATAATTTTACCTTCCTCCCCCCAAGTCTTCATAAAAAAACACCAGCACCCCAGACTAGGACTCCCTCCACCCCCACCCCCGGAGACAACGCCCCAGTCTATGAGTTCTCCAGACCTCATATCTCCCAAAGAGTCTCCAATCCTTTCAGTCACTCATTACACACTCCGATGGTCTATCTCCAAGCGGACCGGTCTCCATAACATGCGTCAACAGACGGTCTCCGAAGTCTCCAATTTCACCCCTGTGAACACGGTTTCTTATCGCGGCAATCTCCTCCTTCCATGTCGATCTCCGGGCAGAGGTCGTTCCCAAATCATGGCTCTATCCCTCAAGTCCTTCACAGTCTCCTACTCTATCTCTCCAGATACATTTCTGGTCTCCTATTACCTACTATATCCCTTATCTCCCACTCAGTCAACTATCCTACCTATCCACCTACTATCCTTACCTATCCATCCACATTCCCAGTCTCCTACAACCAACATCCTAACTATCCCTATCCTTTATTCCCAAACAACAAAACTATCCATACACTACCATCCCAGTTTCCTAATATCCTATCAAGTGACAACCCCCGTTCTACTATCACCCGACATCCTAACTATCCCCTATCTCAAAACGTGACGTTACTATCATGATAATCCTAGTAATAATAGCCCAGCATTTATCTAGTCACATCGCCATTGTTATATAGTATATATAGTGTATAGTAATATATATATATATATATGTATATATATATATACATATATATATATATATATATACATATATAGTATATATTGTACATATCCTATATATCCGTGTATTGTATATATTCTATCCTTGCGTTCTATGAAACCCTACGACCTACCTCTCTCCCTGTATACGCCAAGTTCTATATTTTCCTTCCTATACACTATAAAATCCTATGGCTACTACTCCTTCCATATAAGAAACCCTATACTCCCTATTTCTCCCTATATACTGTGTCACTTTACGATCCTTCCCTATATACTATATAGAAACATGCTCCTGTTATTTCCCTATAGAATATATTTTTCCTTATAAAGTATAGTTTCTTCCTCTGTAAAATATCGTTTCTTCCCAATACAATATAATTTCTTCCCCAAGACTTATGGAATTTTTCCCTGTAAAAAATCGTTTCCTTCCTATAAAATATAGTTTCTTCCCTATACACTGTTAAACGGAGGATCTCTTTATACCCAATGACGTCTGCTCCCATCCTGTTAGCCCTGTATACTGTAAAATCCTATGATCCCTACTCCCTCCTGCCTCTGGGCAGGACATGATTTGCTCAGTACGCACTCGTTCCACTCGTGGAAGTCAAAATCCCTCCGCTAATCGCACATTCGCTCCAAAGCCAATACGACCTATAAATCTCTCCCTTCCCCTCTTCCAATCTACATGTCTTCTCCCTTCCATACACCTTTCGGCGGCTCTCTCTCTCTCTCTCTCTCTCTCTCTCTCTTTCTCTCTCTCTCTCTCTCTCTCTCTCTCTCTCTCTCTCTCTCTCTTGCACTCTCGCTCTCTCTTTCTCTCTCTCTCTCTCTCTCTCTCTCTCTCTCTCTCTCTCTCTCTCTCTCACTTCTTCCCTTCTGCCTTTCCTTCCATTAAACTAAATTTCTCTTTTTCACAACAAAGACTATGCATCTTCCTCTTCCTCTTCCCCCTCCTCTCTCTCTCTCTCTCTCTCTCTCTCTCTCTCTCTCTCTCTCTCTCTCTCTCTCTCTCTCCCTCTCGCCTCCTTGCATCATCAATCTCATCACATCATCCATCTCTTCATCACACCGAATATCTGGATGTCTATTTGTCCGCGTGTGTGTGTATCTGCCTGTCTGACTGTCTTTATGTCTGTCCTCTCTGCCTACTTCTCTGCATGTCTAGTCAGTCGTTTTGGCTGGCTGCCCCATGTTCCTATCTGCCTATCTTTCTGTCTTTATAGCGTCCTGTCTAACTATCTATGTGTATATATATATCTGTTTGTTCCATTTGCCTTCTTTACGGTGTTCTGTCTGCTTATGTCTATATATGACTACCCTGTCTTCCTCTAAGTGTATTTACATATGTCTGTTCTATCTTTATATTCACCTGTCCTCTTTGCCTATTTTCTTTATATCTGTCTGTTTTATCTACCTAGCTGTCCTTATATTTACCCCTTATGCCTGACTCTCTGCATGTCTATATCTGTCTACCGTATCTCCCAATCTGTCTTTCCACTTGCCTGTTTTGTCTCCCCACATGTCTCTCTCTTCGGTCTCCCTGTCTGCATCTCTTTCCTCATCCGTCCTTTCTGTCCCTGTTTTGACTGGATGACCCTTTGCCTACCACCTCCCCCGGCGTCGCGGCTTCAGAGGACGTAGATCCGCCACGCAAATAGATCCAGCTCTCGAAACGTCCAAATCAACATGACTCGCTCCTGCCGCGTACTCAACAGCGACGGTAGTGGTCCCATCGTCTGAACAGTCAAGAAAACCCTCCTAATCCCTCCCCATCCCCCCAAAATCCCCCCCACTCCCAATCCCGGCACAAGGGCCATAGTATCCGCCAGGCCCCGATTGGGGTTGGAAATCTCGGGAATGGAGACACTTCTCGGTCGAGCGAGCGATGTAAAGAGAGAGCAATACCAAAGAGCCGTCCATCCACGACTGCATACGACAGGGTAGAATATCTCTCTGCATCTACTCCATCCTTGGGATTAGGACCACAGGATTTGGCATGCCGATAGGGTAGACATCACAGTAGAGAGTCTACTT
>NC_134777.1:87234813-87244813 GCF_046742065.1 Oratosquilla oratoria
TGGTTGGTCACTGCTCCCCCTCAAGGTCATCCTCATAGACTCGATTATCCATTAGTCTCTTCAGGTTCTCCTCCAACAATTCCCCACTTCACAGAGTTCCAAACTCGCCCTCCAAGGGACAACGCTGAGGCACTGGGAGCTCCCCCAAGGAGCACCTTCGAAGGTGGTACTCAAGTCTGGCACTCAAGTCTGGCACTCGAAGTCTTTGGTTCAAAACGGACACCGAAGAGTCGAAAGTGAATCGCGTTGTTGGTTGGGTCATATATATTGATTGGATGTTTAGAGTTTGGACCCACTGAATGTTTTTTTTTTTTTTTAATTATGTACGAAAAGATAAATAATAAAATAATAAATAAACTAATAATTACATGAAATTATAACGCATTTTCTTATTGTGTGTAACACCAATACACACACATATAGCGCACACACACACACACACACACACACACACACACACACACACACACACACACACACGTACGTACGTACGCGTACATACATACACAATTATACCGGTACATATACATACACACACACACACACATACGTGTACACACATATACATACACACACACACACATACGTGTACACACACGCGCGCACACACACACACACACGCACACACACGCAAGTACAAGAGCACCAACAAACTAACGTATACATAAGGGAAAAGGATAACGAACTCTTCTGTAAGAAGGAGATAAGGAGAAGCAGCGAGGCTAATTAGAGGCTGTAGCATGACAAGGCAACCCCTATAATGGAAAGTGATGGGGCAGTTGGATCCAGGATCTCATCTCCATCGCGACACGGAACCCCGTGTGCTCGACAATGAGACGCCCCTCCGTGCTGAGGCGGTGCAGCAGAGGAGGTGGGAGGTGGGGGGATTTTTCGCCAAATTACATTTCGCCAAAAATTTCGCCATATTTTGTTTGGCCAAACTCCGCTTTGGCTAAATTGCGGCGTTACACAATATGGTGTTTGGCCAAATTGCGTTTCGCCAAATTGTATTTACCAAACTGCGTTAGGACAAATTGTTTCGCTAAAATACGGTTAGCCAAACTGTTTTGTTAAACAGCGTATCGCCACGCCAAATGGCGTGCAGTCAAGTGATTTCACTAGATTGTGTTTCACTAAAATTAATTTCGCCAAAATAGGTTTCGCCAAATGCCCTTTATGTATTTCGCTAAACTCGCTCAGGTTAGGCTGGGTTAGGTTACGTTACATTACGTTAGATTCTCTAGGTTAGGTTACGTCAGATTAGGTTGGGTTAGGTTGGTATTCTAGCGAGGCACAATTTTGCCAAATTGTATTTGGCGAAATGTTATTTGGCGAAACAAAAATTACTTAAAATGCAGTGCACGATCTACGATCTGAGACAGAATGAACACTTATACGTCATAAGGTCAGCCACTTCCTTCTTAACTGAACAGACCTGATCTTGTCTTGACAGAAAAACGTAAAATGAATAAAACAAACAAATGAACAAAAAAAATAATAACAAATAATTTGATAAATAAAAACGAAAACAAAACTGACGACCACAAACTCACCTCAAGCAAACGGGTGAATAAATGAATAAATAGATAAATAAATAAATAAATAAATAATAAATAATAAAGAAACACAACCAGGAGCTTAGAGGACACTGGAGAAAAGGACACAAACACACACACACACGCACATACACACACACACACACACACCTCAACCCTAACCCCTGCACCTCTTAACCCCCATAGACCCTCTAGGACACCCTTCAACCCCCCCCTCAAACCACTCAACCACTCAACCCCACCCAACCACCACACACTCAATAACGCACAAGAAAAAGTCGTCCACGTGAAAGGTGTCAGGTCTCGTAACACAAGCGCCGCCACCGTGGGCGAAGAACAAGTGGTAGAAAGAAACTTCATCGAAAAAGGGAAAAAAAAACGAAGAAAAAAAAAACTATAAGAAGGGATCAAGCTGGTGACGACAATGAAGACGAGGAGAGGGAAGAGGAGAAGAACGAGGAGGAAAAGGAGGAAAAGGAGGAGGAGGACGAAGATGACAAGTAGTAGTAATAGTAGTAGTAGTAGTAGTAGTAGTAGTAGTAGTAGTAGTAGTAGTAGTAGTAGTAGTAGTAGTAGTAGTAGTAGTAGTAGTAGTAGTGGTGGTGGTGGTGGTAGTAGCAACAACAGTAGTAGTAGTAGTAGCAGTAGTAGCAACAGATGTAGTAGTGGTAGTAGCAGTATTAATAGTAGTAGTTGTAGTGTTCTGGTAGTTGCTGTAGTAGTAGAAATTGTAGTAGTGTTATAATGATAGCATTAGTAGCAGCAGTAGTGGGGGAATAGTGAAGGATCAGAAGAGAAGAAGAGGAGTACGAGTATGACGATCAGAAGAAGAAGGAGGTGGAGGAGTGGAAGCAGGAGACGGAGAAGGGAGAGAGGAGCAGCAGCAAGAGGCGGCGGAGGAGGAGGAGGAGGAGGAGGAATAATAAAGGGGAAGTAATAATGAGATTGAAATATAATCAAGGAGAGGAAAAAGAAAACAAGAGAGCAAACGAAGAGGGCGATGAAGATAAGGGACATGATGAAGAGGTGCTAAGGAGGGAGAAGAATACGAAGAAGAAGACGAAATAAAAGAAGAAGAAGAAGAAGAAGAAGAAGAAGAAGAAGAAGAAGAAGAAGATGAAGAAGAAGAAGAAGAAGAAAACGAAAAAAGAAGAGGAGGAAGATGACGAAGGAGAAGAATGGAAAAAAGAGGGATAGGCATACAAGATAAAGAGGAGGAGAATCGATGGGAGAAGAAGGCCTCCGAAGTTGTGAAGAGTGATGAAGAAGACACACTTGAAGACTCCAACTCGAGAACTTCGGGAACATGAAAACGTTCATGAAGAGAACGAGGAAGAGGAAGAGGAGGACGAAGAGGGAAGAGAAAGAGGAGGAATAGGAGAAGATGAAGGATAAAGATGAGGAGAGGATGAAGAGAAAGAGGAGAAAAAAAGGTGAAGAGAAAAAAAAAAAGGAAAGAGGGAAGGATGATGCAGTATAAGAATAAGATACGGCCAGGAGACCGTTTCGTCCATAGCTCTGCTGGATGCAGAATATATATATATATATATATATATATATATATATATATATATATATATATATATATATATATATATATATATATATATATTCTGCATCCAGCAGAGCTATGGATGAAACGGTCTCCTGGCCGTATCTTATTTTTATACTGCAATATTCTAGTAAAACTAACTCGACTAGTCTAAAGTGGGCAGTAATCAGTCCTGACGACTTTTTTTCGGTTTACGGGGGTCTCTAGAGTAGATAAGCACTTTTACTGCACAAGGAGGCTTACCTCAGCTGAATAAAAACCACTTAACACCAGCCAGAATAAACCTAAAAGTCTTCAAAGCAGCAAACGGGGTTAAAGTTGGGAATCCGTGGGATGCGGAAAGGTCATTACACGTGTTGACATATGGGGTATCCAATGTTTACACGCTGGTGGCGCTTGCATGTCGTTCCCGGCCATGTACGTGGGCCAGGCTATATATATTCAGTTGACAAAAGATTACCTTTCATAACCCAAGAAGTTTATTGTGTTAGTATGTGTTAATATGCGTTGATATGTGGGATACGGTGGGCGGTGTTGCCAGAATGAAACTGAACATTTTCTCTCACATATATGCATTGGTTACGTGGGCAAATATAATTGTTTAGAGAATTTTTCCAAAAGTTCAAGAGACTTTTACTGTTCTTAACAAGCTATATTTATACTGACTCCAACAAGTCAATGTTAGTCAGACTCCTTTTCTAAACCAAAGTAATATTAATCTATCTATATACCCAAGTCACAGGCATGTCCCTACTCCCACCCCTTCCACTCCCATCCACCACCCTTTCCCCCCCTCCCATCTTAGCTCCTCATGGATGACGGGTCATCCCTGTATCCCGCCCACTGCCCAGTGTCACAAGCAATGTAGCAAGACACAGTTCATCCACAGCAAGGCCGCTTCACTTGATCGGCGACCCCCCCTCTGTCCGTTCCCTCATGCAGAAAAAGAGAGGACAGGGAGAAATCCCTTTGGGCTGCGTCAAAATATCATTCATATGATATGAATACTAATAATGATATGAATATTATTGAATATGTATAATTATTAAATATTTATCAAATACTAATATAAAATATGAATATCAATAAATCAAAACATGAATATTGATAAAAAAAAAAGTAGTCTCTTTACACGATGATGTAGCGACACTGAGAATAATATTATAAAGCATGACATCAGCCTGGTGAGGTTAACCTAGATTATATTTAAGTTTCTCATTTCAAAATTTCATACATACATATAACAAGGCTTTCCCCCTTACAAGGGAGGTAGCCAAAAAGAAAAAGGCATAAAAAATTCAATTTTAATTTAAAAATTGTCACATCCTAAATCAAAATTAAACAAAATACAGGTAGATAACTGAATACATAAATGAGCAAATATAATAAAATGAATAAAAACGAAGAAGAATATAAATTAACATAAATAAACAGATAAGTAAATATATATAGATAAATGTGCAAGTGTATAAATGCCTATATATATAAATCAGTAACTGAATACATAACTTTATATAAATATAATAATACATAAATAAAATACATAAACACATAAAATATATGAGTAAATGAATACGTAAATATGCATAATTAAATAATAATACATTAAATAATACTACAAAAATAAATAAAAATACATAAAAAATCTAGTTGCCTCACACCGCAGTAAGGAAATATCTTTCAGTTCCTTTTTCTTTTAGTTCTTTTAGTCCTTCTGGATAATAGTCAGATATCTGAAACACAAACTCTTATATACCTGGAAGACCACAGTCGCAACATTTACGTATTTCGAGCTTGAAAGTCTTCAGCTTTGTTGTTGTTAAAAGGTTCCTTAGCAAAATGTCAATTTGAAGGTAAACCAAAATACATTTACGAAAGACATTCGGCCATAGAAACCTCTCTCTTTCTCTCTAACTCTCTTTCTCTCTCTCTCTCTCTTACTTTCATATATATTCATATAAACACGCGCATGTATACTTACATTCAACATGTACATTTAATATACACATACAATATACTTAAATTTAGGATAAACATATATCTAAGATTGAATAATGTGCAAAAATATGGAATGTGTGTGTGTGTGTGTGTGTGTGTGTGTGTGTGTGTGTGTGTGTGTGTGTGTGTGTGTGTGTGTGTGTGTGTGTGTGTGTGTGTGTGTGTGTGTGTGTGTGTGTGTGTGTGTGTGTGTGTGTGTGTGTGTGTGTGTGTGTGTGTGTGTGTGTGTGTGTGTGTGTGTGTGTGTGTGTGTGTGTGTGTGTGTGTGTGTGTAAACCCGCATTTCCTACCACAGCCACACAACAACGAGCGGTCCACTCACATCATAAGCAAGTTCTAGCGAAACTTTAAGCACTTGAGAGGTCATTAGTACATAAACAATATAATTACAACTCAACGTATAACCCTTGACATCTTTCCAACTGTACTTGACACCACAAAAGGACGCTCTTGTAGGTTGTTATCTCGGTTGAACTACTTTCTCTTATGACAACACCAGCAGCTACCCTTCCTCAACTACGCTTCTTTCAAGGTTCTTCTCGATGTTCTCATCTAAAACTTCTCGAGGTGTCCTGGAAACTTAACTTCTTCCTTGACAGCCATGAACATCCTGTCGATTCTCTCATTCTTTCCTTCCTTCTTTCTTCCCTTCCTTCTTTCCTTCCACTCTTTCCTTCCTTCCTTCCTCACTTTTTTCTCTTCCTCCTTCCCAGATTCCTCCTCCTGCTCCTGAAATTTCTTCTCCTCTTCCTCCTTTTCCTCCTGATCCTCCTATTATCCTTCCTCTAGATTCTACTCTTCTTCCTCCTCCTCCTTTTCCTCTTCCTCTTACTGCTCCTCTCTTTTCTCCTGATACTGCGTCTCTTCCTACTCCTGCTCTTCCTCTTTTTCCTCTCTTCTTTCCTTTCTGTCTATTAAACATCCTGTCACCCTCCTACATTTCTTCCTTCTCTTCTAATCCTGCCACCACCCTCCCTCCCTCCATCCCTCTCTTCCCTCCCACCTCCCCTGCCTGTCTCGATGTCGTCTTCAACTTTCCTTATTTCATTCTAAACTTTCTTCTCTCTGATTTACCTTTTCCCCGTCTCGTCTGTGCGGGTCCTTAGCGCTCATTCCTCCGTAATTTGGCGTTGGCTTAGGACATGCTTCCAGAGCCTTCGACCTTCGAGTAATTTCGAGTTCTTTAAGAAAATTTTGCAGAGCCTTCGACCTTCCAGTAATTTCGAGTTCTTTAAGAAAATTTTGCAGAGCCTTCGACCTTCCAGTAATTTCGAGTGCTTTAAAAAAAAAAAATTTGCGGAGACCTCGACCTTCCAGTAAATTCAATTTTTTTTTAAGAAAAATTTTGCAGCACCTTCAACCTTCCAGTAATTTCAGGTTCTTTAAAAAAAAAATTGCAGCCTTTGACTTTTGAGGAATTTCGAATTCTTTAGGATAATTTTGCAGAGCCTTCGACCTTTGAGTAATTTCGAGTTGTTAAGAAAATCTTGGAAAGCCTTCACCTTCTAGTAATAATGGCTATGTTTGGAAATTTTCGATTTTTTTTTTTGGGGGGGGGCGACAGAACCTTCAACCTTCTCGAAGTTTTGAGTTTACGAAGAACGAATTTTCTGGAAGTATCTACCGAAAGAGAACACGACGAGGAGGAGGAAGGGGAGGAGACTTCCATACTCACAATATATATATTTATATATATATATATATATATATATATATATATATATATATATATATATATATATATATATATAAATATGATGTTCTGACTGGCTCTCGCATATGATAAGGAGATTTTTTTTTTTTTTTCACAAACCCGACACCAACTCGTGGAGAACTCGCCTCTTCCTGTTCGAAAGAAGCCGAAATTATGTTTGTCTTATCTGCAGATATGACCTTATCTCACTCGTCGCCAGAACATTTTCCAGTATTTTCCTAATTTCCTTCCCTCCCTCCACCTCCCCCTCTCCCCACCTCCCTTCCTCCCTCACTCTCCTTTCCTCCCACTCTCTACACTTGACACATGCGCACACACACACACACACACAGACACACACACACACACACATAAACTCCCTCTCAGCATTTATACTACTCTCTCTTTCTTCTTCTGACATACACATACACGCACATGCATACACACAAACACACACGCACACACACACACACACACACACACACACACACACATACACACACACATACGTTTTCTTCCTCCCTCACTCTTTCTCCCTCTGTCTGTCTGTGTGCTCTACCTCTCTCTCTCTCTCTCTCTCTCTCTCTCTCTAGTAATCTCCAACTACCCTTTCTCTGTATCACTTCATCCATATGATTCCTTCATAATTAGAATGATACACGTATGCTTCGCTCTTTATGTGAAAACAAATCAATCGCAAAAAGAAAAATCTATATAATACAAAATAACAACAAAATATCCAACATCTAGACATGTTTTTTTGGAGGGGGGGAGAGGGGGAGAGGGGAAGAGGGGGGGGGCTCGTCAGACTGCCTCGTTCTTTAGAATGCGAATTATGTTCTGGAATACGTTCCAGGAAGGCACTGGAATGACATAGGCTCGCTTGACCTGGTTTGTGCGCTGGAATGAACTTAGGTCAAAAACAAATACGGGTCCTGATGCTCATTAGGCTGGATCCTGGATCGAAGTGAGTCATTATAATAAAATCCAGACGTCTTATTTAAAACTTTTTTCTACCGACGACGTATAAAAAAGAAAAATGGAAAAAGAAAAAAGAAAAGAAAATGATATGATTAGCCCTTCCCTCCCAAAAAGAAAACACGACGCGCACATACACAATACATATATATATATATATATATATATATATACATATATATATATATATATATATATATATATATACATAATTACCTTTTCACCCTTTCACACTCTTATAAAGATAAATAATTTGTAAATCAATAAAAGTGTATACAATTACAACCACTTAACTAGTCTTCATTAATTTATTTACTTATTTGGTCATTTATTTATTCATCTATCTAATTATTGTGAAAAAAGAACAAAGTAAGGTGACGATGGTACAAGCCTGAGGGTGATCTTCACCTTTGCCCTGTATGCTACGGTAGCCAATGTAACTAGCAGTGAGTGACACACCTGTCGCGACAAAATACGAGATGACGTCAGTGACGCATCGTGACAGAAGATATGACGTCATGTGACGTAACTGTGACGACAAAAGACGACGTGACAAGATTACCATGTGGGAGACGGAGTGACGTAACGAAGGCGTGTGACTGACGTGGAAGGAAATGAATTAGTGTCACCTGGCAAAAGACAAGACACCGTAAACGATGTGACACGTGACACAACTGAGCGACAAGAGACGATGTGACGTCACTCGTCAAAGACCTCACGTGACGTCACTTGCCAAAAATGTGGTCACTCAATCAACACAAGACGCCACGTGACGTCACTCACAGAAATGTTACTTCACTCAACAAAAGACGTCATGCGACGTCACTCACCAAAAATGTGATGTCACTCAATCAACAATAAACGTTACGTGACGTCACACAAAAATGAGGTCACCCAATCAATAAAAGATGTCACGTGACGTCACTCACGAAAACATATGACGTCATTCAATAAGAAGACGTCACTTGACGTCAATCAACAAAAGACGTAACATGAAGTAACCAAAAATATGACGTCAGACGTCAAAGTGACGTCACTCAGGAGAGAGAAGACGCGTAAACGAAGCATCAAATCAACAAGAATGGCGTCACTCGACAATCAAGAAGATATTTCTCATTTTCGCAGGAAAATGATCTCGTCCTTTCTTCCGCCATGTTAATCATCTCCCTCGCATCTCGGAGACATCACCATAATCAAAGGCCGACGTCACATCACCACATCCATCATTACCACATTCACATCCTCCATCACCTTGACCACATCCAACACCAGGACCATCATTACAACACATCTATTATCTTCACGTCCACCACCGGCACATCCACTACCACCACATCACATCCGTCACCTTCACATCCATCACCACTACCACCGCATAACATCCGTCACGTTCACATCCACCACCACTACCACCGCATAACATCCGTCACCTTCACACCCACCACCATCACATCCACTACCACCACATCACATCCGTCACCTTCACATCCACCACCACTACCACCACATAACATCTGTCACCTTCACATCCACCACCATCACATCCACCACCACCACATCACATTCGTCACCTTCACATCCACTACCACCACATCACATTCGTCACCTTCACATCCACCACCATCACATCCACTACCACCACATCACATCCGTCACCTTCACATCCACTACCACATCACATCCGTCACCTTCACATCCACCACCACCACACTACCATTACTACCACATCACATCCACCACCATCACATCCACCACCATCACATCCGACATCACCACATCCGACATCACTCTTTACTGATTGGATGGAAATTATTTTTGACTGATTAAAAAAAATATATATATCTTGTTCAAACTGAGAGTTAAACTCAAATTATCTCCTTCCGTACCGGGTGGCACTTTTTCTAAGACTCTGTCTGCCGTTAGGCTATTTTATTCACCAGTGAGGCAATTCCACCCTCCCCCCCCTACCCCCGATGAAAATGGGGGAGGGGGGAGAGGGGGTGCAAGAGTAGGAGTATGAGAACAGAAAGCAAAGGGGGAAAAAAGAGTATGAGGAAGGAAGAAAAGAAAGGAAGAGAAACAAGAGGAGGAGGAACAGGAGGAGGAGGAGGTGGAGGAGGAGGAACAGAAGGAGGAGAAGTTGGCAAAGAAAAATAAAAAGAAGTAAAACGAGAAGACACTAAGACTAAAGGCAGAGAGAGAGAGAGAGAGAGAGAGAGAGAG
>NC_134777.1:87257313-87259813 GCF_046742065.1 Oratosquilla oratoria
TATTAAGACAACAGGGCAGGATAATGGATTCAAATTGGACACATTTAGATTTAAGAAGGAAATAGGCAAGAACTAACTTACCAATAGAGTGGTCAACGAATGGAATAGACTTATTAACCACGTATTGAGTGCTGAAAAAATAGGTTGTTTTAAGAAACGGTTAGACCCCTTTATGAATGGGGATGACAGGTGGTAACGGACATGAAACTGCCTAGTGTAGGCCGTATGGTCTCTTGCAGTCTCGTTCATTCTCATGTAGTCTTTATTATAGTATTAGTGCGAGATAGGGTTAGACGCGGGCGGTCGACCGCAAGGACCGACCACAAGTTGACCTGAGGTCTCGACTCACGAGGTACAACTGAGAAACAGACCGAGTGACCACGCCTTTTTTATTTATTTACTATCATATATATATATATATATATATACATATATATATATATATATATATATATATATAGAGAGAGAGAGAGAGAGAGAGAGAGAGAGAGAGAGAGAGAGAGAGAGGGGAGATAGTGAGAGAGAGAGAGATATAGAGATATATATATATATATAGAGAGAGAGAGAGAGAGAGAGAGAGAGAGAGAGAGAGAGAGGGGGGGGGAGGGAGAGGTTTAGGAGAGAGAAAATATTGAAGAGGAAGATAGACCGAGTACCGGGTGGCTAAAATAAACACCCCTTGCATACCGAAATGTAGCTTAGGGAAGGGTCGCTCGAACAGACAATTGCCCGCGATCTACAAGAGTTGTGTTTTCACACGAATACAAATGACATTACCACAAGCACAATATGGTCGTAACCTACACATGAATAATATAAGGAGGACAAAGGCCAGCGATTCTTATATACTATATCAACTCATAGTTCGCCAACAATATTATAAGCATGAGTACCGCATTGGAGAGCATGTGGAAGGACTACATACACCACATGCCCATTCTTCGTTTCCCTGTATGCGTCTATGTGATGCTCAGATGGGCCTATGTGTAACGTCACATGGCAGAAACTGAACATGTGATGTCATTACACACACACACACACACATTCTTTGAATACAAAGTCTTTAACAATACCTACACAAACTTCTGCTGCCTTAGTATCTGTATGTATGTATTCACCTTGGTCTTTGGATCACGTGTTGGACTCGTGTGTGTGTGTGTGTGTGTGTGTGTGTGTGTGTGTGTGTGTGTGTGTGTGTGTGTGTGTGTGTGTGTGTGTGTGTGTGTGTGTGTGTGTTTGTGTGTGTGCGTGTAAATGTTCATTCACAAACTTAATAGAAAAGACCGTCTTCATAATTCAATTATATATATTAAAAATGAAAATTAAGAAAAAATATCTAAATGCTGACAAAAGGGTCCTACAGATAAGAATAATCTTAATTACGATGATAATAGTAATAATAATAACTATAAAAATCTTTGGAAGGGCGAATGATATTCTAGGAGTTTGAAAATACTTTTTTTTAAGAAAAAGAAGATTTTTTTTAAATCTATAAAAAAAAAATAGTCTATATCGCTTGTTTTTTCTCTCCCATTTTGTCTATATATATATATATATATATATATATATATATATATATATATATATATATATATGCTCGTACACAGCAGGCATCTACACACACGCAAATCACACATACACATACGTATACACACACACATACAAACATACACACACACACACACAAAACGACACCTATATCAACACGCACACACACGAACACAAACAAATTACACACACGTACAAACACACACACACACACACAATGACACGTACATAAAAACGAGCACACACCAACACAAACCAATAAATACGCGCGCACACACACACACACACACACACAAACACACTGCACGTAAGAAAAAACACACGATCCTAGCCCAGAATAAAATGTGGAAGAAAATACTGACAACGGAAATTAAACACAAACAAGTCAAGGCATTATACTATCGCAACATTTTAGAAAGAAAAATATATGATTATTCGTCTCACAATGTATGAGGACACTGCGAAAGAATTACTTATAAGAAATCTTTACCAAAGGGACCTTTCCTCGAAACTGCTGCGCTAGCTTAACCTAATCTAATTCTAACCTAGCTTAACCTAAACCTAACCTGACCTAAGCCAACCTTGACCTAATCTAAAGATGACCTGAGCTAAACCTGACCTAGCCCAAACCTGACTTAACCTAAAGTTGACCTAACCTAAAGCGGACCTAACCTAACACTGACTTATTCTAAAAATATAACTTAAATTAATCTAAACTAAACCTTAACATGGCCTAAACTTTATCTTAACATAAACCTTAACTTAACCAAAGTAATTACTAATGTGTTCTGTTGAAAGGTAAATAAAAAACAAACAAATAATTAAATAAACAAAAATAACATAAATGAACAAAACAACGAGAATAAAAAGTTAGTAAAACATTTGATGAATGATTTGTATTAGAAGAAATAAACTGAAATCTCGTTCTATCATTGAAGAAGTAATAAAAGAA
>NC_134777.1:87262313-87267313 GCF_046742065.1 Oratosquilla oratoria
TATATATATATATATATATATATATATATATATATATATATATATATATATATATATATATATATATATCCCTTTCTGACTCAATGATGATACTTTTCCTCTCTCTCTCTCTCTCTCTCTCTCTCTCTCTCTCTCTCTCTCCAGCTATCTTTTTCCACCCCTCTCTCTCCCTTTCTCCTAATTTCATTCTCTTCCTCTCTCTTTCTCTCCATTCCAATTCCACCATCTCTATTTCTCTCTCTCCTTACTTCATTTCGCTTCTTTCCTCTCCTTCCCCCACACCCTCTTTCACTCCCCGTCTTTTCCCTTTCTCTTCTTCTTCTCTTCTTCCCCACCCCTCTCTCCCTCCCCTCTCCTTTTCCTTCCCCCTCCCCTCTTTCCCTCTCAATTTCCTTTCTCTCTCTCTTTATTCCTCATCCTCTTCCTCCTCCCTCTTTATTCTCCTCCCCCTCGTTTTTCTCCCCTTCCTCCCCTCCTCGTCCACCTCTTCTTCCTCTTCCTCCTTCCTTTCTCCTTAATTCATTTCCTTCTTCCTTCTCCTCTTCTGTGTCTATCTCCGCCAAGGAATTCCCTCAGGGTCTCAGACGATCCATCTTGGGAGCGTCGACCGCCGTGTTCCATGACAACCATCTAATTTCCGTAAATATATCTTGGTCTTCTCGAAAACTCGAAGTCGCTTCTTCGTCTCTTCCATAATACGAAGACAAGAGACTCTTCAACGTTTTCTAATCGAAGGCAAACAGGGCGTTCTTGCAGTCGAAGTCCTCGGGAAACGACTTCGAGATATCAGTTCGAGTCTTCGGAGGAAGCCATGTTTTTGAAACTCGAGGGAAATGCAAAAGAGATACAATGGAAAACAAACCAGCAGGAGGGGCTTCTGGTCCGTAACGAGGCGTTCTGCAGAGGCGAAGAAGAATTTTCTTTTTTGAGAAGTTTTTGTTTTTTGAGAGAAATCGAGAAATCCTGCTGAAGTTGTCATTTTTGTCTCAAATATAAATCACGTTTATCAAACCTGGACTTCAGAGGCGCAGTTCTGGCTCACTGTCGTCTTCGTGGTCTTCGTCGTCTTTAAAGAGAGAAAAGATATAAAATATCCATAACGTCATTGCTGTCCTCTTCGTTTCTAAGAAATTTTGACCCGCCGTCGTCTTCGTGATCTCCTTCGTCGTATTAGAAAAATAATTATAAATAAACACTATATATATATATATATATATATATATATATATATGATAATAGAAATTATCCGTCATCCTCTTCGCCTTTAACAAAATCTGACCCGCCGTCGCCTTTGTGGTCTTCGTCGTCTTTAAGAAATTTTCATCTTCTTCGTCTTTAAGAAATTTTGACCCGCCGCCGAAAGCGTCTCTCCTCTGTAGATCCGCGCCCTATTTTTGTATAATCTCCCAAATTAAAAAATCTTGGGCCGACTTTCCCATTTCGAGGCTATTTATATAGTTTATGAAAAATATGAGATGAAAACTAGTCCTTTACTATTCGCCAAGTTACCTCGGTCCACTTACGGGATTAAGGAAAGTCGGGGTGGGGAGAGAGAGAGAGAGAGAGAGAGAGAGAGAGAGAGAGAGAGAGAGAGAGAGAGAGAGAGAGAGAGAGAGAGGAAAGAGAGAGAAGAGAGGAGAGAGAAGAGAGGAGAGAGAAGAGAGGAGAGAGAGAGAGAGAGAGAGAGGAGAGAGAGAGAGGAGAGAGAGAGGACAGAGGAGAGAGAGAGGACAGAGGAGAGAGAGAGGACAGAGGAGAGAGAGAGGACAGAGGAGAGAGAGAGGACAGAGGAGAGAGAGAGGACAGAGGAGAGAGAGAGGACAGAGGAGAGAGAGAGGACAGAGCAGAGAGAGGACAGAGCAGAGAGAGGGCAAAGAGAGGGAAGAGAGAGAGCAGAAAGGATAGAGAAAGGAAAGAGTATAGAAGAAGAAGAAGAAAAGAGAAATAAAAGGGAAAAGGAGACACAGCGGTGGTGTGCGATAACAGACGATGCGGAAGAGGAGGAAGAGGAGGAGGAGGAGGAGGAGGAACACGAGCAACATGAGGGTGGAGGCAAAAAGATGGACAACAATGAAAGAGAATGAATGACATTGGAAATGTGGAAAGGGATGCTGGGGAAGATGGAAGAGGAGGAGGAAGAGGAGGGTGAGGAGGAGGAGGTAAAGGAGGAAGTGATGAAGAAGAAGCGAAAGAGGAGGGAGTAGATAAGAGAGAGGAAAGAAGAGCAGGGAAAGGAGGGAGAGGAGGGAGAGGAGGGAGAGAAGGATGGGGAGAAGAGAAAGAAAAGAAAATGAGAAGGGGAAAGAGGTGGAGGAAGGAAAGACGAGAAGGGGAAGACAAGGGAGAAAAGAAGAAGAGGATCAAGAGAAGGAGGAGGAAGAGGAGGAGTAGAGGGCAGGAGGAGAAGGCGAAGGAAGAGAAGTGAAAGAAGACAAGAAGAGAAAACGAAGAAGGAATATATATATATATATATATATATATATATATATATATATATATATATATATATATATATATATATATATATATATATATATATATATATATATATATATATATATTTAGAGAGAGAGAGAGAGAGAGAGAGAGAGAGAGAGAGAGAGAGAGAGAGAGAGAGAGAGAAACCATAAATAAATAGATAAAAAAAATTAAATACAAAAAATTGAAAACTGCGAACGGGGGAAGGAGAAGAAGAGATAAGAGTGGAGGGGAGGAGGAGGAGGAGGAGGAGGAGGAGGAGGAGGAGGAGGAGGAGGATTGCAGGAGGAACTGAGGAAGCAGAGAGGGAAGAACTGGACGGGAAGAGGAGTGTTAAGGGTAGATGGAGGAAGAGGAAATGTGAAAGAAATTAAGAAATGGAGGAGGAAGAGGAGGAATAGGTGGAGGAAAAGGTGGAGGATGAGGAAGACCAGGAGGAACAAGTGAAGGATGAGGAAGAGGTAGAGCAGGAGGAGGAGGAAGAGGTGGAGGAGGAGGAAGTGGAGGAGGAGGAGGAGGAAGAGGTAGAGGAGGAGGTTTAGAAGACAAATTTGGTAAGGAATTAAAATTAACGACGACATAAAGACAAAAATAATAATAATAATAATAATAATAATAATAATAATAATAATAATAATAATAATAACAATAATAATAATAATACCAATAATAATATTTATTATTATTATAATAATACCAATAATAATAATAATAATAATAATAATAAAAATAATAATAATAATAATAATAATAATAATAATGATAAAAATAATAATAGTAATGATGATAATTATAATAACAATAATGATAATGATAAAAAGACAAACGAAGTAGATTGTATGTTTTTCTGAATATCTTAATATTTAATTCATTAATCCCTTCCTCATCATATCGTGAAAGTTAACCTCAAGAACTACAAATTATGATTCGCGAAATTTAACTCGACTCGAATTTTTTTAATGTTACCAGAGTGTTGGTCAGTAATTCTTCGATTATTTTCTATTCATTCTATATGTATTCTATATTCCAATGTTTTTATAGGTTCACTATAGCTAACTGATCTATCTCCGCCAATTTAAAATCAATAAATATTTGTCACAATGCACAAACAGAAGCGCTAACAAGTTCAGTCAGTCTTAAAGCCGATTCACATTGGGCCGATTATCGTCAACTATTATGTGTTCGATCGAGTAGAAACGACTTTGGCAACAATATTTCCTTTTTTTTTTCGAATTTCCAAATGTCCAATTACCTTTGCATCATTTATTTAGAAGTTGAATGCCGAACTACGACAAGATATACCTAGACAAATGTGAGACACGTTGTTAGAATGTTCTTCAGGAAATCTAGATTATTCCAAGCGAAGCCTTATACAAGCTATTCAAATACAAAACAATTGACGGGAATCTGCCCTTCTTCCGTTCTCTTCCAGTGTGAAACGTAGTTGCCTCCTTCCGTTTTCTTCCAATTCTACAATCGTCATTATCACAAGTGTGTCAAGAAGCGGGTTGATTGAAACCATAACTCCCTTAACGGGATGACCTAGTACATAAGGCAAAGGTGGCGAGGTGGGTCGCAGGTGTAGTTCCTCCTCATTCTAATCCTCTTCCTCCTCCTCTCCCATCTACTCCTCCTCCTCCTCCTTCTCCTCCTCCTCCCCCTAACCCTCCTCCTACTCCTCCATCATCATCATCATCACCGTCATCATCATCATCACCGTCATCATCCCTCCTCCTCCTCCTCCTCCTCTTACTCCTCCCTCATCATCACCATCATCATCCCTCCACCTCCCTCCATCTCCTCCTACTCTTCCTCCTCCTACTCCTCATTCATCATCACCATCATCCCTCCTCCTCCTCCTCCTCCTCCTACTCTTCCCTGATCATCATCATCATCTCCCTCCTCCTCCTCCTCCTCCTCCTCCTCCTCCTCCTCTCTCTCCTCTTTCTTCTCCTCCTCCTCCTCCCACCACCTCCCGATAACTCTAATACCCACCTGGTCCCAGGTACCAGAAGACTCCTGGGCACTCTACCCCAGACCTCTGATTTTTAAGAATTGGGATCTTGGCGCCCAGAAATGAAATCCCCAGAGCCCAGAACCTCCACCCCAGAACCAGAATTCTCCCCAGGACCCAGAACCTCCCCCAGACTCTTAAAACATCCAGACAATCGAAACACAAACCTCCCAGGACTCCGGGGAAGCCCCAGAAGTGATCCGGAAGAGGCGGGCAGTCCCTCTGGGAGGAGGAGGAGGAGGAAGAGGAGGAAGAGGAGGAGGAGGAGGAGGAGTGAGGGGAGAGCGAGGCAGTCTCCGGGTGCCAGCCAACGCGAGGAAATTAAATCCACGGAGACGTGGATTGTGCACTGATTGCCCCCGCCTCGGTGAACTCCGTCGGTGGCGAGGGAGGAGGAGGGAGGAGGAGGGAGGAGGAGTGAGGAGGAGTGAGAGAGGAGAGTTAGAGGGGGAGGTGGGAGGAAGGAGGAAGGGGAAAGAAAAGAAAGATTTGGAAGAGGTGGGAGAGG
>NC_134777.1:87277313-87284813 GCF_046742065.1 Oratosquilla oratoria
AAATATTTCCCGAATTCACTTACCCTACAATTCTGAACAACGTAATTTACTCCCAAAAGAGTCTATCTTCGCCTCGAACATAAGAATGAAGGAGAATGCAAAAGACCATAAGGCCTACACTAGGCAGTTCCAACAGCAGACAAACAAACAACAACGACTCCTCTGGGAGTCCTAGTTCTTCCAACTTCGTCTTATCTCTTCTAAGAGGTTTATGATATTGGGCCGTGGAGGAGTTTCCTAGATACAAACTTCTAATATATTCCACTTCAAGATAGCTTCTAAGCAGTCTGAAGCCCCTAGCTTATGCTGTAAAGAATACATTCTAGATATCAAGTGTCTTTGAATGAAATCTAGTTGTGGGGTGCTATGTAGCTAAGGATTGTGTGTGGCCATATACATGTATACACAAACACAAACACACACACACACACACACACACACACTTTCGTGGGTGGGGAGTTGGGTGTCTGTGTGCGTGTAAGGTCACAACATTACCCATAGATCGGTCATATATGAGCTCTGAGGTCTCTTCCGGGTGGGAAATAGTTGTCGATCACGAGTCCAACACCTGATCCAAGACCATGGTGAATCACACACACACACACAAACTTACACACATGCTCTAGTGTAGGCATGTATATAAAAGTATATCTGTATATATATATATATATATATATATATATATCAGTATATATATATATATATATAATTATATATATATATGTATATATATATGTATATGTGTGTGTGTGTGTGTGTGTGTGTGTGTGTGTGTGTGTGTGTGTGTGTGTGTGTGTGTGTGTGTGTGTGTGTGTGTGTGTATGTGTGTGTGCGTGCGCATATGTGAAGACATAACCTCCTAATTAATCATTACAAAATTAATCAAATTCCCAATCACAACAGAACAAGTAAAATCTCTACTTCATCAGAGTCCAAAAATAATAAATAAATAATTCTAGTTAATGATCACAAATTAGGATATTTTAGAAAGATTGAATTTCAACAGTAATGTATAAGAATGTATAAGTTATGCAATTCATTGAAAAAATAAAAACAAAATTAATTCGTGGCACATTGGACGTTATTCATCTTTTCAATCAACTCTATCTATGACTGGACTCAGCGCCTAATCAGAACTCTGAATAATTAAAAAAATAATTTCAAAGGAGTTTAATGGTTCGTGAACGTAGCTAATCAATTGAACGTTGAACAAAAAAAAAAAAAAAAAGTATTACTGGGCCATTTTTCTTTTTTCTTCCAAATTAGCAAAAGAATAATTTCAAAGGAGTTCAACGGCCCACGAACAGCACGTGATCTTTGAGCAATTATGAAAAAAATCCTTACTATAGATTTTTTTTTCAAAAACGTTTCGGAGATCAACGGGCGAACCCCCCCCCCCTTGGTGCTGAACACGAAGAGGGGGTCGCGACCTTTGTCGAACTCCCTCAACCTGAAGTCCACGAGGCAGGATAAACCGGCCTTGTATTGCAGAGCACTAAATCCGCTGGAAATGTCACAGTCCAGAAGGAATCTACATAAACTTTTCAACAATGCGTTGCAAAGCCATCAACTCTGCAATTCTGTTGAAGGTCCTTTATGCAAGACTCCATCAATAAGCTCAATATTCTATATTCTATTCCGTCCACTCAAGAGATAGCTGCAGTTGTCTTTCTGAGAATAGATGGACGTGCGCATACACACACACACACACGCACACACACACACACACACACACACACACACACACACACACACACACACACACACACACACAAGGTATAGGGCAATAGTAAATAGTCAAGATAAAAAAAATATTTCATATCTGTTATATGGAGCTTTATTTGTCTAAGTTAGGTTTTTGTTCATTCTTTGAGCTATCCTTAAATTAACACATCACTTTTCATCACCTCAAAATGTTAAGGCGCCTCACTTCAATAAATCTGGTCAAAAAACTGCTTTGGGTTTCCATGTATTTTTGTCAAGAAACTTGAAAGAGAAATGTTAATTTCTCAGTGTTATCATCTGAATTGAATTATGTGATTTTTATTCATTTACTTATTATTATTATTTCTTTTATTATATTCAGAAGAGAGCCTTCAACAGAAAACTTGTCCATTGTATATGGGGTTTAAATTGTTGTAGTAGTACTCATTTCAGTAGTACAATTTTATTATTATTATTTTTTTTTGTAAAGAATAGTTTTATTTCATTTTGCTTGCATCATTATTATCACTATTATCATTATCACTTTGTCATTATTATTAGTACTGTAGTATTAGTCCACCCTTATCAAGATGTTTTCCGTAATTTGTATGATTTTTGTGTATATTACGTAAGAGGTATGTAATTTATTTTTACAATATTTTATTATTCTCCTATATTCACCTACAAAACACACACACACACACACACACACAAACACACACACACACACCATACATGAACAAACTAGATGTTGTGAGATACAGAGACGGGACACTACGAGCATAGCTCCCCTTTTCGTAGAATACACCTAGGTAAATACAACTAGGTAAATAATTACACACAGACACAGACACATACACACACACACACACACACACACACACACACACACACACACACACACACACACACACACACACACACTGGCTAAATTGAAGTTACCGACTTTGGAACAAAGAAGAGAGAGGGCCGACCTACTGCCCATCTACAGAATCATGAAAGGCACAGAAATACTTGATGAAGACGACTTACTAAATTGGGAAAAGAGAAACACAAGAGGACATGGAAAAAAAAACTCAAAAAGGATAGTTATAGAAGAGATACAAAAAAACAGTTTTCCACATAGAGTGGAGGCACTTGGAACAAACTGGACGAAACAATAGTGTGTGCAAAAACCATACACGAATTTAAGAGCAAACTAGACATTGCGAGATACAAAGGCAGGACACTACAAGCGTAGGTCCCCTTCCCGTAAGATACAACTAGGTACAACTAGGTAAAAATACAAACACATACAAACACACACGCGCACACACACACACACACACACACACACACACACACACACACACACACACACACACACACACACACAGCTCCCTCTCCATTTACAGGCTTACGCAACCCAGATTTGACCTACCTCACCAATTGCCCATTTTGACAACTTAGGCTGTTGACATACGAAATGATAATAAAACGCACACACACACACACACACACGCACACACACAAACAAATACACAACCAATATATATATATATATAAATATATATATATATATATATATATATATATATATATAAATATACATGTACATATGTGATAAAAATGAAGATCAGAGATACAAAACGGTTGCCAATTGTCCTAAAGAAGATTATGATCGGAGTTATTTAACTCGGTTAAGTTAGGTTGGGTTAGGTTAAGTTGGGGTAGTTAAGGGCTATGTAGAATTGTGAGGGGTTAGGTAAAGTTAAGCAGAGTCAGGTAAGGTAAGAGTAGGTTAGATAAGGTTAGGTTAGGTTAAGACAGGGTAGATTAGGTTAGATTAGATAAGGAGTAGGTGGGGTTAGGTAAGGTATGGTTAGGTTAGATAAGGTTAGGTTAGGTTAGGTGGGGTTAGGTAAGTTTAAGCATAGTCAGGTAATGTATGGTTAGGTTAGATAAGTTTACGTTATGTTATGTTGTGTTAGATTAGGTTAGGTATAAGTTAAGAAGGATTACGTGGGGTTAGGTAAGGTTAAGTAGAGTCAGGTAATGTATGGTTAGGTTAGATAAGGTTAGGTAAAGTAAGATTAGGTTAGGTTAAACCCAGTAAGAATAAAAGATTGAATTCATTGGTGAGCTTACGTAGCGCATGACTGCATGACGGACGATAAATCATCACAAAATCCCAATGAGCCCCAGTGACGGCGGCAACCCAACAGAAAACCACAAACAAATGTTGAATATAAATAAACAAGTTGATTCCGCAATTAACCAATAAAATAAACACAGACATATTCACATTTTGCATGATGTGAACAGGGAATACAATAATAAAATTATAAATCGATCTTGTATATATACAGTATACACACACACACACACACACACACACACACACACACACACATATATATATATATATATATATATATATATATATATATATATATATGTATGTATATATATTATATACAACACTGAATGGGTCCCAGTGATTAGATATACACTTATCAACCACAATGCACTTTAATTCTAAGCCATCAACATAGGAAGAACCGTGGAGGCAACGCAGAAATTGAAACGTGGTACGCCCAAGGACTCGAACCTACGGCAAAGCACTGGTCACGTGCTTTGCCGTAGGTTCGAGTCCTCGGGCGTACCACGTTTCAATTTCTGCGTTGGCGCCACGGTTCTTCTGATGTTGATGACTTAGAATTAAAGTGCATTAGGTGGTTGATCAAATCATATATATACATATATAAATATATATATATATATATATATATATATATATTATATATATATATATATATATATATATACAATAAAAACAGTGGACATGTTTGTTCTAGAAATACAAGGTTAACGAATTTGAAGAGAAACAACTGGGGAAGAGCTCTTTCATATATTAAATCGTAAGTGCAGTCAGTTTTTCTGCAATTACGATGTAATAAATGAAAGAGCTCTTCTTAGGTTATAAAAATAGCTAGAGGACTTAGCTAGTGCACAATCTATCTATGCGTTGCTGTTGAAAATTATATATATATATATAGAAAAACACGGTTTTTTCTGCATAATTAGAATCACGCGTTCAAGTTATTTCTTCTGCATATATATATATATATATATATATATATATATATATATATATATATATATATATATATATATATATATATATATATATATATGTGTGTCTGAAAACTCGTTCTGACATGACCTGACACGGCCCAATCCGACACAAGACGACCTGACCCCGACACAACCCTTGCAAGTTGAATCTATGCATAACTCAGCCAAGCATTGCAAAGGCTTTTCCATGTGTGAGCTTACAAGCAAACACACTTTCCCATGTGTTACGTGATTTAGGACACGTTGTGCTATGATTCATGGGCACATGCTACGTGTCAAATGCACGTGATGGGCGTACAGATGCATGAGTTACGTGTTAAAGGTATATGTTACGTGTTAAAAGTATAAATGTTATGTGTTAAAAGTACATGTTACGTGTTAAAAGTACATGTTACGTGTTAAAAGTACGTTACGTGTTAAAAGTATATGTTGTGTGTTAAAAGTACATGTATCAAAAGTACATGTTACGTGTTAGAATTACATGTTACGTGTTAAAAGTAAATGTTACGTGTTAAAAGTACATGTTGTGTGTTAAAAGTGTGTTAAAAGTACATGTTATGTGTTAAGATTACGTTACGTGTTAAAAGTAAATGTTACGTGTTAAAATCCGTGTTTTTTTTTATCACAGGCACGTTTTATGGTGGCGGCACAATAATCGACTCTACTCCATTTTTTCGCATTACCCCTATCCTCCTCCTCCTCCTCCATCTTCAATCCTTCATTTACTTCTTTGCAATTCATCTCTTCTGACCTCAGTCTTCTTGGATTCTTCTCCTCTTCCTATTTTCATCACCAATTTCCTTCTCTTATCTATTTATTTCTTAAAAAAATCCAACCAACTCTGTCCCCCATCTTTTCAATGTTTCTTTCACAAGACACGTTTTCTTTCTTCCCTCGCCGTCTCTTGTCCTTACATCTCCATTTTCTTTTATGCCTTCATTTGTTGGTCATCTCCCACTCCCTGGGCTGTCAGTTAACCTTCACTTCAAAGTTAACCTGACTTCTTCTAAAAGCGGTTATACGCGGTAACTGACAGAAGATTGATTCTTACACGTGAATACAATCCTCATACATAATTCAATGAGAACTTCTTGCCAAACCATGCTAACCGTTTTCTCTTTTCATGCGTTCCGTTTTCTTTACATTCCTTTTTTTTTTCTTAAGAATTTTTTTTATTTTTCTTTCTTTTCTTCACTGCATCCTTTTTTTTTTTTTTTTTTTTTTTTGAGTTACCCCATGTCGTAGGAGGTCTTGTCAGTCAAGAAAATTTCTCCTCAGATTCCTTCTGGTTCTTTGTTTCCATCGACCGAAGGGCGATTCCAACATGGCGTTCAATTTGCAGACGCGAAGAGCTGGACGCCAAACAGATCCAACAGCTGCATCCAAGTCTTTCATTTGTTCCTCGGCTTTGTCCATGTTACATTCACGTTCTTCCCGTTACCCCCTACGCCACCATCTCCCCCCTTTCCCTCCGTGTCCCAACAGCCCCCTCATCTCCCCCACCTTCCCTATCAGCCCCCTCACCTCCCATCTCCCCCTTCCCCCCTTATCCCATCTCTCCCACCAGCCATATCATCTCCCACCTCCTCCTTCCCCCGTGTCCCATCTCCCCCACCAACCCCCTCACCTCCCCCTTCCCCCTTCCCCCCGTGTCCCATCTCCCCCACCAGCCACCTCATCTCCCTTACCTCCTACCTCCCCTTCCCCCCCACGTGTCCCACCTCCCACACCAGTCCCCTTATCTCCCTCACCTCCCCCTTCCCCCCGTGTTCCATCTCCCCCTACCAGCCCCCTCATCTCCCTCACCTCCCACGTGTCCCATCTCCCCCACCAACCGCCTGATCTCCTTTACCTCCTACCTCTCCTTCCCCCCCCCTCCATGTCCCATCTCCCTCCACCAGCCCCCTCATCTCCTACATCCCCCTCCCACCGTGTCCCACCTCCCCCACCAGCCACCTCATCTCCTCCCACCTCCCCCTTCCCCCGTGTCCCATCTCCCCCCTCATCTCCCTCACCTTCCGTCCCACGGGAAACGCCCAAACCATCCTCTCAGTTTACAAGCTCGTACATAACATCAGTCCCATTTTTGCCCTAAGTTGGCCTCCCCGACCAGTCTTTCGCGTATTGGTTCGGTCGTTCTTTGCTTTCGTGTGTTCTTATCCGTCTGTGGCTGTATGTCTGTCTGCGTCTATATGTATGTCTCTGAATGTATGTCTACCTATCTACGTCTGTATGTCTATCTGCAAGTCTGTCTCCATGCCTGTATGTCTGTCTGCCTGTCTGTACGTCTATTTGTCTCTGCCTGTCTGAATTTATGTCTCTGAATGTATGTCTACCTATCTGTCTATACAACTGTCTTTACATCTGTATGTCTATATGCAAGTCTGTGTCTGTATGTCTGTCTCTACGTCTATATATCTGTCTGCCTTTACGTCTGTATGTCTATCTGCAAGTCTGTCCATCGCTGAAAGATCACCTCTCCTGTTAACTCCTTCTCTACCCAAAGGGGAACAAGGATATCCTAAAGAGTTTCCTTAGACAGCGCTAAATACCACACAGCACAGGTTGAACATTAATGTAATCTAACGTTTCGATGACATTAGTGTTCCTGGTTCAACCTCTGATTCATTACCACCTTCTCCATTCAACTGCCTCACCTAAAAAAAAAAAAATATATAT
>NC_134777.1:87294813-87302313 GCF_046742065.1 Oratosquilla oratoria
GGGCACTGTGATACACAAGCACTGTGGTACATAAGCACTGTGGTACATAAGCACTGTACTTCAGAAGCACAGAAGTACATAAGCACTGCGGAGAAATTATGTTACAAAGACATCTTCTGTAACGAGATTTTGTCGTAGTTATACTTTGTGGTATGAATGCATGTACATGTTTTTTTGTGGTTGTGTGGTTGGTTGAAGTACAGTGGATGTGATATTATGTTGGTATGGACTGGTCTTTACCAGGGCTTCTATCCTTTTGGATGTGGTATTATTGGTATTATTATGGCAGAGTTATGGAAGGAACGATGAGTTGAGAAGGCGTTGTTATATACCAATGTATACATGATTTTTCTATCGCGGCACTGGAACTTAATACGACGCTTTGTTTTACTTAAAACGATTTGAAAATATCAGAGAAAAGAGAGCGAGAGGTATCTGCATATATCCATGAATATATTACTCTTTCATTTTTTTTTTTTTACTTTATCAGAGGCGAATTAAGCATTGTATTGAAGCATTGTATTAAGTTCTAGTACCACTAGAGAAAATATGAATACGGTGGCGAAATATTAAACGTTTTATTATGACGAGCCCCACACCCTTTGTAGATAATAGTTTCCTGTTCGTCAGAAAAAATAAGTGAATAAATAAATAAACATAAAAAGATAAATGAATAAAAATGGAGGAGAATAAATATATATCTTGTTCTTCAACAAGGCGACACTGGTCCCTTAAGTGCTCAATGAAATTATCTAAAAATAAATAAATAAATAATTAAATAAAATTAAATAAACAAATAAATAAACAAAAGTGTTCACAAGTAGTTCACTACATCTTAG
Organism: Oratosquilla oratoria; assembly: GCF_046742065.1. NCBI lineage: Eukaryota > Metazoa > Arthropoda > Malacostraca > Stomatopoda > Squillidae > Oratosquilla > Oratosquilla oratoria. The sequence continues at coordinate 87,295,653 of NC_134777.1, forward strand.
TAGTTAGTAGAGACAGATGTAGTCTTAACAAGCCGCGGCGGTTCAATTACAATGTAAGTCAATTGAAGCGTTCACAAACAACCACGCAGTTTTTCCTCGATTATGTTGTATCGCCGCGGTTTCCCTGCGGTTCAAACAGCTAGTGTGAACAGGGCTTAACCCTCAGCTGAATAAAATCGTCTCAAAATAGGTAAGAAATTAACTAAACCAAGGTTTAATTAACCAGATTAAAGTTTAGCTAACTAAAATAAGGTTTAACTAAGTTAAGGTTCAACTACACTAATATTTAACTAAACTAAGGTTTAACTAAACTACAGTAAGGTTCAAATAATTAAACTAAGGTTTAACCAACTAAAATAGGGTTTGACCAATTAAACAAAGGTTTAACTAAACTACAGTAAGGTTCAACTAATTAAACTAAGGTTTAACCAACTAGAATAGGGTTTGACCAACTAAACCAAGGTTTAACTAACTCAACTAAGGTTCCACTAACTAAACTAAAGTTTAATTTATGGAGGGAGGTCGAGTGGTCGGATGGAGTTGTGGTATGGAGGTATGAAGACATCACGACCCCTCGAGATATGGAGGGCAGATTTTCTGTGGAGGCAGCGGTGTGGAGGGAATAACGTAAAGAGGTGGAGTTATGTATTACGGTGATAACATGTGGAGTAAATAGTGCGCGAAATCAAGAACGTGTGGAGGAAGCGGCGTATGGAGGGGATGACATGTGGACGCAGTGACGTGTGGAACTGCCAATGTGGAGGGAATAAAGTGTGGAGGCAATATAGAGGCAATGGGGAAGAATATCTGTGGCAGGTTTGTGGCCCAAAGCGAAGGTTCAAAAATAAATAAATAAATAAGATAAATACATAAGAATAAAGATAAATGAATTAATAAAATAGAATAAATGGATATATTATGAAGAAAGACACATGAATAGACACATAAAAAAGATTAATAAATAAATTAATAAAATAAATACATGAGAATAAATATAAACCGATAAATAAATAAATAAAATTCATAAGAATAAAGATAAATAAATAAAATAGAATAAATGAATAAACAATGTAGTAAGACACAAGAATACACATAAAAAGATAAATAAATTTATCAATAAATTAATAAAATAAATACATAAGAATAAAGACAAGTACATAAGATAAATAGAATAGAATAAATGAATAAATAGATGAAGTAAAACACATGAATAGACACATAAAAAAGACAAATAAATAAATACAAATAAACAGATAAATAAAACATATAAATAAACATTAGAATATATATATGAATAATAAAAAAATAAAATATATAAATAAAAAATAAATATATAAATAAAACACAAATAATTTAATAAAAAACATCACACATAAATGAATAGAATTAAATAGAAAATAAACAAATACATAGATAAATTAATAAAAGTTTAATTTAAAAAAAATAAAAAATAAAAAAGCAAATACATAGACAAATCAATGAATGAAGAAGCTAAATAGGAAAAAAAACAACTAAGGATCGCACTTATTTACTGCCTTAAAGTCTTCATTCTGGTGAATGTCAGACGATTTTATTCAGCTGAAATAAATCCTTGAGGGCTTATCCCACTGGGCAATTTTCCCACCAACCTCCGATAAATCAGCGTTACCGCCTACCTCCGATACTTTTTCCGCCGTCAAATTACTATGGCAAACTATTTTGTTTTCTCAACAAAAATACAGAGATATGCTGGATGAATTTTATTTTCCTCCAGCATATCAGATTCCTTCCCAAAAGTTGCGGACTACAAATCTGTTCCAACAGTCGAAGGAAAAATAGCTTAGTGTGATAACGCCTTTAGCTGAAGCCCCAACGTGGTCTCCGACTCTTGGTATAGAGAACGGATATGGAGGCCCTCCCATTGTGGAGGTAACATGGAGTGACGTTTTAAGAGTTGTGGAGGCAATAATGTACCATGTAGAGGGTGTATGGAGGTGTGGAGGGAAGATGGAGGTGTGGAGAATGGATGGAGATGTGGCGGGTGAATGGAGGTGTGGAGGGTGGATGGAGGTGTGAAGGGGGATAGAGGTTTTGGAGGTTTTGTAAGTTTTGGAGGTTTCAAGGTTTGGGAGTTTTTGAAGGTTTTGGAGGCATGAAGGTTTGGGAGGTTTGGAGATCTGGGAAGTTTTGAAGGTTTTGGAGGTTTGAAGGTTTTGAAGGTTTTGGAGGTTTGAATATTTTGAAGGCTTTGAAGGTTTTGGAGGTGTGATGCTTTTATAAGTTTTGGAAGATTGGAAATTTTGGAGGTGTGAAGGTTAAGATTAATGTGGATATTTTGATGGCGTGATGTAGAGATTGTGAAAATACGGAGATCTTGGAGGATTTAGAAATTAGGAGGTTTTGAAGGTATGTTTTTTGAGGCGTGATGAAGAGATTTTGGACGTATGAAGGGAGTTGTGAAAGTTTTGGAGGTATGATAGTTTTGGAGGTACGACAGTTTTGGAGGTATAAAAATTTTTGGAGGTGTGAAAATTTTGTACCTATGACAGCTTTGGAGGTGTGACAGTTTTGGAGGCGTGATCAGTTCTGAAGGTGTGAAATTTTTGGAGGTATGACAATTTTGGAGGGATAAAAGTTTTGGAAGTATGGCAGCTTTGGAGGCGTGGAGAATTTGGAGAAGAAATTGTAGCAGCGTTACTGAGGCATGGCGTGATATTTATGGTGTATGGAGGGATGTGGTAGCGTGTGGAAATGGTGAATAAATACATACATGCATACATACATACATATATATATACCAAGGGCTTTTTCCCCCTTACCAGGGAGCTAGCCAAAGTTGAAAAGGCATAACTCCACTTCCACCTATTCCACTCCCATAGGAGGTAAATAGATAACTAAATAAACAAATAAGAAAATGAACTTTGATAAACGGTAAACTGTAAATAAATGAGTAAATAATGGTAAATGGTGAATAAATAATGGTAAATAAATAATGGTTCTTGGTAACTAAACAAGTGAATAAATAATGGTAAATGGTAAATAATAACGGTAAATGGTAAACAAGAACATGAATAAGGGTAAATGGTAAATAAATACATAACGGTAAATAAGTATATAATGGTAAATGGTAAATGAATGACTAAATAATGGTAAATGGTAAATCAATAATGGTAAACAGATAATTAAACAAGTAAATAAATAATGGTAAATGCTAAGTAAATAGGTAAATTAGTAATGGTAAATGGTAAACAGATAACAAAATAAATAAGTAAATAAACAATTTATAATATATATATATATATATATATATATATATATATATATATATATATATATATATATATATATATATATATATATGAATTAATAAATACATAAATGAATATATAAATTAATTAATATACAAATAAATATATGGGTAGTATGACATGAATAAGCAAGATAGATAGATAAGGAGATAGATAAATGAATATGTATGGACAAATGAACAAATAATTTTAAATAGACAAATGAATATGTACATAAATACACATTAATAAAATTGAATAAACAAATGAAATAAACATATAAATAAACAGATAAATATACAAATAAGTAAATAAATAAATAAAAATAAACAAATAAAATATGTACACGAAAAAAAAAATGATAACATTAACAGGTACACTAATGGCATTAACACAAGTGAACCCTGTAAAGGAGAATTAATTCATCAAAACCTCTCAGGTAAGGAGGACCCCGTGAGCCAAAAGGAGTGATTAGGAGGTCAGAGGCGGGGAGGCAAGGAAGCGTGGAGGGAATGGGAGGTGTGGAGGTGTGGAGGGGGGCGGGGTTCTCACGGGTGGCTGAGCCCCATGCCACAGCCTACTGCGTCAGCCGCCCTCGACCTAATGACCGGAAAATGGAATGGGGAAACAACTGAAGACGAGGAAGACGACGACGAAGAAGACGATGATGGCGAAGACTACAAGAAGGACGACGATGATGATGATGACGAAAATGAGGACGAATACGAGGAAGACGTCGAGGAAGAAGACTAAGACGATGATGGCGGAGATTACAAGAAGGACGACGACAATGAGGGGGAGGAGGAGGAGGACGAATACGAGGGAGACGACGAGGAAGAAGATGATGGCGAAGACTACAAGAAGGACGACGATGATGATGGCGATGATTAAAACGAGGACGAAGACGAGGAAGACGACGACGAAGAAGGCGAGGAAGACGACGAGGAAGAAGACAAGAAAGATGACGAAGACTACAAGATGGACGACGAAGATGGTGATGAAGATAAAGACGAAGACGATGAGGAAGACGAAGACGGCAAGAACGATGATGCTGACGAAAATGAAGACGAGGAAGACGAAGAATACTAGAAGGACGACGACGAGGAGGAAGAAGGCGAAGATGACGAAAAAGACGAAGAAGACGACAAAGAAGACAACGAGGGCAAAAATGACATCAAATGATAAAAAACGACGACAACGATAAAGTAATCGACGACGACAACAAAAGAACGACCAATAAAAGACAACTTTACCAAAAACGAAGACAACACAGACGACGACGACGAAGACGACGACGACGAAGACAACGACGACAAAGATGACGACCCTTCTTTCCTTTTCTTCCCTTCTGAAGCATCAAACCCCTCCTCCCTCTCTCCCTCCCCCCTCTCTATCCCATTTTTGGGCTAATCCTAACAGAGATCTTCCTCTTCTCCTCCTCCTCCTCCTCTCCTACAGATCTACTCCTCCTGTTTTTCCTCGTAGATGCTCGCTGGCCAGGCGGGTTAGGGCGTCACCTCGAGGTGACGGCGGTTCGAATCCTGCCACCGGCGAGCTGGACCAAGGGTATGGTTCTTTAAATTCCACGCTACAAAGTCCTCTGTAAGGGGGCACCGTCCTAAACACCTGATAGGGCGAATTTCTCGATGTTAAACCGAACCATTCATCACATGTTCGTAATTTTTATTATCATTATCATTATTATTATTATTATTATTATTATTATTATCATTATTATTATTATTATTATTATTATTATCATTATTATTATTATTATTATCATCATCATCCTCTTTTTTCTTCTTGCTCTTCTACTTTCTTGCATCTATTCTTCCAGCACTTTCTTCTTCTGCCTCCTATTTTCTATCTATTCTCCTCTTTCTTTTCCTACTCCCCCGCTTTATCACTATCAATATAGTGATCATCTTTATCATCTCCATCATTATCACCATGACTATTTTTACTTTCACCTACAATATATTATATATATATATATATATATATATATATATACATATCATTATCATCATCTTCACCACATCCACAAAATTTTTAATTTTATCATTTACATCATTATCATCATTATCACCATATCTCCTTCATTGCATCCTCTTCTCAGTCTCCTCCTTCTCCTCCTCCTCTTCTTAATCCTCCTCCATCATCATCAGTCATTATCACCATTCACACAGTGATCGCCACAATTAGCTCTTCTTTGATACTTTCTGACCCGTTTCCATTTACTTCTTCTTTCCACCTCCAACTTATTTCTTCCTCCTCTCCACTCACATTAATCCTTTCGCTGTCTTGTACTCACTAGCTGCCGCCAGGTGATTTTATTCAGAGGAGGAGGAAACCCTTTAAGCAACGAGAATCTTATAAAAAACAAAAAAATCTTAAACCCTGCAAATCAAAATCTCCACAATTTTTACTGAGCTTGGTACAAGACCTGATGGGTGATTAATCGGTCAAAAACCTTGTGTACACTTCAAATATTTTATTCTGCTTAACGCCAGTCGATTCTGTTCAGCTTGGAGGAGGCCCTCCCGGGGTGTGAGAGGATCAAGAATCTTGCAGACTTTTTTTTGACGACCTCTTTGTGAAGACCGGCGTTCTCTATCCGAGTTCGAGTCTTTCGAACTCCTCCTGAGAGTGGACGGGCTCTCGGTAAGTTCGTTAGTTATTACAAGCTTAACTTTAACCCAGAAGTGTCAAACTCATAGCCCGCAGACCAAATGTAGCCCGCGGACCAAATGTTACTAGCGGACCAAATGCGGACTGCGGACCAATAGTTGCCCGCGGACAAAATGAAGGCTGCGGACCACATGTTACTTGTGGACCAAATGTGGACTGCAGGCCAAATGTGGACTGCGGACAAAATGTTGCCCGCGGACCAAATGTGGACTGCGGACCAAATGTGGACTGCGGACCAAATGTGGTCTGCGGACCAAGTGTGACCCGCGGAACAATTAAGGCCTGCCGACTAAATATGGCCCTCGGACCAAATGTGGCCCGTGGACCAAATGTGGTCCGCGGAATCAATTTGACCTGTGAATTACATGTGACTTGCGGACCAAATGTGGCCCACTAGATGATATATATATATTTTTTTTTTTAAATGGAGTTAGTATGATTGTTACAATCAAGATAAAGAGCCTCTTGTCACATCGCGGGTCGTGAGTTTGACAAACCTATTCTAGCCTATTAGTACCTACTGTTCTCTTTAAACACTTTACTCTGCCTCAAGCCAACCTGTTTTATATGGTTTCGAGAGGACATCTCTGAGGCAAACTCGAGAACTGAACAGTTCTCGGGTTTAGCGTTGTCAATATTCTTCGTGTTTGAGTTCGAGGTTTCTCCGAAGTCGTCTCGTATTGTCTTATAAGATTCTTTCCTTC
>NC_134777.1:87312313-87327313 GCF_046742065.1 Oratosquilla oratoria
AGGAGGAATGAGGAAGGGTGAGGAGGTATGAGGAAGGACGAGGAAGAGTGAGGAGGGAGGGTAATGAAGGGTGAGGAGGTACGAGGACGGATGACGAAGAATGAGGAAGGGTGAAGAAGGGTGAGGAGTGATGAAGAAGGGTGAGGGAGGGAGTACAGGATAAGAACGAGGAATTGGGATTGGAGGGAATGAGTGTAGTGGGGGAGTGGGAGTGGAAAGAAGGATGGAAGGGGGAGACGAGTGGGGAAAGAGAGAGGAAGGGGGTAGGGATGGTGGGAGTGGGTGGGAGAAGGTAGAGGGTGGAAATGGGGATCGTGGGAGTGGGTGGGGAAGAGGAGAGAGAGATGGGAAGGAGGGAAGGAGGGAGGGAGGGAGGGAGGAAGGGACGAAGGGAGGGAGGGAGGAAGGAAGAAAGAGAGGGAGGGAGGGAGGGAGGGAGGGAAGGACAAAAGTAAAAAAGAAGGAGGAAAGGAAGGAAGGAGGAAAAGAGGGAAGGAGAGGAGGAAAGAATGAAGGTGGGAAGGAGCGAGGGAGAAATGGAGTGAAGGAGGAGAGACGGGACGAAGGTAAAGACGAAATTAAGGAAAGAGGGAAGGAGAGAGGGAGGGAAGGAGAGAGGGAGGGAGGGAAAGAGGGAGAGAGTAAAGGAAGGAAGACGAGGGGGAGGGAGGGAGGGAAAGAGGGAAGGTGAGAAGGAGAGGAGGGAAGGTAAGGATGAAATTAAGGAAACAGGGCAGGATGGAGAGAGGGTAAGAGAGAGGGAGGGAAAGAGGGAGGGAGTAAAGGAGAGAAGGAGAGAGGAAGGGAGGGAAAGAAGGAAAGAGAGATGGAAGGAGGGAAGAAGGAAGGGAGGGAATGGAGGAATGGAAGGAAGGAGGGAAGGAGGGATGGAAGGAGGGATGGATGGAGGGAAGGAGAGAGGGAAGGAAGGCAGGAAAGGAAGGGATGGAAGGAAGGTATGAAAGGAAGGGAGGTAAGGGAGGGAAGGAAAGAGGGAAGGAGGGGTAGAGGGGAGGGAGGGAGGGAAGAGGGATGGAAGGAGGGAAGGAGGAAAGAAGGGAGAGAGGGACTTACATTAAATCCTTACATTCCGTGTGGTACTTTTTCTGTCGTCAAACGATTCTTTTCGTCTACTTGGAGCCAAATCGGCGGTGAGAGAGCTAGAGGAGACCGCTCGCCTAGACTGAGCAAACTAGAAGCGCATCTAGAGGGTCTAAGGCCACTAAGAGAGCGCTAGAGAAACTAGATACTGTATATGAATGATGGTCAAGGGAGGGGAGGAGGGAGAAGAATAGAGAAGTGGAAGAACGAAGGGGAAACGGGAGGAGCAGGGTAAGATTGGGAGAGAGGGAAAGAGCGAGGGAGAGAGAAGACAGAGCGAGAGAGACAGAGAGAGAGAGAGAGAGAGAGAGAGAGAGAGAGAGAGAGAGAGAGAGAGAGAGAGAGAGAGAGAGAGAGAGAGAGAGAGAGAGAGAGAGAGAGAGAGAGAGAGAGAGAGAGAGAGAGAGAGAGAGAGAGAGAAAGAGAGAGAGGGACAGAAAAAAGAGGGAGACAAGAAGAGAGAAGGGGAGACAGAGAGAAAAGAAGGGAGACAAAAAGAGAGAAGGGGAGAGAGAGAGAGAGAGAGAGAGAGAGAGAGAGAGAGAGAGAGAGAGAGAGAGAGAGAGAGAGAGAGAGAGAGAGAGAGAAACAGAAAAAAGAGCCAAAAAGAGAGAAGGGGAGACAGAAAGAGGAACAGAAAAGAGAGAGAGAGACAAAATGAGAGAAGAGACAGAAAAGAGAGAGAGAGAGAGAGAGAGAGAGAGAGAGAGAGAGAGAGAGAGAGAGTGTCAGAAGAGGGCTTCAGGAGTGTGAGATCCGAGGAGACCGCCCATCCAGGGATTTCATACAATATTCATCAAAGGAAGAGGCGAACTTCAAGACCTCTGGATATGGGGCCTGGAAATGCCGTTCCAGTCCATACACCTCTGGGTATGGGGTCTGGAACTCCGCTTCTATTCCAAAGACCTCTGAATATGGGGTCTGGAAATGCCGTTCCAGTCCAAAGACCTCTGGATTCTGGATATGGGGTCTGGAAATGCCGTTCCAGTCCAAAATCCTCTGGATTCTGGATATGGGGTCTGGAAATGCCGTTCCAGTCCAAAGTCCTCTGGATTCTGGATATAGGGTCTGGAAATACCGTTGGAGTCCAAAATCCTCTGGATATGGGGTATTGATATGCCGTTCCAGTCCAAAGACCTCTGGATATTGGGTCTGGAAATACTGTTCCAGTCCAAAGACCTCTGGATATGGGGTCTGGAAATAACTGTTCCAGTCCAAAGACCAAATGGAAATGCCTAAAATTCCTTCCGTGCCCGGTGGTACTACTTCAGCTGCCGCCTGGTGATATTATTATTATTATTATTATTATTATTATTATTATTATTATTATTATTAAGAAGTAAGACAAGAGAATGACTTTTGAAAATCGAAAGTGTGGGTATGGTTTTTCCCACCCACCCCCACCCCCCAAAAAAAAAGAAAGAAAAAAAAAAGTGGATGGAGAATGAAGATAAACAACTACATAGGTCATGGAAAAACAGAATATGAATAAAAGAAAGAAAGAAAATAATGTTAAGCATGGAAAGAGAAAATCAGGTTACCATTTTTTTTTATTTTTTTGGAAAGACCGGCAACCTCATCAAATTTTCATTTTTCTTCTGCACAGACGTAAACAATAATTAACTGGTTTCGTAAGTCTGCAAAACAGATGGTGCTTAGGAAACTTTCCATTAATCATTTTCTGCGTTGTATTTCCATTCTTAAAACCCCAAAAGATGATAAAAAAGAATATCAAAACATTGAAGACGAAAAACAAAATTCTAATCTTGAAATATTGAAAACAAAAAATAATAATAGATGAATAAATAAAATTAAACATTTCTGAAGACAAAATTACTCTCACGCAAACTTACAGGAAAAAAAATAGATAAAAATAGATCAAACAGGATGATTATAGTACCACAATAAAATGACAATGACAATGATGATAACAATAACGATGATGGGCAATAACGAGAACAATTACAAAAACAACGCTCCCCTTCTGGACGAAGCAGACGAAGCAAGCAATGACGACAATCAACAGACAACAATAATAACAATGAGAGAGAGAGAGAGAGAGAGAGAGAGAGAGAGAGAGAGAGAGAGAGAGAGAGAGAGAGAGAGAGAGAGAGAGAGAGAGAGAGAGAGAGAGAGAGAGAGAGAGAGAGAGAGAGAGAGAGAGAGAGAGAGAGAGAGAGAGAGAGAGAGAGAGAGAGAGAGAGAGAGAGTGGGAGAGAGACCTTTGCATTCTCCAACAAAAGTAGAACACGTCTTGTCCATTTACTCCACCAACGCGCCACTATCATTCATAAACAAATACTCTCCTTGCTTCTCCAACAATCCTCTCCCTCAAGAACCTCCTTCTCCAACAAAGCCCACATTCCTCCACTCTCCGTCAATGATATAACCAACCATATTCAACCCTTTGCTGAGGTTCACAGCCAGCTGAATAAGATCACCTTGCGGCAGTTAGGTCATGTTCACATTAGCGGTTTGAACCGCACGGAAACCGCGACGGGGCCGCATAGTCAAAGGAAAACTGCGCAGTTATGAGTGAACGCCTCCATTCACTTACACTACAGTTTAATAGCCGCGGTTGAAACCGCTAGTGTGAACAGGGCGGAAGTTTAAACGACTAAAGTCACAAGACACACTGGAAAGGTTAACCAACTCACGGATAAACCTCTTAAACCCGAAGGAGTTTAAGCTTAATCTAGATTAACCCATTCATGTCTTAGTTTAAGTTTAAGTTTAATACCGATGTACCTATAAACTCTTCCTGGGAATCGTATGATCTAATCCAATTTAATGATTTAATCTAGTTAAATCAAATTACCCCGCCAATCTTAATTACCACGCAAGGCTTCACATAGTTGGTCATATCTATCGGCAGTTGATTCTAATCGAGTAAGATTAACAAGATATCTTCACTATCTGATTCAACTTCAGAGACGTTGTAAACCAATAACTTGTGAAGTTAACTAACAGAGTATTAGGGCCGAGTAGAAATACGGTTGAGTTGCAAGAAAGGAGATAAAACCTGAGATCGAGTCCCAATGAGCACAAAAAGCGGTAGGAACAATTCGGGGGTTGTTGCTAGACGCGTCGAATAAATTTTGTCTCAGAAAAAAAAAAAAAAAAAGGAGGAACAGCCTGTACCTAACATAAGATAAAAATATACGAATAAATTAATTAATTAAAATAATAAAACACACACAGAACGTAAGTTAAGAGGAGTGAGCCGACGAAAAAAAAAAAATAGAAAATACAAAACAACATGCAGGGCAGCTGGAGCAATTTGACCCTTAAAAAAAAAAAAAAAAAAAAAAAAAAAAAAATCGCAAACACACAAACACAACGCAGCAGGAGCAAATTGAGCACCCCCTAAAAAAATAAACAAAACAAGAAAAAAAATCACAACACATAAAGCCGCCACCAAGAATGCAGTCATGGATTGTAAAGTATGCAATGGCCGATGGGCGAGGGTACATTGCCAACGCGCACACAATTTCCTTCACACCGCGAGAAGACTAACTTCCTTTCTTGCCACTAATCCCCGTCAGGCATATTTAACCCCTTACACACCGGGTGGTCCGCTTCGTCCAACTGTCGCCAGGCGATTTTATTCATCTCCGTCGCCAATCAAGGGAGGAATATGTGATTTCAATTATACCTTTTCGTGCCTGTTGGTAATTTTATTCTGACTGTCGTCAAGCGATTTTATTCATCTCCATGACAACCCCATTTCGTCACATAGTGGATACTTTATATTTTTGTTCTAGTTGGCGTCAGACGATTTTTATTAGGTCAGGTTCGCGGTGTGAGAGGGAATATGATGGATCTCTTGTAGCTCCTTTCGTATATGGTGGTACTGTTCTATTTGATTTTCAGCCTCCTGGGTGATTTAATCACCAACAACGTACGCCCCCCTCTCTCTCTCTCTCTCTCAGATATATATATATATATATATATATATATATATATATATATGTATATATATATATATATATGTATACTTCCGTAACGAGTGGAAATTTTTCCTTCATTCCGTCTACCGCCAGCCGATTTCGTTCACCTTCGAGTTATCTTCAGGCATTAGGAGGTTGACCTAATGATTGCAAGAGTCATCTGGTGAATAAAATGGCCTGTTGAAGTCATAGAAAAACAATAAATTATTCACATTTTTTCAACACACTCCAGCACCTGATTGCAAACGAATACATATGCAGTAACACGCACACACACGCACACGCACACACACACACACACACACACACACACACACACACACACACATACATTAGGTATGATAACTTGAGAGTAATACCTTACCCACAACCTGAAGCTCAATTGATCACCTCATTGAAGCTACAACCTAAACTCAAGTATCCATCTCCTCTCCTTGGACAACCTTCTCTACAACCTACAGGTTACCTCACTCAAGAAAACTCTTTCTACAACCTTAACCCACATCGCCTATCAACCTCTGCTCCTGATCTCGCGTCCTAGCACCTTATTACATGTCTTTGCAGCACCTTACAAGCACCTATATCTCTTAACATGCACTCCGATCTCGAATCTCGTCCTCGAACTACTTACACTTGTTCGGTTTAGTCATGCAATTCTATAATAGCTTCCCCACCACACTCCTCCCCCTCGACCTGTTTACACACTCCTAGGACCCCCTTCCTGAACGGGTGACATTTTCTCCCTTGTACTCTCTCCCGTCGGCTGATTTTATTCCCCTTCGTTGAACCTTGTTCGAAGACAAAGCACCCGGACCGCCTCGATCATGCCCTGCCGTATCGATCTTTATCTTGACTCTTATCTTTCTTGTCGCCAAGTTATTCTATTTCATTTCCGTGGCACCCCGACTGCACGAGAGAAGAAGGGTTTTAATACCGGCCTGCTGCCACGGTCGACGTCCATGCTCGCATACCACTGCATAAGTAGATACATTGTATAAGTAGATCTCCGGCGGTATCAGGTTCAAGTTCCCCGTATCTCACTCCCGTATCTCCGACGATCTCTCCCCCACCCCCGGTTCTTTGTTTACATACTCTTCTCCGAACACAAGGCCTCCCACGTCCGAATCCAAGACAGAAAGTATCAACTCAAACGCATCTGATAAAGGATCCAAACCTGAAAGGGTTAATTGAGACCGTCTTTCACTTATCTCAGAGAAGGGGGCAATTTAGGAAGATTTATCTTAGGTAAACCTCTGCGATTGCATTTAGTTGAGTGGGGACAACTCCTGGGGATTAATTCGAGATGTCCTCTTAACTGTCAACTGCTTACAAACATATAAATATACGAATAAATATATACACGTACTTAGTCATACATGTATATTACCTGTATATACGTATATGCCTTACTGAAAATTTTATTTCTAGCAAAAGCCAGGGGATTTCATTCAGTATATACGACCCTCTTCGTCTCAGTGGTGTGTGTGCACATTACGCGCGCTCACACACACACACACACACACACACACACACACACACACACACACACACACACACACACACACACACACACACACACACACACACACACACACACACACACACACACACACACACCTCTGTTGAACTACCACAAACCACTCATTCTTGATCACAGCTGACACCACCCGTTTCCCAGCACCTCTAACACCACTGCTTGCACCACTTTACACCCTTACCGCCCACCCCACCGCCCTTGCACTCCCGTAGAGTGAACGGCACACATCGCAAGTATCTCTTGCAGTTCCTGATTTATACTGCATGCCTCGTTAAGACCGTCTTAAACGGAATCGTAAATACGATAATTATGCAGCCAAGCGGCCATGTTGCTGTTCCTCCTCCTCTTCCTCTTCTTCTTCTTCTTCTTCTTCTACTTCTCCCTCTTCCTGTCCTCCTCCCCTTCTTCTTCTTCTTCTTCTTCTTCTCCTTCCTCTTCCCACTCCTCCTGCACCTCCCTTTCTTCTTCCTCCTCCCAGTACTCCTCCTTCCCCTCCTCTTCCTCCTCCCACTCCCTCTCCTCCTCCAACTCCTTCTCTCCTCCTCCTCTCACTCCTCCTCTCCTTCCTTCCATTCTCCTCCTCCTCCTCCTCAGGTCCAACAAAAGCGTGTCTTCGTTACAATACTTCGGATGCTGGTGGTGATAATAATGGTGTTGGTGCAAGTGATGGGGGAGATCACATGGGTAATGGTGGTGGTGACGGTGATAGTAATGCTAATGGTGGGAGGGACCCTGGTAGTGATGATGGTGATAATGGTGATGAAATGGATGAAATGGTGATTGTAACGGTAATAGTAGTGTATGATGGTGGTGGTGCAAGTGATGATGGTGGTGGTGGTGGTAGTGATGATGGTGGTTGTGATGGTGATGATGGTAATTGTGCAAGTGATGGTGGTGATTTTGATGGTGATGGTGTTGATGGTGGTGGTGTTGATGGTGGTGGTGATGATTGTGGTGATAATAGTGGTGGTGATAATGATGGTGGTGGTGATGATGGTGGTGATAATAGTGGTGGTGATAATGATGGTGGTGATGATAGTGAGGGTGCAAGTGATGATACTGAAAGTGATGATGGTGAGAGCGGAATACGAGACGATGGCGGTAATGGTGACAGTAATAATGGTGCAAGTGATGGTGATAATCAAGATACCAGAAGGGTGAGCCGATATAAGCGATGGTGATAGCTGAAATGACGGTGGTGGAAGAGATCGTGACGGTGATAGTGGTGCAAGTGATGGTGATGGTGATAATCATGGTGAAAATGGTGAACACGATGATAGGAAGAAATGGAAGACGAAGAGAAACACTAAGAAGGAGAAGAGGAGAAAAGAAAACAGGGAGTGAAAAGGAACAGAAAAAGAGGAGGAAGAGAAGGGAGAAGAGGTATAAAAAAAGAACGAGAAGGGAGGAGGAAGAAAAGGGAGGATGAGGAGGAGGAAGAGAAGGGAGGAGGAAGAAAAGGGAGGTGAGGAAGGACAAGGAGGAGGAGGAATAGAAGGGAGAAGGAAGAGAGGTAGGAGGAGAGGGAGGAGGAGTGGGAGGAGGAGGAATGGGAGGAGGAGGAGTGGGAGGAGGAGGAGTGGGAGGAGGAGGAGAGGGAGGAGGAGTGGAAGGAGGAGGAGTGGAAGGAGGAGAAGTGGGAGGAGGAGTGGGAGGAGGAGGAGTGGGAGGAGGAGGAGAGGGAGGAGGAGGAGGAGAGGGAGGAGGAGGAGGAGGGAGGAGGAGGAGGAGAGGGAGGAGGAGGTGAGGAGAGGGCGGAAAAGGAGGAGGAGGAAAGGGAGGAGGAGGAGGAGGAGGAGAGGAGGAGGAGGAGGAGGAGATGGAGGAGGAGGAGAGGGAGGAGGAGGAGAGGAGGAGGAGGAGGAGAGGGAGGAGGAGGAGAGGGAGGAGGAGGAGAGGGAGGAGGAGGAGAGGGAGGAGGAGCAGGAGGAGAGGGAGGAGGAGCAGGAGGAGAGGGAGGAGGAGGAGCAGGAGAGGGAAGAGGAGGAAGAGAAGATTGAAGAGGGAGGAGGAGCAGGAAAAAAGGGAGATGGAGGAGAGGGAGGAGGAAGAAGAACATGGGGAGGGGAAGGAGGGGAAAGGAGGAAGCGGAAGAAGAGGAAGAAAACGGAAAGAGGGGAACAGTAAGTAGAAGGCATGGAATAATAAAATAAACAATAAAAACGCAGAAAGGGAGAAAGAGAAACAAGGAATAGGAGAGAAAGAGAGAGAGAAAGAGAGAAAAAAGAAAGGATAACACGTGAGACTGGATACGCAAATGGAATAAAAATGTGAAAAATAAAAAACGGAAGATGTGACCAGACAAAATAAACAAGGCGAATACACTAGCAAAAGACAGAACATTATCAAGACTCAATTCAATTATATGCATAAACAAGAGAACAACGGCTGCAGGTTGTGGGGGGAATTGTCCGAGTGGATACGGGGGTGGGGGGTTAAATTTTCCGCGTGCGTGGGTTGTGGGGAATGTCAGCGTGGGGGGGGGGAGAATTGTCCGCGTGCGTGGGTTGGGGGGAATGTCAGTGTGGGTGGGGGGGAGGAATCGTCCTTGTGCGTGGGGGTGGGGGGAGAAATTGTCCACATGGATGGGGGGAGGGAAGAACTGTGCACAAATGTGTGGGGAAATTGTCTTTTATGGGGGGATTATCCTCACGGGGGAATTGTCCTTATGGGGGGAATTGTCCTCATGGGGGAAATGCCCTCATGGGGAGAATTGTCCTCGTTGGGGGAACTGTCATTTGTGTGAGTGCGTGTTCACGTGTACATGCGTACGGGTGCGTTTGTGTGTACATGAAAAAAGGAAACACGCAGATATAGAGATACAAATAGAGAAAAAGCAGAGTGAGTGAGAGAGAGAGCGAGAGAGAGAGAGAGAGAGAGAGAGAGAGAGAGAGAGAGAGAGAGAGAGAGAGAGAGAGAGAGAGAGAGAGAGAGAGAGAGAGAGAGAGAGAGAGAGAGGGAGGGAGGAAGGGAGCGAGGGAGGGAGAGAGAGAAAGCGAGAGAAAGAGAAAGCAAGAGAAAGAGAAAGCAAGAGAGAGAGGAGAGAGAGAGAGAGAGAGAGAGAGAGAGAGAGAGAGAGAGAGAGAGAGAGAGAGAGAGAGAGAGAGAGAGAGAGAGAGAGAGAGAGAGAGAGAGAGAGAGAGAGAGAGAGAGAGAGAGAGAGAGAATTTTCTTGAGCTCCAAGGCTAACCTTAGCAACAAAGGATAACCTTAAGAAATAAATTAATTAATTAATTAAAACCTATCCAATTTGATGAGCCTCTCCTTTATTCTGGGTACCACACTTCTTTTTTATGTATTCATTCATTTTATTTTATTATTATTATCATTATTATCATTATATTATAATTATATTATCATTATCATCATTATTATCATCATTATCATCATCATCATCATTATTATTATCATCATCATTATCATTATTATTATTTTCTTTTTTACCAAAACAATATTTTTTCTTGAATTGCATTTCTTCGAAACTCTAATACGGTGACGTCATCGATCCAGTGACGTCATCGACCCAGTGTCTTCCCCCCCCCTCCCGTTCGGCCCCAGCCGTGCGCCAGACGAACGATTTTATTCAGCCAAGAAGGATCTCTTGGTACACGATCTCGAGAGGCCATTTTGTCTCGAAGTCTGTAAATAAAACTGTCTTGTTTTAACAACAAACCAATACATTTATATAAATGAATGAACATATATTGTGAATAGATAATAAATTTATAACATAAATAAACGATAAATAAATAACATAAACAAGTAAACACTATACAGAAATAAATATATAAAGTAATTATTGTATATAATATAAATAACTAAACATAATATAAATGAATAGATAAATACTATAAAGTAATGAATAATGATTGATTAATTCGGTTTAACGTCGCTATCTCCCCCTATCAGGAGGCTAGGACGGTGCCCCTCACAGAGGATTTTGCAGGGTGGAATTCAATGAGCCATAACCTTGGTCCAACTCGCTGGGGGAATGGTTCGAAATGACGTCACCTCGACCTCCGCCGCAAGTGGTGACGCTCTAAATGAGGATCCTAATGAACAATACAAACAAATAACACAAATAATCCATATCAATAATGTAAATAAAAATATACAAAAATAAATAATAAATAATATAAATAATAAGAAAAAGTAAATAACGACAGACATAAACAAATTAATGGATAGATAAATAATGTAAATAATACAAATAAGTATGAATAAACGGGTAGATACATACCAAACATACATATATACACCAAAGTCTTTTTCCCCCTTACAAGGTAGAAAGCCACAGTGAAAAGGCATAATTACATTCCCATCCATTTCATCCCCACATACTCCAATCCCATTCACCACCCCTCCCTCCCTCCCTCCCTCCCTCCCTCTTTTCTTGGCTCCTCCTGGATGACGGGTATTCCCTGCATCTTCCCCTCTGCCCTGGGTCAGAAGCAATAACGTAATATACATAAATAAATAGATAATAAATGAAATATACATAAATAGATAAATAAATATAAGTAAAAATAGGAGTTACCCTATTGAAACCATCAAATATTCAGTTCAGCAAAAATCTGCACCTAATATATGCCATTTGCAAACAATTATCATATACTTAGCCACTGCGCTGTAGAGCATTGGTTTCTGATCCCGCCTCATCATAATGATACCAGTTCTTTCCTCAGTAGTTACCGGTAACCTATCCGAGCTGTCCAAGCAGTCTGGGTTAAGGTGGTATTGACTAGAGTCTTAGCTCAGAGTCTCCAGGTGTAACATCATTAACTTTATAGTGTGTGTGTGCGTGTGTGTGTGTGTGTGTGTGTGTGTGTGTGTGTGTGTGTGTGTGTGTGTGTGTGTGTGTGTGTGTGTGTGTATGTGCGTGTGTGTATGTGCGTGTGTGTATGTATATGTGTGTGTGTGTGTGTGTGTGTGTGTGTGTGTGTGTGTGTGTGTGTGTGTGTGTGTGTGTGTGTGTGTGTGTGTGTGTGTGTGTGTGTGTGTGTGCGTGTATGTGTGTGCGTGTATGTGTGTGCGTGTATGTGTGTGTGTGCGTGTATGTGTGTGTGCATGTGTGTGTGTGTGCATGCGTGTGTGTGCATGTATGTGTGTTCATGTCTACTAAACAAGCATATATCCATTCATACACACACACACACACACACATACAAACACACACACACACACACACACACACACACACACACACACACACACACACACACACACAGTCACAAATACACATAAACATACACACTAATTAATATTAATGAGAGATCTAATCCACATACGCCCGTTTCTTTCCTTTTTGTTTTTTATACACAAAGCAAAAAAGGTATTCATACAAATCCCATAATGACAGAAACTTAGAGATATTTTCTGCTTGATGTCTCCATTGAAAGGGTTATCACACTGGGCTGTTTTTCCTTCAACCTCCGATTCATCGGCGGTACCGCCTACCTCCAACACTTTTTTTCAGTCGTAGAATTCCTATGGCCAACTATTTACAAAGGATTACAAAGGCGGAGCATGCCGACAGGAGACCTTTTGATCCATATCTAGGTCGGATGCGGAAAAAAAAATATTAATAATAAAATAATAAATAAAAACTATAACAATGTAAATAACAATGAAATACATAAATAAATGCATAGGTATAGTTAAATAATAAACAAACAGGTAAGTAGTAAATAATAATAAATTGACATATAACTAATGATAAATGAAAATCAGACAGACAAATGATAACAAAACAAAAACTAATAATATAAGATGAATTATAATCATTACAGCATCTTACTTAGGTATTTATCTAAATGATTCTTAAAGCTTCGAACTGAACTACATTGCACTACCTGTGCAGGAAGTTTATTCCATTCATTAACTACACGGTTGGCAAAGTTGTTTCTACCTACTTCCAAATCGAATCTATTTCCGGACAGTTTGAGACCATTGTTTCTTGTCTGATTCTCATTCAATGTGAACATTTTGTCACTTTTGATGTTGTCAATTCCCTTTAAAATCTTAAAGACCTGTATCAAGTCACCTCTGAGTCTACGCTTTTTTAGGGAAAACAGATTCATGTGTTTTATTCGATTTTCGTATGATTTATTTTTGATATTTGGAATCAGCTTTGTGGCTCGCCGTTGTATTTTTTCCAGTCTGTCAATGTCTTTAATGAGATTCGGTGACCATACGGAAACTGCATATTCCAAATGTGGACGAACTAACGATTTATATATAGCTTGTTAATGAGTGATGAACTTTTGAAATCAAAAGATCGCGCAATCAGTCCTAGAATCTTATTTGCTTTCTCAGAGGCTGAAATACACTGCTTGGATGATTTGAGGTCGTTACTGATAATTACGCCGAGATCTTTTTCACTATCCACTTTTGTTAACGAATTTCCAAATAACTTGTAATCGTACTTACTGTTATTTTTACCTATGTGCATTACCTTGCATTTACTTGTGTTAAATTTCATTAGCCACTTTTCAGACCATTGCTGTAATTTATCTAAATCTCCTTGAATATCTAATTGGTTTGAGTGATCATTTGCCACTCCGCATAGTTTTGTATCATCAGCAAATTTGGAAACAGTAGATTTTAGTCCATGGTCTATATCAATTATAACTATGAATAGAAGTGGCCCAAGAACGGAACCCTGAGGAACTCCACTTGCAACACTTTTCCATCCAGAAGTTTTTCCATTTAAAACAACTCTCTGTTTTCGACCATTCAACCAATTTCTAGTCCAACCTAATAGGCTACCACTTATTCCATGCAAAGCTAATTCAGTAAGTAGTCTTTCGTGTGGGACGGTATCAAAAGCTTTTGCAAAGTCTAGATATATTAAATCTATATTGTTTCTTTTGTCATAATTGGAGATAACTGTGTTGTAGAATTCGAGTAAGTTAGTCACGCAAGAACGTTTCCGTCTGAAACCATGCTGGCTATCATTTATCAAACGGTTACTTTCTAAATGATGTTCGATAGCATCTCTGATGATAGTTTCCATTATTTTTCCTACGATTGAAGTCAAACTTATAGGCCTATAGTTATTTGGTTTCTTTTTGTCACCTTTTTTGAATATGGGAGTAACGTTAGCTAGCTTCCATTCTCTTGGGACATCTCCGGATATGATGGATTTCTTGAAAATAATTTCTAATGGAACAACAATCTCATTTTTCATTTCCTTTAAGATTCTTGGATGCCAACCGTCAGGCCCTGGTGTTTTATTAACTTTGAGTTTGTCTATACACCTTTTAATATTTTCTTTTGTTATAATTACCGTAGTAAGTTTACCCTAGACTTTTCACAGGTTTCAGTTTGGAATTCACTTTGAGGTGTTTCGTTTACAAATACCGAGCTAAAATAATTGTTTAAGATATTACACATTCCTTCATTTGAATATTCAAGTTGACCGTCAGCAGATAATAGTGGACCAATGTGATTCCTAACAACCTTTTTATCTCTAATGTAACTATAGAATTCTTTGGGATTCTCTTTGGATTTATCAGCAATGTTCATTTCGTATTGTCGTTTTCTTTTTCTTATTGTCTTTTTTAAATCTCTCTGTATTGATACATAACTTTCATAGTCATTAGATGCACCCGAGCACTTATATTTCTTATAAGCCAGTCTCTTTTTAGCAATACTTTTTTCAGTTTCTTTGTCGAGCCACTTTGGGCGAGCCTGATTTGGGGGACGTCTGTCCTTAAAAGGAATGTAAGTTTGAATCATCTTAGTGAGAGTATTTTGAAATATTTCCCACATCTGATCTACAGGCCTTTCGTTTAATTTTGCCTCCCAATCTGTAAGCTGAAGCTCCTGACGTAGTTCTATGAACTGAGCTTTACTGAAATCGGGTATTTTAGAAACACAAGTATCTATTCTAAAATTGTTTAGGAGTTTGAATCTAACTAAGTTGTGATCGCTATTTGCAACAGATTCACCGACTTCTACATCAGTTACCATGCTTTCGCGGCTAGTGATCAAAAGATCGAGTAAGTTTCCATATCTTGTGGGCTCTACATGCTGAATTAAGTAATTGTCACCAAGAAAATCGATCAAGCGACTACCTATATGGCCATGTTCAAGGGTCATCCAATCAATGTCAGTAAAATTGAAATCACCCATTATCAATAAATCCCGGTTGCAGAAACTAGACAGTTCTTGAAATAACAGTTTGTCGTCTGCTAATGATAATGTCTTTGGCCTATATATTACACCTATATTCATTTTTTGTCCATTTGTTTGGGTTAACTCAACCCACAAACTATCATATGCATCCTGTTTCACTTTCTCTAAAACACAAGCATGAACATTGTTCTTAACGTACAATAGAACACCCCCACCTTTCTTGTGGTTTCTATCCTGATGAAAGTGTTTAAATCCCGCAATATTAAATTCAGC
>NC_134777.1:87337313-87372313 GCF_046742065.1 Oratosquilla oratoria
AGGAAAAGGAACATTCACCCCTCCTCCTCCTCCTCCTCCTCCTCCTCCTCCTCCTCTTCCTCCTCCTTCGGGAGAAAAACAATGGGGAGGAGAATGAAGGCGTGAAGGAGGAAGGAGGAGGAAGAAGAGAAGAGCCTGAGGAAGGGGAACATTCACCCCTCCTCCTCCTCCTCCTCCTCCTCCTCTTCTTTTTCCTCCTGCACCTCGGAGAGTTCTCTGCCTCAGTTAATTTATCGTGGCTTCACAAAACCAACTCAAATTTCTGAATGTGTGAATCAAACTGCCTAACGACAGAATGTATGTAATGTCTGCAAATGGAATTTAGTATTCTAAAGGCTACCCCCCTTAGAGGGGTGAAAAGGGTCTCTTGGTATGTGTTTGTATGTATATATGTATGTGTGTATGTTTGTGTGCATGTTCTGTATGTATGCACGTATGTATATGTGTATGTATTTATGTCTATATGTATCCAAAAGTACGAGCCCTCCAGAGGAATAGAATCATGAGATTTTGATGTAATAACTGCAGGGAAATCAATGGCTACCCCCTTATATGTGGGAAAATGCTTTTACGTACATGTCACTGTAGGATCAGTCCTCCAGCATATCAAATGTCAGTACCCGTTCTGTTTTTTTTTTTTTTTTTTTTTTTTTTTTTTTTTTTTTTTGAGGAGAAAATTTTTGTCATAGTGATTCTATGGTGAAAGATGTTGTGGTGGGCCCAGTGTGATAACCTGTTTCAGTGTATACAGTATCCAGAAGTAAAAGTGTCAGAAGGAACAAGGAAATCTCACAAGGCATAATGTCGGAAAGAACAATTGTTCTGAAGATCTTTGATATTCAGAGAAAAGAGAAAAGAAAAAAAAATATGAAATAAAGAAAAGGGAAAAGAAAAAGGAAATCCATGAGCAGAAGGACAAAAATAAACAAATAAATAAATAAATAAATAAATAAAGAATAAGTTTGGGAGTGAAATTAAAGGGAGGTTAGGAAAGAGCTACATGAACGTTTCCAGGAACGAAACGTTCAGATGAACGAAGGCCTCATACAGAATGCAAAACAAAGAACGGCGCCACCAAGGGCCTATGCCCACGGTGGCACAGAAACCTCCAGGTACACTCGCCTCTCCTGGGGGAACAAATCAAGCGACTCGAACCTACATCGAAGAGTTACAAAGAAGAAGAAAGAATAGTTCGAGGTGTAGAGCATCAGTTACTGACCAGATGGTGAACAGTTCGAAACCCACTTGGACTAAAATTTTCCAGGCATCAATTTTTCAAAATTCCCCACATGATGCTCTTGAAGCCACGGACTCAAAGAAGGATATTTTTCTTCAGGTCGAGAAAGCCTTCTGGATGTTGAGGTCGATTTTTGGTCTTTAAGAATTTTTTTTTTTTTTCCCAAAAGCCACTTACGCCCGCCAAAGCCACTAAGCCCCCTATACACGTGCACACACACACACATACACACACACACACACACACACACACACAAACACACACACACACACAGGTCCGAAGGAGAAGCAAAGGAGGGATGGCAAGGGGGGGGATGAATGAAGAGGGAGCATATAACGTGTATATGCTCTTTGAGTGTAATGTGTCAATTACCGACATTCCCATGTGTATTATTCACAAAGGGAAAACTTGACACCGCGAAGGGAAAGGCGGCTGAGAGGTCGTCGAGGTGCCACAGGGATCAGTGTTGTACACTGTGTGTGTGTGTGTGTGTGTGTGTGTGTGTGTGTGTGTGTGTGTGTGTGTGTGTGTGTGTGTGTGTGTATGTGTGTGTGTATGTGTGTGTGTGTGGGTGTGTACGCTGTGTGTTGGGAGGGTTTTGGTGCCGGTTGGTGGCTTTTGGGAGAAGAACTTTAAAGACCAAAAATCGACCTCAACATCCTCAACACCCAGAAGGCCTCCGGAACCAAAAGAACAACACTTCTTCGGGTTCGAAGCTTTGAGAAGGCGAAAGCCAATTCGAGAAAGACTGAAAGCTTCTGGCCAACATTTGGCTCTTGTGAAACGTTTCTGTGCTTTTGGTGGAATAAACAAACTTGTTGTTATTTCCCTGGAGAACGTCTGCCAACAATGCACTGCCAACATTTCCAGGGACGGCGGCCTCCGCATTGACACTAATCCTCACCCTAACATATTCATCGCAATTTCAATAGATCCAACAAATACATCTAAATATATATATATATATATATATATGTGTGTGTGTGTGTGTGTGTGTGTGTGTGTGTGTGTGTGTGTGTGTGTGTGTGTGTATCCATCCATCCATATACCAAGAGCTTTTTCCCCCTTGTAAGTGAGATAACAAGCCAAAGGCACGTACCTACTCCCACCCATTCCACTATATACGTTTGAGTTCGAGCAGAAACTACTTCAGTTACAATATTTTATTTTTCGAATTTCCAAATGTCAAATCACCTTTGTGTCATATACTGAGAAGCTGAATGACGACCTAAGAGAAGCTAAACCTAGAATAATATTAGACACATTGTTGATTCATCCTTAGGGAAGTTTAGAATACTGTAAGCGAAGTCGGCTTCTAGCTTTTCAAATTCACGTCATTTGATCAGAATCTTGAATGTGAGACGAAGACTTAAGAGAGACTGAACACATTATACACTGACTTCCCCTTCCACCAACCCAGAAGGTCAGAAGCTCTGACAAACACCATCAGGACGAGGAAGAACAACAGAAGAACAATAACCGGTGTTCATTAGGTAATCAAAGAACAATAACACGAAGAAAACAATAACAACAATGACACGCGAATAATTACACAAACGTTTATATCAATTAACTTTCAAAGAAAAAATATACAAAGATTACGTCTTCTTTTTTTAATTATGATAAAAGGTACATTACCTAGCAGTATTTTTCGAAAACACATTTTTCTCTGAACATATTGGAAACAAGATGAAATCGTTTCTGCGTCATAACATTTTCGTTTTCAATATCTTTGACTGGTTCTGTTTATTTGTTTGTGGTATGACAGATACTAAGATTTAAGATAAGTGACGCTTCCAACTTTCTTAATGTATATATATATATATATATATATATATATATATATATATATATATATATATATATATTCATATATAGTGGAATGGGTGGGAGTAGGTACGTGCCTTTGTCTTGCTATCTCACTTATGAGGGGGGAAAAGCTCTTGGTATATGGATGGATGGATGGATGGATGGATGGATAGATACACACACACACACATACACACACACACACACACACACACACACACACACACACACACACACACACACACACACACACATATATATATATATATATATATATATATATATATATATATATATATATATGTTGAGGCATTGTGACAGGTTGGTGAAGGTAGGTGACGATGACATAAATCAGAATCCAAGTTTATTTCTGACTAGCTTCGCACAAATCTTCTTCAGAGAAATTATTTCTCTAAAGAAGCCTATTTGTGCGAAACTAGTCAGAAATAAACTTGGATTCTGATTTATGTCTTCCTCACCCACCTTCACCATATATATATATATATGTGTGTGTATATATATATATATATATATATATATATATATGTGTGTATATATACACACATATATATATATATGTATATATACATATGTATATATATATTTTTATGCATATATATATATATTTTTTTTTCTTGTAACCACGAGGAAATTAAAGATCGGAATACTGAACGTTTTCGTCTATTAAGACATTTTCAAATGTCTTGATAGACGAAAACGTTCAGTATTCCGATCTTTAATTTCCTCGTGGTTACAAGCAAAAATCTTTATTCACGTGTTTTATGTGATTACTGTTGCATATATATATATATATATATATATATATATATATATGTGTGTGTGTGTGTGTGTGTGTGTGTGTGTGTGTGTGTGTGTGTGTGTGTATAAAACCAAATCATGGAACGAGATAATTTTGTTTTCTCTTTTATAAGATTTAATTTTCTCGTATATTTAATTTACCAACACTGAGAGAACAAATTTATAT
The DNA here is from genome assembly GCF_046742065.1 of Oratosquilla oratoria. Taxonomy (NCBI): domain Eukaryota; kingdom Metazoa; phylum Arthropoda; class Malacostraca; order Stomatopoda; family Squillidae; genus Oratosquilla; species Oratosquilla oratoria. Next base: position 87,341,345 of record NC_134777.1, read on the forward strand.
GAAACGATATGTTAGAATGATCATTTATGTTGCCAAGGTGTTTCATCGTCTTTGAAGTAGGTAACATTAGTATTAAGAAATAGCTTATGGATCTTGTTAATGTCCTACGAGGAGTCTTGTATATATATATATATATATATATATATATATATATATATATATATATATATATATATATATAGAGAGAGAGAGAGAGAGAGAGAGAGAGAGAGAGAGAGAGAGAGAGAGAGAGAGAAACACTAATCTATTGATAGGAAACTGTATACATTGTGCAAAGTTATAAAACACAGAATATTATCAATCTATACATATGTGGAAACATTTAAAGATAACAAACATGTACACGCGCGCACACACACGCTTGACTTGTTCTGAATAAAATCTCCTGGTGACAGGAAGCACAAAAGGGCGCAAGAGATATCCTCGTCGCTTCCGGGTCGGAGCAGTTGGGTCATCTCTGATGTCCTCCTCGGTGCGGCGACGAATCGTTCGCTCCGCTCCAGGTCCTCCACGGCTGGGGGGACCGTTTGACTGACTGACAACCGAAGGCCGACCGGCGGCGACAAGGAACCAAGACGACAAGATCCGCCGGTCGGCCTGGATCGCTGGAAAGGAATGCCAAGAAGGATATCTCAAGGAGGTCGGCTGGCCTGAAAATCGAAACGGGACGAGGCCGGCCGACCGGGGAAATAGTAAGAAATAGCTGCATGGAAAGGAGGCCGGCCGGTTAAGGAACTGACAAAAGGAAAGAAAACCGGCCGGCTGGGAAAGTCGAAAATAAGATCTGAAGAGCACGGGAGGACGGTCGGCCAAGGAAGAGTAAAGGAACGAGGTCGGCCGTCCGGGAAAGCTGGATAGTTATACCGAATGGAAATCAAAGGAGGCCGGCTGGACGAGAAAGCATAAAAGAGCGATGCCAGCCGGCCGGGAAAGGAGGAAAGGTATAACTTGTTGGAATGGAGGTCAGCCGGTCGGCAGGACACGAAAAGGATTGGAAACCAACCGGCTGACCGGGAGCTCTCCCTCAGCTGAATAAAGTGTTCTGGTGCTGACTATAATGGAAATCCATAAGGAGGGCTGCAGAAGAGACGAACAGTGGAAATTACAAAAAAAAAAAAAAAAATCAGTTTTCAATCATAAAAGAACGCTGAGTAAGTCTGGTCCGTCGGGGTTAGAGCTGCTATTTAGCTTCGAAGATACATCGACAGAATTCCTCGTCTCAGTAGTGTCGATTATTAGAATAAAATCAGCACTTTTACATATTTTGTCACAAATTAAGTATTCTAAAATATGATAATTATATAATTTGAGTCGTATTGAAGTGGCTGACCACTGGACTTGTCCGAAAATCTTGCAATGACAACAGCGTTTATTATTGTTTTGAAATAAGATAACTTCTCAATGTCTTTTCTGCTTAAAGTCATTTGAAGATTCACATCATTCGCGAGGCAATTTCATTAAAAAATATCTACTTTGTTCAGACCTTTATTTTTAACGGAAAGTCTACAAGTTATAATTATTATATTTTTATTATTGCTAATAATCGTTATCATAATTACTATTATTATTATTATTACTATTATTATTACTGTCATTATTGCTATTATCACTTATATTATCATCATGAGTATTGTTATTATTTCTATCATTATATCATTATCATTATTACTATTATTCTTATTATTCAGTTTATGATGTCAATTAATATCTTCACGAAATATTATTTAATATTGATCAAATTTCGAAGCAACCTTGTGCTTGTCATGGCGAGCCTGACCAGCTACTTCCGCGGGCTGGACGTGACACATGGGATGAATAAAATCATCTAACGGCAGCCAGAATACAGAGTGTCACTGCCACTGTTTACATAGGCCAAGAGTCCATATCGCTTAACACTTACCACTCAATTGGTATTTATTTTATTCTGGTTGTAGCCAGGCTATCTCATTCTCTCCTGTGACGCCCAATCACCACCCCATACACCTTCGGTATCTCAATCACCACCAACCCCCTCACCAACACCCACAAAGTGGGAAGTGAGAAACCTCTGGTAGGGCAAGGTTTTTTTTTTTTTTTTTTTTTTTTTTTTTTTTTTTTTTTTTTTTTTTTTTTTTTTTTTTTTTTTTTTTTTTTTTTTTTTTTTTTTTTTTTTTTTTTAAGGCCAAAGTTTGGGACGCCTCCCCGCCTGGCCAGTGCTGTAACGGAAGAATCACGCATCGGGTCCCGGGAATTAAACTCGCGACCACCTGCTCATGCGTTATACACGGTATCCACTGGGTTACCACGGGGCACAGTGGTAGCAAGGCGTGTTGATAGATAACACATAGAACAGCGCCTCGATTTCGAAAAGTCATGAAGACTTTATACGGTCGAGAAAGAGAAAATACGCTCTTCAGTCCCCCGGACGCTCCTGTGATGGCGTTTCTTTTCCTAAGACTATTTGTGCGTGAAATAATCTTCATCTAGAAGTTTTTTCCTGGACATATTCTTCTTCTGTTTATCTTTAACTTTAGTTCATTCTCTGTCGGAGGAGTTAACTTTTAGCTTAATTTGTCCTACTCTGGGGTATATAGGATTGGTGGTACGTTGACAGATCGCCAGGTTTAACGTCACTTTTCTTGATTATCTTTTCAAGGATTCGTTGGCAATACACACACACACACACACACACACACACACACACACACACACACATATATATATATATATATATATATATATATATATATATATATACATATATACATATACATAATATATATATATATATAATATATATATATTACATATATACAAAGTGTCACGAAAGCCTTGATTTATAGGCACTTGTCCCTATATGAAATATTACATTTCTTTAATATCAGATCCAATAAAGGCTCAAAAATGATAAAAATAACATAGAACAGAACTTCTCATATACGCAAGACATGTGAGCGATGGTTTTAAAAATGCTTTTTATAATAAACACACGCATACACAAACACACACACACACACACACACATTATAAACATATAATGAATTTGAAGAAGCTGAAGACTAAGTCTGTCTGATTTTCATTTATTATTAGTTATATGTCAATTTATTATTATTTACTATTTACCTGTTTGTTTATTATACCTATGCATTTATTTATGTATGTTATTTGTTATTTATATTATCATAGTTTTTATCTATTATCTTATTATTAATATGATTTTTTTTTTCGCATCCGACCTAGATAAGGCTCAAAAGGTCTCCTGTCGGTATGCTCCGCCTTTGTAATCCTTTGTAATAAAAGTAATCAAATACGTGCAGGGTACTAAATACCATTCTAATTCCTACTGCACATAAAAACACATAACTCATGACGTCACAACGGACTGGGACGACTTTTCACATCAAATAAAAATACAAAAATCCTAAAATCTCTTTCTAGAAAAAGTTAAAGTGACGTTGTGGCTAAGGATCAAAGCGGAGAACAATATTCAGGACAAGATGAAAAGAAGAACAAGAGGCTGATATTGCAGACACGCTGAAGACTTCAAGGGCCATTCTGATAGAGCCAAACTTCTGGGCGACTCTTGTGGTCGCTGAGGGCATATCACTTGCTTTCACCTGGATGATAATGATATAAACACGGACGTATGCACAAACACACGCACTCAAAACACACATATACTATATACAGGATATAAGGAAAAGGTCCTACATGTATGGAAGGATTTGTCGCTTACAAAAAAAACTAAACAAAATATAAATTCAGAAACATATTGTATGTATTTTCATACATTATTGAGTATGTGTGCGTGCGTGCGTCTCTCTCTCTCTCTATCTGTGTGTGTGTGTGTGTGTGTGTGTGTGTGTGTGTGTGTGTGTGTGTGTGTGTGTGTGTGTGTGTGTGTGTGTGTGTGTGTGTGTGTGTGTACCTTATACCACAAAATATTCGGGATCTTTTTGGTTTAATCAATACCTGACGATAATCTTAAAACATTCCGTATCTACAATATCGTATTTATCTATACTGTTTATGCATCTATTTATACAATTATCTATCTACTTATTAATTTACCATTTTTATTGTCAAATGCCACCTACAATGTTCTATTTTATTTCTTATTTATCTAATTTTATTTCTGTCTAATGGAAGGAGCTTTAATTCATCTTTAAAAAAAAAATCTATTCTTCAATGTGCTAACTCGTACCCAAGTTCTTAAGTTAAGATAATTTACACTCCATAACTCCATCCCTCCACTCCACAAGAGCTGTTCCTCAAGAAGAGACTCCACAGTTTATTAACTCCCAGCCAAGCAATAACATAAACCTCTTTGGAGTTTCTGAATGAGAATAGATCATGTTTAACCCCTTCCATACCAGGTGATCTTTCTCCCTTTACTTCGCTTACCGTCAGTCTATTTTATTCGTTTCTGTGGTACCCACGTACCAGGGACTAGAGAACAGTCCACCTGGGGTACCACCTGTCGTACCAGGTGATACTGGTATTCTGAGTATGGGTGTCTGTAAGATGTTTTTATTCATTTCCGTGGTGCCCCGTTAGTAGTGAGGTGCCTCAGGGATCAGTCATAAAACACTTTGGGATGACAGCTGTAGGAGTGGATCTCTCACAGGGGGGGCAGTTTTATGGGGGCACCCACAACGAGAATGGGGGGATGGGGGGAATCTGGGGGATGGGGGGAGAAGGACAGCATCTCGCTGAAAACACCGAATGACGAAGCTGCACAGAGAAATCCTGCTGCACACTTGGGACAGCTGAGTACATGCAAATACTTCTGTCGTCGTGGTGTCTGCTGCAAGACCAGCTGTACACACGCAATACTCCCGACAGCTGGTGAGTGCCGTGCTAAGGCAGCTGCATAAGTGCAAAGGTGCGATGTGGTGCTGGGCAGCTGGTTATGTGCTTTAGCCGCTCATGAAGGGAGTACACGTGTGTGTGTGTGTGCGTGTGAGTTTTCATGAATGCATACATGTACACCCAGAACAAGCCCATGTATATATACATACATTTACTTCTCTTTGTGCTTCTGTCTGAGCATCGTATTTACATAATTCTTAATATACAAGAAAAGAGAGCTACGCTCGGGGGGTTTCGTCTCTGTATGCATGCGGATTCCTGGGCAAACCTTATACCACAGCCAGCTTCCTTCACCATCAGTCTATCTGCCATCGAATGCCATTGGCTCGAGCTGTCCTACCTTGGCCAATGGCAGACGAGGAAATGGTTCCTTCAGTCTTGATTGTTCTCTCTCTCTCTCTCTCTCTCTCTCTCATACACACACACACTCTCTCTCTCTCTCTCTTTCATACTCTCTTTCTCACCACTACTCCACATGGCAACATATCTTTCCACTACATCTGTCTGTCCTGTTTGTCTGTCTTGTGTGTCTTGTGGATTATCAAGTGTGTTGCGTGTGTGTATGTGTGTCTTCTATGCGTGTGTGTATGTGTCTCCTATGCGTGTGTATATGTGTCTTCTATGTGTGTGTGTGTGTGTGTGTGTGTGTGTGTGTGTGTGTGTGTGTGTGTGTGTGTGTGTGTGTGTGTGTGTGTGTGTGTGTGTGTGTGTGTGTGTGTGTGTGTGTGTGTGTGCGTGCGTGCATGAAGCCATCTTCCGTGGGGGCTGTCACCTTCCTCACCATCCGTCTTGTGTTTTTATCTCTCTTTGTCTTTTGTATCTCTTTCACTCTGTCTGTCTCTCTTATGTGTCTGTTTTGTGCTTCTCTGTCTGTCTGTCTGTCTGTGTGATGGCTGTCTGACTGACTGCTTCGATTACAGCTGAGCGGATATGTGTCTGTCTGTTTGCTTGTCTCTGTATGTTTGTCTGTCTGTATGTATGTATGTATGTATGTATATATGTATGTATGTATGGTATGAGTGTATGTATGTATAATGGTATTCACCGTAAGACAGACGTTATCATCATCATCATCGTCATTACCATCATCATCGTTGTCGTCGTCGTCTTCACCCCCACTTCCACCAATACACTAGACAATATGAATATTCGCCAGGCAGGTCCTGAATCAAAACAAACACGTGTCCAGCTTAACGACATGCCATCTCCATATCCCCACGCATCCCATGACGCTTGCTTCACACTGGGAAAAGAATCGTCGATTTTTTTCCCAATGGCAAGGGGAATACTCTATCTTCGAATGCCTCGTTGGCGGACCAAACTATCATATTGTGCCAACGATCTAAAATACTGTATAGATTAATAACCTCCATCCCTCCCTCTCTCTCTCTCTCTCTCTCTCTCTCTCTCTCATTCTCTCTCACTCACTCACTCCCTGGCCGAGTGGATCAGGGCTTCTTTATCAGGGCGTCTTTATATATGGCAAAGGTCAAGGTAATGGCGGTTCGAATCCTGCCACCGGCGAAGTCGAACCAAGGTCATGGCTTATCATATTACACGTTATAAAGTCCTCTGTAAGGGGCACCGTCCTAGCCTCCCGATATGGAGGAGTTTGTGACCTAAAGCCATATCATATATTCTTTTTCTATTGTTAAACATCGAATGACAAGTATTCGTCTCACGACAAAATACTTATTTCCCACGAGACTTACTAGACTCACGTGAAAAGTGAGACGACATATATTGCTGGATGGACAGAAGGACGGCGGTGACAAAGAGGAAGACAGAGAGACGGACAAATAAAGGTGGTGATGGACCCGGAACTGCCTAGTGTAGATCTTATGGTTTCTTGCAGTCGCCTTCATTCTTATGTTCTTATATAAGATGAAAGTAACAATATTAGCTATTAAGAACCAGGAAGAGGATGAAGAGGAGGAAGATGTGGAAGAGGAGGAAGGGTTAAGAAGGGGGAAGGAGTACAAGAAGGAGGAGGAAGTAGAAATGGAGAAATTGGAAGAGGAAGTGAAAAAAGAGGAGAAGAAGGAGGAGGAGAAGAAGAAGAAGAAGAAGAAGAAGAAGAAGAAGAAGAAGAAGAAGAAGAAGAAGAAGAAGAAGAAGAAGAAGAAGAAGAAGAAGAAGAAGAAGAAGAAGAAGAAGAAGAAGAAGAAGAAGAAGAAGAAGAAGAAGAAGAAGAAGAAGAAGAAGAAGAAGAAGAAGAAGAAGAGGACGGGGAGGAAGAAAAATGTGAAGGAAAAGAAAGAGAAGGAGGAAGTCGAGGAAGTGGAGAAAGAGGAGATGGAAGAAGAATAGGAGGAGAAAAGTGGAGGGAGGAATAAGGAGGGAGGAATAAGGAGGGAGGAAGGAGAAAGGAGGGAATGAAGGAGGAAGGAGAGAAGGAGGGAGGAAAGAGGAAACTGGGAGGAAGAAAGGAGAAAGAAGGGAGGAAGGAAGGAGGGAGGAAGGAGGGAGGAAGGAGGGAGGAAGGAGGGCAGGAGGAAGGAGGGCGGGAGGAAGGAGGAAGGAGGGGAGGAAGGAGGAAGGAAGGAGGAAGAAAGGAGGAGGGAGGGAGGAAGGGAGGGATAAATGAAGGAGGGATGGAGGAAGGAGGGATGGAGGAAGGATGGATGGAGGAAGGATGGATGGAGGAAGGAGGGATGGAGGAAAGAGGAGGGAGGGAAGGAGGAGGGAGGGAGGAAAGAAGGAAGAAGGAAGAAGGGAGGGAGGGAGGGAGGGAGGGATGGGGGTTAGTGGAGGTGAACTTGGAGGGCGTAGTTACAACTCTGAGCAAAGAGGACATTCGAGAAAAAGTCGGGACGAAGTTCCAAACGGGGATTATGTTAATTTCAAGATGAAATTTCGAGTTGTTCCGGACGTGAGCGCCCGGTTCCCCCACCCCTCCCCCCTAAAAAAATCCCCATTTTTTTTCTTTTTTTTTTAATCTCCCTGTCTCTAGATTTCTCTTAATATTTCTGCCACCATTCCTCCTTTCTCACCCTCTATCTCGATCTTTCTCTCTTCAATTTTTCTCACTCTCTCTTTTCCATCTTTCTGTATATACATATATATACACGTATATATATAAATATATATATATATATACACATATATATATGTACATATATATGCATATATACATATATATATATATATATATATATATACGTGTGTGTACATATGTATATATATACATATATATGTATATATACATATGTATATATACATATGTATATATATACATATATAAATATATATATATATATATATATATATATGTGTGTGTGTGTGTGTGTGTGTGTGTGTGTGTGTGTGTGTGTGTGTGTGTGTGTGTGTGTGTGTGTGTGTGTGTGTGTGTGTGTGCGCGCGCGTGTGCGTGAGTGTGTTTGTGTGTGTGTATGAACACCTCTTTCTGTCCGTGTCTTCATATCTGTCTCGCATCACACAACAGATTATCCCTCTCCCTTTCTTCCTTTCTCTCTCTCTCTCTCTCTCTGACTCACCATATTGTAGTAATTCCCTCATTAAGAACCGCTTCGGCCTTCCTTCTCCTCCTTTTCCTCCTCCTCCTCCTCTTCCTCCTCCTCCTCCTCTTCCTCTTCCTCCCATCCCTACACCCCATTCTCCTTTTGGCCTCTCAAACCTTCCCCGTTCGCAACCCTCCCTTCCTCAACCACTCCCTCCCAATCTTCCTCCTCAGCCTCTCGTAAAGCCTTCCCCCATTAATCCCCAGATTCTCCCATGTAATCCCCATTACACTCCTCCTCCGTCTTCCCCCATTTCCCAAAGTCAATAACTCAGTCATTCGCTTGCTTCCTCTCTTCCCCTCCTCCTTACATACCTGTTAGTCCTTTCTCTATGACTCTTCCTGCCGCCGGGTTAATCTCTTCACTTCTGTGAATTAAGCTTTCACAATCACAACCTCCTCCCCCTCCTCCTCCTCCCCTACCCTCCGCCTCCTCCTCCTCCTCCCCTACCCTTCCTCCTCCTCAACCCTCAACCCCAACGTCCCTCTCATCTCCCCCTCCGTCTACATACCCCTCCAACCCCACTCCCCCTCTTCTTGACACCTCTCCTAACCTCCTCCTCCTCCTCCTCCTCCTCCTCCTCACGACCTTATTTTCCTTCATATTGCTCCTTCACCTTCCATCAACTCTCACACCTCGACACAGACAGACATGTAAAACGTCTTTCTTTCCTTCCTTCGTTTTTCTTTCTCCTTTTTCTTACTTTCCGTCTCTTCTTCCTTCATTCCTTCCTTCCTCTCTCTCTCTCTCTCTCTCTCTCTCTCTCTCTCTCTCTCTCTCTCTCTCTCTCTCTCTCTCTCCTCCCTTCTCTCTTTCCCTCCTCCCCTCCCATTCTCCTTCTTCCGCCCTCCTTCATTCCTTCCTTCTTTATTTATTTTTCTCTCCTTCCTTCCCTCCTCTCCTCTCCTTCCTCGTCCCTCCTCCTTTCCCTTACCTCCACTCCCGTCCCTTGCCTTCTCTACCCTCCCTTCCACCTTCCACTCCCTTCCACCCCTCCACCCATATCCACACCCCCTCCCCACCACTCCATCACGATGTTAACAATTACCCTTACCTTTCTCACTCCTCCTCCTCCTTCTCCTTTTCCTCTTCCTCCTCCCTTTGCTTCGCCTTTTCCTCCTCCTTCTCCACCTCCTCTTCCTCTTCCACTCATATATTACCTCCCCGTTACTCCATCACAATGTTAACAATTACCCTTACCTCCTCCTTCTTCTTCTCTTCCTCCTCCTCCTCCTCCCTTCCTCCTCCTCTTCCCTTTGCTTCGCTTCCTCTCCCTCCTCCTCCCATCTAATGCTTGTTTCTTTCCGTCGAGTCTTAAACAGAATCTTCCGTGGTTACCTCCTGACCTCTCCGGTGCCTCTTACACTCCATTCTCCCCTCCCTCTCACTCTTTAACCTCCTTTTCTTCCTCCCTTCCCTTCCTCTTTTCTTCCCTCCTCCCCTTCTTCACTCCCTCTTCCATTTCCCCTCCCTTACCTCTCGTCTCCTCCCTCTCACTCCCTTCCTTCCTCTATTCCTTCTATTTTTCTTCCTCACTTCCCTTACTCCATCCTCCACACCGTCTTCCACTTGGCGTCTCACTCCAACATATCCTTCTCAGTGACTCTTTACTTCTGGACTTTTTCCTCTTTTTGGCTCCTTCCAGACGCTCTTTCCATCCACTTCTTTTTCTTCTCTAAAAAAAATTATGATCGTAGACTAATACTGCCACCACGCGTTGACCCCATTGCGGGACTTGCACCACCAAGCATGTACCTTCTCGCCACCATGCCCTGGCTACCCAGGTACGCAAGGTATAGGTCACACTTACAATTTTATTAATTTATATATATATATATATATATATATATATATATACATATTCTTTGAGGACAGAGAGGAAACGAAGACACGGGAAGAGTTTGATCTTTATTACCGACGTTTCGACACTCTGGTCTTTTTCACACAAACACACACACACACACACACACACACATATATATATATATATATATATATATATATATATATATATATACACACACACACACATACACATTTGGAAGGACTTCCCAGTATTCTTCTATTAATTTCTGTTCTCTGTATTCAGCACAATAATTATCATTATCATTGTAATCATCGATATTATTATCATTGCTATCATTATTACTATTATTATCATTATTAATATTATCATAATTATCATTATCATTATTATTATAATTATTATATTTTTTTATACAATTCATCTTCAATGACTCGATAAACAAGGCGAAGGCTTTCTGGTAAAGCATCTAGGCGGGTCAATTCACCGAAAGCCTTCTTAAGAAAGACTAGAACCCTTTATCCACAAAATACGAGCAAAGGACGCTAACCACTCGCCCACTACAACCCCTGAAGACTTCTTGGGTGTTTAGAAGCTATCGCATAGCCGCACGCGGTATTCTTCCCCCTTTAGCCGAGCTTCCTATTCCTCAGGGAAGAAGGGGTCTGTCTTTGAATATAAACGAACAAATAACGAAGAAGAAAGAAAATGTGAGGCAATGGGGGAGAGGTAGAAAAAGAAAGGGAAAAAGTATCCGGCGTCAAGAGTGGCATAATAACAAATAATAACAGGAATGCAAAGGGAGAATTATAACTTCATATTAGAAGCAATTCTAGACACATTTGCGGTAGTTAATCAAAATTTAATGGGGGGCGCAGTAAAAATTAGAAATAGTTAAAATAATAATAATGATGAGGGACGGAGAGTCCGAAAGGGGATGGTTCGCTGAAGGCAGCCATTGTTCTTGCATCAGTCGCAACGTTATTCGCAAGAAAGAAAATAAATAAATAAATAAATAAATAAATACATTAGAATAAAATAAATAAACGAATGGGATAAGATTAATAAATAAATAAATAAAATAATAAATACATGCAAATAAAATAGTATAAAAGAAAATTAAATGAAAATAAACTAATAAATTTATTAACAAATAGAAATCAAAAACAAATAAATCAAAATACATCAGACAAATGAAAAATAATAAAAAATAAGGGAAATAAAATACATAAACAAATGAATGAATTAATAAGAAATGAATAAACAAGAATAATAAACAAATCAACATACATACAAAAAATTAAAATAAAATAAACAAAATCAACGAATAACACAAATACAAAATAATACATACAATGCACAAATAGAAAATATGTGTTTATATATATATATATATATATATATATATATATATATATAGCTAAACAAGAGTAAATCAATAAATCAATATAAAAAAAGAGAATAAAACAAATACAAAATAAAACATATAATACACAAATAAAAGAAAAAATAAGAATACATAACCAAACAAATAACTATATACATATAGATAAAAATATAAAAAAAATAGTAAAAGATAAAATAAAATAGAATTAAAGATGCCTAAAAAATAAATCATAAACAATAGACAAATAAATAGACAAAATAAAATAAAATAAAATAATATAAACAAACAAATAACAATAAATAAATAAAATTTCATAAAAATAACGAAATTAAATAAATAACAAGATACATTGACGCTTCTGAAAGAACGGGAAAAATACAAAATGAAACTGAATACATCCATGGAATCCAATCTCCTCACAATCTCGATTTTCATTTTTGTTGTTTACTTCAAGTGCTTTCATTCCTTTAAGGTTTAACGTTAACAAGAGGGTTAACCTTTAAGCTAAATCAACTTTCCCCTAAAATACTAAAGGATAACTTAGGTTCGATTAATACAGACAAGTTTCTCGTGAATAAAAAGGTTTTGTTTTTAGTTGCCAAGCAGTTCAAAGGGCCCTTCCCCCGTCTCTCTCTCTCTCTCTCTCTCTCTCTCTCTCTCTCTCCCTTTTTCTCTCTCTGTCTCACCCTTTCCTGAGAAGGTAGACAAGTTCTGTCAAATGTTGACAAAATCTATCTTCAAGTATTTGCACTCTCTATATACAGTATATATATATATATATATATATATATATATATATATATATATATATATATATATATATATATATATATATGTGTGTGTGTGTGTGTGTGTGTGTGTGTGTGTGTGTGTGTGTGTGTGTGTGTGTGTGTGTGTGTATTAACAGCAACACTAACAGTGCATTCGAACAAGATCCCTCAATAATAGCAACTTCGGCTCAAGCTTGATTGTCCCCCACTCCCTCTCCCCTCCTCCCCCGTTTCCCGCCAATCCCCCATTTACCCTACACCCACATCCAAAATCCCTCTCTCCCCCTCACCTATACCCTCCGTAGAACAGTCTCCAGTAATGATGTACCATAATATTAATAAACAAATAACCAATAATAAATTCATATTAATAACAATGAAAATAAATAATAATAATAATAATAATGATAATAATAACAATAATAATAATAATAATAATGATAATAATAATAATAATAATAATAACAATAATAATAATAATAACAATACAAATGACAATAATAAGATTAAGATCAATTTACCATAGGAAGGGGCAAAATTAGCCACATGGGGGTAAAACTGCTCATTATCTTTGTTACAAAACCTAATTATGACTGGTAGACTGGGAAATAAAACCACCAACTACTATGTGTTTTTGGGATAATTCCTCCTTTATTTTGTTGATAAACATGATAAGATACGTAACAAAGACAATGGTGGCCAGTTTTACCCCCATGTGGCTACTTCCTACGATATGTCTGAAAGCAATTTTATTTCAGAGGAATCTTCCCCCCCTCGACGTCACATGTCTCTCTCTCTCTCTCTCTCCCTCTCTCTCTCTCTCTCTCTCTCTCTCTCTCTCTCTCTCTCTCACTCTTTTCTGAAAACGTAAGCAACTTTTTTTTGGACAAATTTTGACAAAATTTCGATCTTTCATATTCTGCACTCTCCCTCCTGTATTTGGACCACCTGTCTCTCTCTCTCTCTCTCTCTCTCTAGTAGTAATTCATACTCTCACCCTAACTCAAACATTACTATTGGGGGTAATACCCCCACTTGGCTGAATAAAATCGCCTGACGGCAGCCAGAATGATACATAATAGACCTCCTCTTCCTCCCCTCACTCCCACCCCCACCCTCCCAAGAGCCATTTGACACATGTAAAGTAAATAGACACCAGTCCAACTATAAGCGATTTAACCTCAACTCCTCATCATTGGATCCTTTATATAGGGAATCTAATCCTTTATAATAAATTTGTTCTGGGAGGATTTTATTTGGCTTAAAAGAGATTTATATCCTTCAGTCACTTTATTGGGCTTAAGATAACCCTTGTGGGTGTTTTTGGGTTAATTTCCCTCCTCCCAACTCCCTTTGAGACTTTTCTTCTCCCCTCCCCCTCACCCATCCTCCCTCGCTCCCTCTCGTCTCTCTATTACCTTCAGCACTAACCCTAATCACCATCCCCTACTCCCTAAATAACCTCCCAAAAAATCCCACCTTCCTAAGACATAGATACACCTAACACAGACAATACCTCAGTTTCCCCCTTCCCAACTCCCTATTGCCTCTGTAACTCCCTAACCTTCGTCCCACTCCACAAGCCCCCAAATAACCCCCAAAATAACCCCCCTCTCAGACACAGGAACCCCCAACAATACAAGCAAGACTCTCTCCCATTCGTAGCCTCATTCTGGCTTGACTGAAACGTCACTTGCTGTCGGATCCCGTGTACCTCGTTTGTCAGCCCCGTAGCGGCGACATCTCTTCGTGTGGGTGTTGTCTTTGAGGTGCCTGAGGACGCTCTCTCTCTCTCTCTCTCTCTCTCTCTCTCTCTCTCTCTCTCTCTCTCTCTCTCTCTCTCTCTCTCTCTCGCTCTTCCTCCCCTATTTCTCTCTCCCTACTTCTGCCTCTCTCTCCCTTCCCCTCTCTCTCTCTCCCTCCCTCTCTCCTTTTCTCTCTCTCCCACTTCTGCCTCTCTTCTGCCTCTCTCTCCCTCCCCACTCTCTCTCTCTCTCTCTACCTCTGCCTCTCTACCACTTTCTCTCTTTCTCTCTCTCTCTCTCCAGACATGTATTAAGCAAGCAAGGACGTATGGAATATTTTTCTATCTTTCTTTCCAAAACCGAAAAGAGTCTACAGTTAGATTTGTCCCCTTGTTTCTCTCTTTTTCTCTCTCTCCTGACAGGTATTAAGCAAACAAAGACGGAAGAAATCAATATTTTTTTCTTTCTTTCCAAAACCATAAAAATTCTACAGTTAGATAACTCTCTCTCTCTCTCTCCCTCTCTCTCTCTCTCTCTCTCCTCTCGGACTGCTCTCTTCTTAGGATAGGACTTCTCTTTCATCCTTGTAAAGCCAAGCGCCACTTGTAAAGATTTTATTCTGGCTGACGCCACGCCATTTTACTCAGATGTGAGAAATTCTTCTTGTCGCAGAAGTCAATCCAATGGAACAATTTACGAGCTGAATAAAATCTCCTGGCGACAACCAAGTTGATACAAAATAAATCTTGCGATGCAGCCGAAGAACTACTTGCGATGTCTGTAGCCTTTGGACTACCGGATGGGCTACTCTCGAGTGAATGAAATCCTCTGAAGACAAGTCAAATAATGATAGTGAGTTAAAGTAAGGTCAAAAGAGCCGAATATCGTTTCTTATCTCATCTCTCTCTCTCTCTCTATTCTCCCTCAAAAACTTCATATCACCACACCACATGTCTCTCTCTTTCTTTCTCTCTCTCTCTCTCTCTCTCTCTCTCTCTCTCTCTCTCTCTCTCTCTCTCTCTCTCTCTCTCTCTCTCCTTCTCTATGGTCTCTCTCAAAAAACAATATATCACCACACCACCGTGACGATAAAGTTGCCAAACACAAAGATAAATCGTAAAACACACAAATTTTGAATACATAAATAAATGAATAAATGAATGAATAAACGAATAAATAAATAAATAAATAAATAAATGACAGCCACCATTTCCAACTACCGAAAAAAGATGGCAGATCCTTGGGCCTGTGAGCAACAAGAAGGTAAGGAGCCTACACCATGAGGCGCTGAATATCTGCGGCCGAAGCCGTCACCTTTTAACATTTTTCCTATTATACGCTTTAAGGACTGTTAGTGCAGGTAACACACTGTCACACCTGGGAATCGGAGAGAAGTGCGGGATTCGAGCCCACAACTAGGTGATTACGAGACCAGCACACCAACAGAGGACGACTATATCTTCAGGTTTAGCTATGCTACCCGACCGAACCCTCATAAAGGCTACAAAGTCCATAGGTATCATGTTGATTGGGAATGGGTGAGCTTCCCCCTCCCCCCGTTCCCTCCCTCTCCCCCTTTCCCCCTGTGTACCTAAGCTCGTGGGGCCCATCTGAACCCCGATTGAAAAACAAACAAACAAACAACAACATTACCCCCTGCGTGATGTACCACTTATATATGTTATTCTTATACCAGATGACTTTATTCAGCCAAAATCAGGGTCGCCTCAAGGATGAAGGATACAGTTCTCTCTCTCTCTCTCTCTCTCTCTCTCTCTCTCTCTCTCTCTCTCTCTCTCTCTCTCTCTCTCCTCTCTCTTTTTCTTTTCTTGTTAGGCATGGCCAGACAAGTTCCACCCGACACGACTCCAAATACTTTGGGACAAAGTGATCATCACGGAAACTTCTTTTGAACACAATCTATAAAGAGTCGATCCACGTCTCCAAAGGCTTGGAGACAGAACACGTTTCTGTTTTTTCCACTGGGGAAATATTAAATAAAATAGAATAAGAAATATATAAAAGTAATAAACAAATAAAATAAGAAATATACAAAATAATAATAAAATAAGATTAGAAATATAGTTAATAACTACAATAAGAAATATTTTAAAATAACAAATAAATAAAATAAGAAATTTACAAAAATAATAAAAAATATGTAAAATAATAAATAAACAACATATGAAATATATAAAATCAGAAATATATAAAACTGACAAATTAATTAAAAATATATAAAAAATATATAAATTAGAAAATAAAGAAATCAAATAAATATGTTAGTAAATGAAAGTTGAAAAGAAAGAAATAGATATACAAAAGAAAGAAAACGGAAATGAAAGCAAAAAAAAAAAAAAATGAAATAAACAAATAAATAAAAAATAATGGCAGAAAAGGGAAAGGAAGAAAATAAAGAAGATAGTGGAGAGGAAAAGAGAGAGAGAGAAAAAAAAATACAGGGCACGGAAAAAAAGAATTATTTTTAGTTTTCCACCACAAAAAGTCACCACAATAAATTGCTGGACTTCAGTCAAGATAAAATCTATTTCAAAATGAATAAATAAATGAATAAATAAATAAACTGCTAGGCTTACCTGAAAACGAATGAAACCGTCTGATATATAATCCAAGAAAATAGAAAAAGTAAATAAATAAATAAACAAATAAATACAAAAATCTAAGAAATAATCACCACAGATTAGAAAGAAAAGTACTTGATAAAAATATTTCATACACACACACACACACACACACACACACACACACACACACTAATAGATACACACGCACACACACACGCGCGCGCGCGCACATACACACACAAATATATACATGTACACATAAATACACGTTATATACAACTTTGCATATATACGCTAACACGCAAAACCGGACGGAATCTATTGGCTTGGAATGTCTGTGAATCTTGTAGAGCTTCGAGGCATAAAACAAAACTGTAATTGAAGAGACGCTAAATCCAGGACCCTTCCAGACTTCCGCTGGAATATGGAAGGCTGACCTGGAAAAATGGATGAAGGGTCAAAATGAATAACTGACACTTAAGAAGGATTGGAAACGATTATAAAGAAGAGGGAGCGATAGAGATGGAGATCGTATACAATATATATATGTGTGTGTGTATGTGTGTGTGTGTGTGTGTGTGTGTGTGTGTGTGTGTGTGTGTGTGTGTGTGTGTGTGTGTGTGTGTGTGTGTGTGTGTGTGTGTGTGTGTGTTTCGTCGTCGATATTTCACACACTTTTATATATATATATATATATATATATATATATATAAATATATATATATATATATATATATGTATGGACTCCTATGTATGTATATATACAGAGAAAGAGAAAATGAGAAAAAGAAAGGTAAGAAGAAAAGAATGAGAATGAGACAGAAAGATGGAAAAGAGGAAGAAGAAGAAGAAGAAGAAGAAGAAGAAGAAACGGAGGAGGAGGAGGTGGAGCAGTGAACGGGATGGGCAAAGACCTGGATATAAATGGGAATGGGATTCCAACTGGAATTGGGACCCAGATCGAGACAGACTTGGTGATGATATGAGTGAGGTACGTTTGGGGTGCTGGGTGCATTTGTGGGGGATAGTGGAATTTGGGGGATGTTGGGTGTATTTGCGGGTATTGGATTTTTGGGGTGTTGGGAGTATTTTGAGATATTGGAGTTTTAGGGTGTTGGGTGTATTTGGGGTATTGGAATTTGGGTGCTGTTGAGTGTATTCAGGGGTACTGGTATTTTGGGGACGCTGGGTGTATTTGGGGGGGATGGAGGGATTTGGAAGATGTTGAGTGTATTTGGGGGTATTGGAATTTGGGGTGTGCTAAGTGTATTTGGGGGTACTGGTATTTTGGGGTTCTTGAGTGTATTTGGGGGTACTAGTATTTTGGGGATGTTGGGTGTATTTGAGGGTTATTTGAGTTTTGGGGCTTTTGGTTATATTTGAGGGTACTGTATTGGGATTTGGGGTATGTTGGATGTATTTGGGGGATATTGGAATTTGGGGGATGTTGGAAGTATTTGAGGGTATTGGAATTTTGGGGCTCTTGAGTGTATTTGGGGTTATTGTAATTTAGGGGCTGGTGGGAGTATTTGAGGGTACTGTATTGAAATTTTAGGGATGTTGAGTGTATTTGGGGGGACTGGAATTTGGAGGATGTTGAGAGTATTTGGGGGATACTGATAGTCTTGTGATGTTGGTAATTTTGGGTGTATTTAGGGGTATGGTATTTTTGGGGGTGTTGTGTGGTTTGGGTGGGAATTAGTATTTTTGGTATGTTGGATGTTTTTTTGGGTATTAGTAATTCTGGGGTGTTGAATAGATATAACATTTTCCATACCTGATGGTATTTTCCTGCCGCCAGGTGATTTTATTCATCACACAATATATCAACCTATTGGGGGGTTGGAATATGTTACCAGGTTGAAGTAAGGTTGACAGCCCTTAGACGATGCTCGGGTCCGTAGAGGTGTTTCTTCCATTGCAGAACACATGGAAATGAACAAAAACTAGACCAACTATAAAGGGTACTTCTCTCTCTCTCTCTCTCTCTCTCTCTCTCTCTCTCTCTCTCTCTCTCTCTCTCTCTCTCTCTCAAACTGTTTGCTCGTCCTCGAATACTAATGGTCACGCCGAGGAGACGCCACAGAAAGACGTTAAAAATCGTTAAAACCGTTAGAATCCGTTAAAACCGTTATTCGGTGTAAAGTCTTTGAAACGATGTGTGGAAGATGAATGATGCAAACAAAACTTACACACGCAGACACACACACACACACACACACACACACACACACACACACACACACACACACACACACACACACACACACACACACAGTTTACATCCAAACACACACAAAAGACAAGAGAAAAAAATATAAAAACTCGAAAGAATAGAATAGGGAATGAGAGGAAAAGGGGCAATGAGGAGGGAGGAGGGAGGAGGGAAGGAAGAAGGGAAGGAGGGAGGGAAGGAGAGAGGGAGGAAGGGGGGAGAGGGAGGGAGGAGGAGGAGGAGGGAGGAGAAATTCCCGAAAAACAGCGAGGCGGCGAGAAATACGAGAAAAGCGAAGCGAAGCCGTCTATGAAGGAGACAGGAAGAGGATGAATCAGAGCGCAGGAGGAGGAAGAAGAGGAAGAAAAAGAAGAGAAGGAAGAAGAGGAATATGACGGTAGAGGAGCAGAAAGAAAAGGATGAGGAAGAGAGGAAGAAAAAGAAGAGAAGGAAGAAGAGGAATATGACGGTAGAGGAGCACAAGGAAGAGGGAAAAGAAGAGAGGAAGAAGATTGGAAGAAGAGGAGGAAGGTAGAAGAACAGAAGGAAGACAGGAGGAGGAGGAAAAGGAATAGGAAGGGGAGGAGGAAGAAGAAAAGGAAGATGAAGGTAGAGTAGAAGAAGAAAGAGGGAGAGGATAAGAGGAGGAAGAGGAGGAGAAAGAGGAATAGGAAGAGGAGGAGGAAGAAGAAGAAAGATGAAGGTAGAGAAGCAGAAGGAAGAGGGAGCTGAGGAGAGAAAGAAGAGGATGAGCAGGAAGAAGAAAGTGGGAGAAAGAGAAGAAATGGTAAGAGCAGGGACAGGATTAGGCGGAGGAGGAGGAGGAGGAGGAGATGGAGGAGGAGGGGGAGGAGGAGGACGGTCAGGAAGAGGTGGAGGAGGAGGAATGAGAACAGAGGGAAGAAGAAGATGAACGTTGGGGTAGCAGGAGGAAGAAGGTGTGGAAGAGAGTAAGAAGAGGAAGAGGAGGAAGAAGAGGAGGACCAGGAGGAGGCGGAGGAGGAATGAGAACAAAGGGAAGAGGAAAAGTAGTAATAGTATTTAGTTGATTTGGAGGAGGAAAAGGAGAAGTATATACATATATATATACATATACAAATATATATACATATTACTGATGACCCACTTTCGGAGAAGAATAAGCGAAGATATAGAAATCTGTATATTTCGATCACTTACTGTGATCCTCTTCAGCAGATATGATAGATAGGATCACAGTAAGTGATCGAAATTTACAGATTTCTATATCTTCGCATATTCTTCTCCGAAAGTGGGTCATCAGTATTATTTTACAAATGTGCTACGACATAACTTTGTTGTGATACATGTATATACATATATATATATATATATATATATATATATATATTCATAAAAATTAATGATAGAAAGAAAAGATGAAGAGAGAATGGATGATAAAAACAAAAATGACAATATGATGAAGTAATATTATGAAAGAATAAAGATGAGGAAGAAGAAAAAACAAAATAATAATAATAAGAAGAAGAAAATAGAGATGATGATGAAGAAGTAAAGATATAAGAAGCAATAAAATAAGATGAAGCTCAGGTCCGTAGAGGTGTTTCTTCTATTGCAAAAGGGAAAGAAAGAAAAAGAAAGAGAAGAAGAAAAAAGACGAAAAGGACAAAGACGAAGACGAAGACGAAGACTAAGAAGAGAAGAAGAAGAAGAAGAAGACGAAGAAGATGATGAGGAACAGGAAGAAGAAGACAATGAAGAGATACAAAAAACCGACGAGGACACAGAACACAAAGCCAAGAGTAAAAAGAATGAAAACACAGAAACCAACAACAACAATTACAGGAGGCGCTGGTGGAGGAAGAGAGGGAGGAGGAGGCGGTGGAGGAAGAGAGGGAGGAGGTGTTGGAGATGGCGGTGACACGAATGTTGTTGGGGAGACGAGAAAATGTCGTTGGGGGAGCGACATGAAAAAGAGGGGGAAAACTTCGAGCGAATACGAGAGGAGGAGGAAGAGGAGGAAGAGGAGGAGGAGGAGGAGGAGAAGGGAGAGGAGGAGTAAAAACGGGCAAGAGAGAAAGACGGGGAGATGGATGATGAGAAAAAGGAGTAACAGAAGTTTGAAGATGAGAAACGAAAGTGGGAAAGAGGGTGAGGAGAAGGAAAGCAATGAATAGGAAGAAGAGGAGAACGAGTAAGAGGAGGAGGAGGAGGAAGAGGAGGAGGGGAGGAGGAGAAACAATAGGAGGAGGAACAGGAGAAGGAGGGGAGGAGAAAGAGTAGATGGAAGATAAGGAAGAGGAGGAGGATGCGAAGGAAGAGGAGAAGGGGGAGAGGGAAGGTAAGAGCAGAGAGGGGAAGTAAGGGGGAGGGGGAGGTGGGATGGGGAAGAGAGAGGGAGGAGGAGGAGGAGGAGGAGGAGGAGGAGGAGGTGGGGAGGAGGGGAGCAGGAGGAGGAGTAGGATGACGAGGAGAGGAAGAGAAAGAGAGGAGTAGAAGAAGACGAGGAGAGGAGCAGGAAGGGGAACGAAGAGGAAAGGGACGATTGGGAGGAGGGCCGGGAGGAGGAGAGGAGATCAGGTGGTCCACATGGAAGCGTTGCCAACTGTACGTGAGCGCAAATAGCGTACTTGAAACCCCAAGACACGTTCGAAGCCGCTTCGAACCGCCTAGCGTCTTGCATGCTTCGAAACTCCTTCAGATTTGCGAAGCCTCATTTCACTGGTGATTCAAACGATCAAGGTCATCCAAGTCATGGAACTTATTATATATACATATATATATATATATATATATATATATATATATATATATATATATATATATATATTCAAGAAAAATATGTTTTGAGTGCTTTGAGAAAGAAATCTGTTTTGAGTTCCTTAAGAAAAAACAAAAAAGGATCTCTTGTGAT
This sequence comes from Oratosquilla oratoria, assembly GCF_046742065.1. Lineage (NCBI taxonomy): Eukaryota > Metazoa > Arthropoda > Malacostraca > Stomatopoda > Squillidae > Oratosquilla > Oratosquilla oratoria. The sequence continues at coordinate 87,363,116 of NC_134777.1, forward strand.
ATACAGTATATATATATATATATATAAATATATATATATATATATATATATATATATATATATATACATATATATATTCCCTTTAAGAAAAAAATATGTTTTGCGTCCTTAAAGAAAAAAGGCTGCTTCGAGTTCCTTAAGAAAAATTTGTTTTGATTTTTTAAGTAAAACAAGGATGTCTTGATTTTTTTTTTTTTTTAAGTTATGTAAGAAAAAAAAGTGGGGATCTTTATGGCTACCGTCGGGCTATTATATTCATCTCTTTGGAAACTCCCAACCCCATCTCATCCCCCAATCCCCTCTTATCCCTCAGCCTCCTCTTATTCCCCCAACCCCCTCTCATCCCCTAACCCCCTCTCATCCCCTAACCCCTTTTTATCACCCAACCCTCTCTCATTCTCCAACCTTCTCTTATTCCCCCAACTTCTTATAATGCCCAACCCCTTCTTATCCCCCAACCCTCTCTTATTTCCCCAACCCTCTTTTATCCCCCCTCTCTCATCCCCAACCCCCTCTTATCCCTCAACCTGCTCTTATTCCCCCAACCCTCTCTCATCCCCCAACCCTCTCTTATTCTCAACCCTCTCCCAACCACCTATTCCCCAACCCTCTCTCATTTTCCAACCTTCTCTTATTCCCCCAACCCTTTCTTATCCCCCAACCCTCTCTCATTCCCCAACCCCCTCTTATTCCCCCAGCCCTCTCATTCCCCAACCACCTATTCCCCAACCCTCTCTTACCAACCGCCTCTTATTCCCCAACCCTCTTTTATCCCCCAAACCTCTCTTATCACCAACCCCCTCTTATTCCCCCAACCCCTTCTTATCCCCCAATCCCCTCTTATTCCCCGAACCCACCTCTTATCACTCAACTCCCTGTTATCTCCCCCAACACACTCTTAACCTCCAACCCCCTCTTATCACCCAACCCCCTCTTATTCCCCCAACCCCTTCTTATCCCCCAATCCCCTCTTATTCCCCCAACCCATCTCTTATCTCTCAACCCCCTGTTATCTTGCCCAACCCCTCTTAACCTCCAACCCACTCTTATCCCCTAACCCAATCTTATACCCCTAATCCCCTCTTATCCCCAACTTCCTTTCACCCCTATCCCCCTTTTAACCCCCGAACCTCTCTTATCCCCCAACTCCCTCTAATCCCCCAACTCCCTCTAATCCCCCAACCCCCTCTTATCCCCCAAACCTCTCTTATCCCCCAAACCTCTCTTCTCCCCCAACCCCCTTTATCCCCCAACCCTTTCTTATCACCACAACGCCCTCTTACCCTCCAACCCCCTCGTATCCCCCAACCCCATCTTATCCCCCCCGACCCCCTCTTATCCCCCTAAAATCTCCCCCAATCCCCCCTGGAAGCGAAAGTCTTTCAAGCTTCATTTCAGCTTGGTGAACCGAACGGTTCATTAAACCAAAGGATTCACATTATTTCTGCTTCACGGGACCGTGTTCATTAAAGCCTTCGAATTCGTTTCAAATTTCGGTTCATGAAGCCTTCATTAATCGTTCATGAATCCTAATTAGTGGTTCTTTTCGCCGGCTGGCAGGTCTCTCATTCAGTCGGGTTTCGTTCGCCACGGGCCTCCGGTTCGAATCCTGTAACTAGTGAAGTCTTTGGCTTTGTCTAGAAGTCGTAATACTTAAGGCAAAGGTGGCGACAATCTCGGTCACAATTTTTTTTTTTTTTTTTTTTAACTCCAGAGATCACTTTTTTTTTTTTTTTTTTTTAAGAACTCAAAACATACGTTTTCCCAAAATATTCCAAGAGGCTCTTATCTGTGAGCCGAACAGTCACCGATACCCAAAGTGCTCGGATAACCGAGGCAAGTACAAGCCACCAAATGGCTGGAACATGATAAGTGCCAACAAGTGTTATGTATAAGAAGAAAAAAATACATATGAATTATAATATATGCGCTCCATGCAGAAAAATTTTTGTGCAAGAGATTATATATATATATATATATATATATATATATATATATATATATACACATACATATATACACATATATCTATCAAAGTCGAATACTATCACATATCACGATTCCACAACAGCTGCAGAGCACAACCTAATCCATATATACACATATATTTATCAAAGTCGAATACTATCACATATCACATATCACGATTCCACAACAGCTGCAGAGCACTACAACCTAATCCCTCGGAATTTAGTAGATTGGTGGGGGAGTGGGAGATTGGGGGGATTTTTTTTTTTTTTTTTGGGGGGGGGGTGAAATATCACTACCACGGGCTTTGTTTGAGATAGTACCTCACCCTGCAATCCATCTACACGACCCGGTAAAATAACTAAATAAAAATTACAATAAAATAAAATTTAAATGACAAATAAAACAAAAAATTAATTATCAATGAATAAATACAAATAAATAAACACATGAATGAATAATTATATAAATAAATGACGAACTTTGTCAGGACGTAATTTCCCCATCTTCAACATACGTTATTCTCTCCTCGGCATCGAAATTCGTTGTGTGTGTGTGTGTGTGTGTGTGTGTGTGTGTGTGTGTGTGTGTGTGTGTGTGTGTGTGTGTGTGTGTGTGTGTGTGTGTGTGTGTGTATTCATTCACTTTTCACTTGGTCTTTGGATCACGTGTTGGACTCGTGATCGACAGCTATTTCCCTCCTGGAAGAGAGCTCAGAGCTCGTAGGTCCGATCTATGGGTAATGCTATGACCTTGCACACACACACACCCCCAACTCCCCGCCCACGAGAGTTGGAGTAACACCCCTCAGCGCTGCGATACTGATATTATTTCAGCCCCGGGCGAGGATCGAACCCGGACCTCCGTAGTGGCAGGCCAGAGCTCTAACCACAGCGCCATGTGTGTGTGTGTGTGTGTGTGTGTGTGTGTGTTTGTTTTCACCCAGATTGCAATACAAAGTCAACAAGATAAGTCTCAAACAGAAATGCATAACTTAACATTTTACACAATGTAATCTCGAGGGAATCCTGAATTTTAGATATACCAACACAACAAAACAATAATGAAAAAAACGAAAACGAATCAATTTAGATGGGCTCTTCTCCAGGATAAGGTAACAAAGGACAATGGGAAAAGAAGAATAGTTTCTATAATTTTCTTAAGAAAAAAAAATGGCTTGTGGTTGTGTAGATATGCTAGTGCATATTCGAAATGTTACAAAACATTAAACCGATGTTTGATACACGCTGTACACCAAGATCATCACAACCATTTCTTTTATCTACCAAAATTAATATTAATCTCTCTCCTCCACTTCCAAAACCTCCACAGCCTCCTACTCTTCTTCAAAGATGCTAAGTACTCCAAATATAAATAGGGGAAGAGGAGGTGAGGAGGTGAGGAGGGGAGGATGGGAGGGCAGCGGGAGGAAAGGACGGAAGGGTGGAGGGGAGGTGGTGAAGAGGAGAGGAGGTGAGGAGGGGAGGAGAGCAGGAAGGGAAGAGGAGGAAGGCAAGGGGAGGAGAGGGAGGAAGAGTGGAGAAGAGGTGGTGAAAAAGAAATGAGGGAGGGAGAGGGTGTGGGGAGGGAGAGGAGGGGAGGGAGAGGAGGAGAGAAGGGAGAGGAGGGGAGGAGGGGAGGAGAGAGAGGAAGAGAGGAGGGGAGGAAGGGAGATGAGGGGAGGAAGGGAGAGGAGGGGAGGAAGGGAGATGAGGGGAGGAAGGGAGAGGAGGGGAGGAAGGGAGATGAGGGGAGGAAGGGAGAGGAGGGGAGGAAGGGAGAGGAGGGGAGGAAGGGAGAGGAGGGGAGGAAGGGAGTAGGGGAGGAAAGGGAGGAGGGAAAGAAGGGAGGAGGGAAGGAGGAGGGGAAGGAGAGGAGGGAGGGGAGGGGGAGGAGGCGAAGAGTGGGAGGAGGGGGAGATAAGAGCAAGAATGATCGAGAATTATCGTGTCCATACAATGTAATCTCCTTTGAGTGAGAAAAGCGGGGCCGTCTAGTCAGCGACAAAGTTTCTGGAAGTCGAAATCCCAATAAGCTAATTAGACCTGGAGGCCATTGTCGTCATTCACAAAACGAGGTTAGTGTAGATCTGTAAATAGATATAAACACACACTCACTCGATAGCGCAGTTGGTAGAGTTCCCAACTGCCACTATGGCGGTCCGGGTTCGAGTTCCGCACAGGGCAGAAATAATTTTAGCATCGCTGCGCTGCGAGTCGTTACTCCAACTCTCGTGGGCGGGGTGTTTTGTGTGTGTGTGTGTGTGTGTGTGTGTGTGTGTGTGTGTGTGTGTGTGTGTGTGTGTGTGTGTGTGTGTGTGTGTGTGTGTGTGTGTGTGTGTGTGCAAGGTCACAGCATTAGCCATAGATCGATTATATATGAACTCTGAGCTCTCTTTCATGTGGGAAATAGCTGTCGATCACGAGTCCAACACGTGATCCAGGACCATGGTGAATCACACACACACACACACAAACACACATATATATATATATATATATATATACATATATATATATATATATATATATATATATACATATATATTTACATACATACTTCACCGATATACTCACATATATACGCATATGCAAATACACATTTATACGAATAATTATAGATATATACACATATATCTATATATACATATATATGTACAGATAGTGACGCGCGCGCGCACACACACACACACACACAGGAGGGACACCATGATAAATAATATAAACATAACTCCTCACAGACACTGAGAAACACATGGAATACAAGACACTCCAATTCGACTGTGACTTTCGACGCCAATTGATGAGCAATTGATTGCTACAAGACAGCAATGGCTCCGACATGTGTTGTTGCGTAGCACTAGGAGAGGCTTTGTCCATCCATCCGAATGGAATAGAATGGATAGAGTCAAGCGACAGAAGTCAACTGGAAGAGGAACAATGATGCCTAACACTCGAGTTGATTGCTGGCTTGAAAGGGGAGAAGAGTACAAGTAAATAGGACCCGTCTCTGCAGTTGCCAAAGACCGCTAGATTATCTACTATGATATGCGGTCAAATTTTTCCAATTACTTGTTAGGCGTCTCTTTGATGTAGTTACTGATTCAATAAACGTGATGCCTCTATTAGTTAGATTTTTCTTTGATTATTCCAATATATGTGTTAATTGGTTAAATGGTATAAACTCCCATTCCCATACGAGAGACAGCATTGTAGCGTCGGTGTGTGTGTGTGTGTGTGTGTGTGTGTGTGTGTGTGTGTGTGTGTGTGTGTGTGTGTGTGTGTGTGTGTGTGTGTGTGTGTGTGTGCGCGCGCTAGTCTTTCTAAGTTTCTGTCTTCATTCCCATAAATTTAGATACACATTGTTTAAAAAAAGTATAACGCTTACATAAAATAAACATATAAACATAGTCATAATTAAATAAACAATGGACGAATGAATCACAAATCAAACTATATGAAACTCAAATAGATCAGGACACAAAAGTGCTGAATATATCTTTTGATTCGGGTAAGGTCCAAAGTCGGCGATGTGATGGAACGGAGGGGACGAGATCAGGGCTGTGGCTTGATTAGGATCATCCACGTGTACAAAACGCCCAAAAGAAAGACCGGGGGTGCTTGAAGAAGTTATAAAGAACACACACACACACACACACACACACACACACACACACACACACACACACACACACACACACACACCCGATGTAGTAGTACCGCTCTCGAATCCCGTTTAGGGCTAAAAAAAAAAAATCAGTATCGCTGCACTGCGAGCCGGCACTCCAACTCTTTTGGGTAAGGAGTTGTGTGTGTGTTATTCACCATGATCTTGAATCACGTGTTGGACTCGTGATCGACAGATATTTCCCTCCCGAAAGAGAGCTCAGTTTATATATGACCGATCTATGGATAATGCTGTGACCTTACACGCACACACACACACACAACTCCCCGCCCACGAAAGTTGGAGTAACGACTTGCAGCGCAGCGATACTAAAATTATTTTAGCTCTGTGCGGGATTCGAACCCGGACCTCCGTAGTGGCGGCCGGGAACTCTACCAACCGCGCTATCAGTGGTGTGTGTGTGTGTGTGTGTGTGTGTGTGTGTGTGTGTGTGTGTGTGTGTGTGTGTGTGTGTGTGTGTGTGTGTGTGTGTGTGTGATGTCCATAGAATGGGCCATATATGAGCTCTAAGCTCTCATCCGGGAGGGTAATACCTGTCGACTATGAGTCTAACACGTGATCTAAGACGGTTGTGAATTAGAGACACCCCCCACACACACACACATGCACACACACACACACACACACACGCTCACACACATATTAGAGATCCTCATGGAGTTTATAAAATGGGCGCTGAAGTAATCACAAGAGCAATGAAAGAGGTGAAGGGTCTGTAAGTCTTATTTGGAATGATCTGAAAAATAATAAAAAAGTAAAAAAGAAAAGATAAAATGTGTGACGTATTGGCTCTTAATGAACACAAGAGTGGCACTTTATATAACTGATGACGTCATATTTCAGTTTCTCTTCCTCATCAGCCCCATAAGCGCAGTGTCATCTACAACTGGTTCACGTTCACACACACACACACACACACACACACACACACACACACACACACACACACACACACGCACACACACACACGCACGCACACACACGGTGCTGTGTCACCGCTCTTGACAGTTAATTCAACGATCCGAGTTCGATTCCCGCCCCACAATTCTAAACCTCTACCTAGCCTATACACACATTGAATATAATATAATCATATATGATAATGTAATAAGAATATCAATATCAAACGTACAATGTTATTCTTTATAGTGTCCTATTTCCTAGCTCACAATGGTCTATGCCTTCAACTACAAGAATTACCGCTTTGATGGATTATTATTATTTTTTTTTAATCTATTATTTTATTCGTTTATATATATTTTATCTATATTTTTCTTCATTTATATTTCTATATACTTATATTCGTTTATATATTTCTATCTATATTTTTTCTTAATCTATATTTCTATATATTTATATTTGTTTACATATTTTATAAATTTCCTTATTCGCTATATTTTTCTTGTATACGAGTATATCTGATTTAATTTCTTCTCTACTTAATTCTAACTTATCTATCTATATATATTTTTCCTTAATCTATATTTATATATATTTTTTCTTAATCTATATTTCTATATATTTATATTTGTTTACATATTTCATATATTTCCTTATTCGCTATCTTTTTCTTGTATACGAGTATATCTGATTTATTTTCTTCTCTACTTAATTCTAACTTATCTTTTCATTCTTTTTATCTGTTCATATATTTATTCATTTATCTTCTAATGGCATTTGGATTAAATTAATTAATTCTATTTACTTAGTAATTCACTTATCTAATTACTTGTGTCTTTATCTATATGTTTATTTACTCATTTACTTGTATATTTTTTATTATAATTGTCAACATTACCACTATTATTATTATCATTAGTTACTATTATTATTTACTACAGCATTACTATTATTACTATTATTATTTTTAATATCGTTTACGTATTTATTTATTCATTTATTTATTTATTATTTTTTTTGAAAGACAAGCTTGAAACTCGAGGGAATACTTGTGTCACGTAAACAAATCAAGCTTTCCATTGTCAGTGACATAACATCGAGGGCTGCCAACTCCATGATGCCGAGTGTCGATCAACCTGACAAAGCTAAATCCATGTATCTTTTCAACTTTTTTTTTTTTTTTTTTTTGAAAGACACCTTCCGGTAAACTCTTTCCGGAATTTTCGTTTTAGATGATCATGAGCTACTAATGATTTTTGTGTGGATATGTGTATACATTCATTCGTATGTATGTGATGAAGATGAGTAAATTCACACACACACATGAATGCACACACACACAGTTCGAGTTCCTCTCAATATCTTAAAATTGTGTGTGTGTGTGTGTGTGTGTGTGTGTGTGTGTGTGTGTGTGTGTGTGTGTGTGTGTGTGTGTGTGTGTGTGTGTGTAAGGTCTACCCACAGGTAAACCAAGAACATAGGGAATGTACACATACACACACATACACACGCACGCACATACACACATACGGTTGCATACGCACGCACAATACACACACATATACATTATATATACTATTACTCTTGTAAAAATTGTGTCGTTTTAAACTTGTACAAATCTTTGCTGCAGTGAATCCATTGTGGAACAAACATTGTGTATAAGGAGTCTTGAACGATTAGCTAAAAATGGACATAAGCAATAAATACATATGATAAATTAAAATAAAATAAAACTTCGTACTCTAGAATAAAATAACCAGACATTTATATTACAAAACTCATACCAATAGGAAAAAAATTACCAAACCGAAAAATACAATAATAAAGAATAATTAACAGATCAATTAAAAAAGAATAAAACAACATACCCTAAAATAATATAACATTATACATGCACATTACAAATTTCATACGAATACGAAAAATAAAATAAAATACCAAAGTGCATGGTAATCATGTGCAACAAATAAAACATAAAGATAAACAATAAATAAATACGATAAATTAAAACAAAATAAAACACCATATCCTAAAATAAAATAACAATACACATGCACATTACAAACTTCACACGACTACGGGAGCGAAAAGAAGAAGAAGAACGCGAAGAAGAAGAAGAAGAAGAAGAAGAAGAAGAAGAAGAAGAAGAAGAAGAAAAGTATGACCGAAGCGCAAGGAGTAATTGTATGCAAGAGATGGCTGAAAACTGGATTTGGAGGAGGAGACGAGCGGGATTGGACGGGTCGGCAATCCCAAGCCCTCCTCGCTCCCTCTGCCCGACCGCATGCACGCACGCACATGCGCCACCTGGGAACAGACAGAGGAAACACTCCCAGACGCTTCCTGACGGAGCAGCCAAGTCTTCAAACGAACAATTCTTTGACTTCTTGTAACATGAGTCTTTGGGTTTTTCTCTCTTGTTACGTGACTTTCTGTCTTTTCTTTTTTTTTTTCTTTTCTTTTCTGTTTGTGGTTGTGTCTTATCTGTATTTTGGGTCTGGTGAGGAGGTTCGAACGGGTGTGCGTGGATCCTATCCGTGGAACTTGACACTTGCGCTGAGCGCCGATGGAAAAAGTTTAGGCTCTACAAACCAATCGGCTTACACACAGCTAAAGTCTCCATAAAAATAAATAAAATAAAAT
>NC_134777.1:87374813-87382313 GCF_046742065.1 Oratosquilla oratoria
GGGGAGGAGGACGGGAGGAGGAGGGGAGGACGAGGAAGAAGAGAAGGAGGAACCTCTTTGGGATCCTCCGGATGGATTTCCAGGCCCATTTGGTATCTTCACACGGTGGAGGAGGAGGAGGAGGAGGAGGAGGAGGAGGAGGAAGTGGAGAAGTAGGTGGAGGAGATGGAGAAAAGGAGGAGGAAGAGGGGAAGAAGGAGAAGAAGGTGAAGAAAGAAATAGAGTTTGGGAGAAGGAGAAGAAAGGAAAAGAGAAAGGTTAGGAGAAGGAGAAGGGGAAAAATGAGAAGGAGGAGAAGGAGAAGGAAGGGAAGAAGAAATAAAATGAGGAAAAGAAGGAGAAGGGGAAAGAGGAGAAGAGGGAGAAGGAGAAGAAGGAGAAGGAGAAGAAGGAGAAAGACAAGAAGAAAGAAAAAGAGAAGGTGAAAGAGAAGGCGAAGGAGGAGGAGGCGGAAAAAGAGGAGAAAGAGGAGAAAGAGAAGAAAGAGGAGGAGAAAAAGGAGAAAAAGAAGAAGAAGAAGAAGGTGAAGGTGAAGGAGGAGGAGGAGGAGGAGGAGGAGGAAGCTGCAAATGACGCGACAGTCGAGCATAGTTGTGCAATTTGCTCAACATCTATTGCAAAGAAGGCCGGCAAATAGTATCTGGAACGCCATTTGTCAAAGCCAGATTTTCTTTCTTCAAAAATTTATTTAATTTTTTCCGGATAAACAGAATAATTAGCATATTTTCCTTTTTCTAGCGCATTATACTTTGTGGCATTTTTATTTTATTTTATGCAGACTGGCCTCTAGGCGATTTTATTCATCACTGTAATATTCCTTTGTCTTCTTAAGGTGGCGCACACAAAGCTAGTATGCTACTTGCTTTTGCTTCTTCGTTTGAATAGAAACGACTTCGGGCACAATATTCTAGACTTCTGTAAGAACATCACACCAATATGTCTAACCTAGTCACAATATTTTAGACATCTATTCTAGATGTAAGAACATCTCAACAATGTGTCTAACATAGACACAATATTCTAGACACCTATTCTAGATGTAAGAACATCAACAATGTAAACTAGGCACAATATTTTCGACATATATTCTAGATGACCATCTCAACAATGTGTCCTTCGTATAGGTTTACCTTCTGTTATATATCATATATAATGTGAAGAACCTGAATATAAAAAAAATCCCATCAATGTCCTGGCAAAAGATAATTATGATTGTCAAGTTTGTAATAGAGCAAAGGGTCACTCTTCGTCAACATTTTGTTGTTAGTATTGTTATAATTATAATTATATATATATTTATATATATATATATATATATATATGTATATATATATATATATATATTTTATATATATATATATATATATATATACACATATAATGTATATATATATATATATAACTCCATAGTAATGCATGTGGATACACATGGTCACCTTCCAGACTGGAACAACGCAACCATATTAAACAAAGGATCATCCAAGAAACTAAGGAAGACAATTGAGGCAGCTTATATCAACACTAATAACAACATTAACCATAGAGAAGGCTTTATATGTTTAGCAAAAGCCACAAGCTTATTAGTAACAAAAGAATACGCAAATAAAATTAAAATAGCAAGCTCTCCGAAGCGTCCCGTAAGATGACCCGTCCGTGTATAAAACATCCTGTTACGTTTCAGTTGTTAGCTTTGTGATCAAGACCCTGCGGGTCGAAACGTTAAGGCGTAAATTCTCCCATATATCCTCATCAACTTCTTTCACTTTCAATCTTATATATGTATATACACATATAATGTATATATATATATATATATATATATATATATATATTTTTTTTTTTTTTTTTTTTTTTTTTTTTGTGACAATTTTGGCGGGGTAGGATTTGGGAGAATAATTAAAGGGAACCATACGAATGTTGAGGAATCATTAAAGGGGGAATGGAGTGAAAAAAGGTCAAGATCCACTAATCTAATCTTAAAGTGACGGTCTCCAGATATTTTATTTTGACACACCTAAACCCTTAATGAATCTTATATCTTTAAGTTATTCTATTAGTGGTTATGGAAATTCATTTGACTCCCAGAAAGTTACAAACAGGAGCATGAAAAATACGGTAAAATAATAAATAAATAAAAGTAAAAATAAAAACCAAATGAATTATAATAAAAATATATTTTTTCTCTATCAATCTTTCATATGCGTTCTAAGATTTTTTGTATATACATATGTGCAAAAATAAATGCATATATAAAGAAAGAATAAATGAATAAACAAATATATACATGCAAATATAAGAAATAATATATGAATAAATAAAAAAATATATATATAAAAAATAAAAATAATATCAAGTGAATAATTAAAAATATAACAAATCAAATAAACCCTTCCATGGTTAACGCAGTTACCCAAATCCGCAGGCAAATATTTTGAGAAATTTCTTGATGGGATCATCTTCACCTTCTTCAAGAATTTACTCGGGGAAAAGCCGGCTTCCACGTCACCGCGCGACCTACGCTTCGTCTGTGTGTGTGCTTTATATAATTCCACTGATGGTGAGGATGATGATGATGATAATGATGATGATTATTATCATTATTACTATCATTATTATTATCATTGTCATTATTATTTTTGATGATAGTGATGTTAATAATGATCATAATGATAATGATGATTACGATGGTGATGATAGAAATAAAAACAAATAGAATGAAATATATACATTGGAAACCCGGATAACGAATTTAATCCGTTCCGTGACTCCGTTCTTAAACCGAAACGTTCGTTAACCGAAATCATCAAGGCAAACGCACCGAATCACTACTGATCCGGTGGGATGGTGTGTACTATGCGTATGTTCGCATCCCGAAATATCGTTCGTTAACCGGGACAAAAACTGTTCACAAAACCTGTTCGTTTACCGAATTGTTCGTTAAATGGGGCTTTCGTTATATGAGATTCAACTGTGTGTGTGTGTGTGTGTGTGTGTGTGTGTGTGTGTGTGTGTGTGTGTGTGTGTGTGTGTGTGTGTGTGTGTGTGTGTGTGTGTGTGTGTGTGTGTGTGTGTGTGTGTGTGTCAAAGAGAGTAACAGTGTCCTCCTGGAATGGCGGACTTGTCGTATGCGGCTGGCTGCGGAGTTGCCGCATGCGGATGGCTGCGGCGTTACCGCTTGCGGATGGCTACGGACTGCAGCGGGGATGCCAAGAGTCCCGTCATAATGTATCTTAAAAGAATAATGACCATATTGTCTTGGTAGTGAAAATATGAGATCGATTTGGAAAAATATTTGTCAAAACTAGTTAGAAATAATATAAATTTGTAAACTAATAAATAAAGATATACATTATTTAACTAATCAAAATAAGTAAATAAGCAAAACATAAATAAAAGTATATAATAAATGAAATAAGATTAATAAATCGTATCATTACATTTTATTATGGCTACCGCCGGACGATTATATTCAACACAGAGAAGCTTGCGGCACTTTGTCGTTGCACATCTGCGGCAAGATGCAAACGAATCGTTTGCGGCGGTGAGGACATATCTCCAGTTCAGCTCCCTGCGGCTTGAACCGCATCCGCAGGTTGGCCAGACTGCGGCTTGACCTTCCGCGTCCTCCCTGTCTGCGGCAAGGTCAGCAGTTGCGGCCAAAGCGTACTAATCTTCGGCCAGGCGGGGGCTGATTCATAAGGTCGGTTTTCGTATTCTTGATGAATAGCATTGTCACCTTTACGGTGTTCTTTCTTTTGCGGTGCCCTTTGTATTACTGTATTTTTATTTTATTTATGTATTTTCTAATTTATTCGTTTATTTATCTTTTTTTGTATTTCAAATTTACCTGTTCTTATATCATGACTGTCGTCTTTTTATTTTTGTATTTCAAATCTACCTGTGTTTTCTGTTTTAATTTTTATTACTGTCGTCTTTTTTTAATTACCTGTGCTTTTTATATATCTAATGATGCATGAATAAAATCGTCTGCCAACAGCCAATGCAAAATTATAAAAATAAGCAAAATGGATTATGTTAACCCTTTCGTCAACTGGACGTCTTTATTGTAAAAAATAATATTAATAATAATCATAGTGACAAATGAATATGCAAAACAAGAAATACAAATGAAAAATGTATTAGAATAAAATATTATTATAATAATAATAATGATAATAATAATGATAATAATAATAATCATAAATGAAAATTAATAAACATATCAATTAATTAGAATAAAATTAGATAATAGTAATAATAACAATAATAATAAAAACATGAAAAACTATATATCTATTAGAATAAAATAATAGTAACAATAATAATATTAACAATAATACAACAATTACACAAAATTAGTATGCGATAAACACACAACCGAATATTTTGATATAATGGTTTACCTTTTTTTTCTTTCTTTTTCATTCTTTTGGTTCAGATAACAATTTTTATTCTTTCCATCCAAAAGAAACTCAAAAAAATCTTTCAACCTACAGCTCTTCACAAAACAATTCTTGCATTTCTTTTTCCACCCCACAGTTGTTGTTTTTCCTCCTCCTCTTCATTCCAATTATTGAACAAGACTCTGTTTCCTACGAAATCACCTAACAAGCGTTTCCATGTTCACAGAGTTTCTGTCACTATCAATTTCTATTTCAAATTCCTCGTGCCACAAATACAGTAGGTTTGATTGATGTAGACTACAGCAGCTCTACCACCTCTCTCCCTCAAAAAAAAAAAAAAAAAAAAAAAAATTATATATGTATATATACAGTATATTGTATGAAAGGATTTTGAAATTACTAATTATTTTAGCCCCCCTCCCACACTCTCTCTCTCTCGCTCTCTCTCTCTAAAAAAAAAAAAAAAAAAAAAAAAAAAAAAAAAAAAAAAGTATGGAAGGAACATTAATTAGATTTAATTTCTTAAAGATTCTCCATGACTGGAAATCTTCTCTTAACGTCTTTACATATTTCGTCCTGGCTAAAGTTTATGAAATAATATCAATAGAAACAAAATATTTAGCTCACAGAAGGTCCACGTGCCGAAGATTTTTTTTTTTTTTTTTTTTTTTTTTTGTACGGAAATCTTTTAAACGTTTTCTTTTTCTGACCCTTTCTCCCGACAGAATCTAATATTTTTTCATCCATGTTCCACTTCTTTCTTTTTTCATATACGCAATATGTACTACACAGGGTCTGTGATATAGAGTGACCACCTGTTGGGGACGGTAAGGTCTGTGTCATACAAAATCTAGAGTTCTTAGATTATTAAGAGAGTTACAGTCAGAACTCGGTTGAATGCATTGTTCAATGTAAAAATTAAATGAGAGAAAATTGTTTAAAATAAAATAGAATAAAATAGAATAAAATAAAATTTGCAACATCTTGTGTATACATAATGATTGCTTTATAATCTTTTATAACTGCTGCCGGGTGATTTTTAATCCGTTTATATGAAATATTCTCCTGCAGTTACACACGTCAAAGCCATCTAAACAAACCTTTCTTTGGGTTTTTATTAATTCAATCTGCCGCCAGGCGGTTCAATTCAGCTCAGAGACACCTTCTCACGGTAGCAAAAGGATTAGACTATATTCCTAGAAACTCGTGTCTTCTGGTTCTCAATCCAATTCTAGAATCATAGAATCATCAACAAGATTTTTGTTTGCAGAATTTTTTGTCTTCGGCAGAACCTGAAGGCTTCTGGAAAGACTCTTCCCGGATGTGAAGCGTCCGGTAAAAAATTTTCTTCTTCTTTCGTAAATCTGTGCTCAGGAGGTCAATAATCGGGTTTGTTCATTAAAAAAAAAAATAAAAAAAAAATAACAAAAGCAATAAATGATAGTACATACAAAGTTTTTTTTTCCTTACAAGGGAGGTAGCCAAAAAAGAAAGGCATAAAACTCATTCCCACTCATTCCATCCTCACATACTCCACTCCCATTCATCTCCCTCCTTCCCTCTTATAAATAACAGTAATAAGTAAATAAGAGAAAGGGGAAGAATTCGCTTTAGAAGAGACTGAATTGCTGGCACTTGTCATAAAAGCTTGTTCCCAAATCCCCCTCCCCCCTCACCCTTTTGGTATTTTTTCTGAGTGCCCGCCTTTTCTGTATAATTTTTTTTCTTATTTCGTTTTTTTTTCTTCTTCTTCTTCTTCCTCCGTTTCGATCTGTTTAATGATTCCTCGAATTCAAATCTTAACTTCACCTCGATTACTTAGTTTGATTTATCTATTTATCCATTTCATTATTATTATTTGACACATTTGTTCCACCTCCTAGGAATTATTCTTAACTTCAATTATATCTTTTCTCAATCCTTTTTTTTTTTTTTAGTTCTATAAACTCCCCTACTAACACTCTCCACTTCCTCACTTCCTCCTTCTCACTGATTTTTCTTTATCTATTTGTTCCATGACTTTGAGTCCATACACACTTCCGTCAGCTTCTTCTCTTTTTCCCATTCTTTCTCAGTCGCCATTTTCTTTTGCATACAAGCGCTCAACCCTCAATCGTTCAAATATTCCGATTTTTGGCTTGTCCAATAACCTAAGTCCACAGACCTTTTTCCTTGACCAAAGGCTTAGGTGTTGAGACCTTTGTCTTGACCAAAAGGCTCAGATGTGTACACTTTTGTCTAGTACAAAGGTTCAACTGTTTTGACCTTTATAATATCTAAAGGTCTGAATATTCCAATATCTATCATGAACTAAGGTTCAACTGTTCCGCACGCCTTTGTCCAAAGGTTCAAGAAGTTTGACCTTTGTATTGTCGAAAAGCTAAGGACTCTAATCTTTTTACCAGTGCTAAGTAGTCCAATGTTTTCTCTTGTCCAAAGGCCCAATTATTCCAACCTTTGTCTTGTCCAAGGACAGTAATGTCAGTTTTTGCGAGACAATTCCAATTTCACCTCTCCCCGATATTCCCTCCCACAATCCCCGGCGTCTATAACACCCCCCCCCCCACCTCCATTCCCCACGGACAGCGTTCCCACCTCCCACAGTCTTCTTGTTCCCTTTCCCTCACCCGCCTGTCTTCCGATTTCTATTTTATTTATTCTTTTTCTTTAATAGCAGTTTAGGTGATGGTAGTGGTGATGGTGATGTATTGCTGGTGTTCATGGTGGTGGTTTAGGTGGTGGTGATGTGTTGGTGGTGTTCGTGGTGGTGGCTTAGGTGGTGGTGGTGGTGTTCATGGTGGTAGTAATGTGTTGGTGGTATTCATGGTGGTGGTTTAGGTGGTGGTGGCTTAGATGTTCGTGGTGTTCATGGTGGTGGTTTAGGTGTTGGTGGCTTGGATGTTCGTGGTGGTGATGTGTTGGTGGTATTCATGGTGGTGGTTTAGGTGGTGGTGGTTTAGGTGTTGGTGGCTTATATGTTCGTGGTGGTGATGTGTTGGTGGTGTTCATGGTGGTGGTTTAGGTGTTGGTTGTGATGTGATGATGGTGGTGATGTGATGGTGGTGGTGATGTGTTGGTGGCGGTGGTGATGTGTTGT
>NC_134777.1:87387313-87389813 GCF_046742065.1 Oratosquilla oratoria
ACAAACATACACACACATATATTTACATACACACATACATACACACACACGCACACACACACACACACACACACACACACACACACACACACACACACATAAATATATATAAATATATATATGTATATATATATATATATGTATATATATATATATTATATATATACACACAAAAACACACACACACTAACACACACACACACACACAAATACACATACAGTTCAAATTACATTTTTATATTATGTTTGACCAGATTATTCTCACACTCCACCAAACTATGTAAAAGAAAATTGACATCAGCAAAAGATCAAGTGACAGTCGTACCTGCAAAACAACATTACGTGATGTTTGGTTACTGGGAGCGAGGTTTGAAAAAATAGAAAATAAATATATAAATAAATACATAATAGTAATAATGAATAGAAATATAAAAAATAAAGAAATAAAATAAATAAACTAATCAATGAATAAATGAATGATTAATAATAAACATAATGAATAACTAATTGAAAATTAATAAAGAGATAAATAAAAAACATGAGCCTATAAAGTTTAGGAGTCTCCCAAAATTCGCAACAACAAATGAAAAATAACCAAATAAATAAACAAATAAATAAAAACATTAAGAAAATAAAGGGATAAATAAATAAAAGGGATATATATATATATATATATATATATTATATATATATATAAATATATATGTATATATACATATATATATATACATATGTGTGTATATATGTATATATATATACATATATATACATATATGTATATATATATACATATATATATATATATATGTATATATATATATTAATATATATATATATGTATATATGTATATATATGTATATATATATATATATATATGTGTGTGTGTGTGTGTGTATATATGTATATATATATGTATTATATGTATATATGTATATATACATATGTATATATATATATATATACATACATATATATATATATATATATATATATAAATATATATATATATATATATATATTGCTTGAAACCACAAGGAAATCAAAGATCGGAATACTGAAGGTTTTCGTTTATTTAAGACATTTTAAAAGTACATAGTATAACAACAAAGTACAGCTATAAATACAATAATGTAGAAGAATAGGAGAGGTACCTCGACATAAATACATAGGGATTGTTTTACAAATAAACAAAAATAGAAATGATAAAGAAAAAATATTCTTCTTCACTATTGTATTTATAGCTGTACTTTGTGATACTATGTACTTTGAAAATGTCTTAAATAGACGATAACCTTCAGTATTCCGATCTTTGATTTCCTCGTGGTTTCAAGCAAAATATCGTTATTCACGTGTTTTATGTGATTACTCTTGCATATATATATATATATATATATATATATATATACATATATATATGAATATATGTATATATGTTTATATATTTATATATATATATATATATATGTATATATGTTTATATATTTATATATATATATCTATATATATATATATATGTATATGTTTATATATACATATATATAATGTATGTATATATGCTTATATATACATATATATACATATACATATATACATTATATATATACATATACATTATATATATATATATATATATATATACACACACAATGTATATGTATATATATATATATATATACACACACACACATGTATATGTATATATATATATATATATATATATATATATATATAATGTGCGTGTAAGTTACATATATACATACACATTTATGCATACTATATATATATATATATATATATATATATATATATATGTATATATCTATATATATATTTATATATATAATATAATTTGCGTGTGTGTGTAAATTACATATATACATACACATTTATGCATATATATATATATATATATATATATATATGCAAAGAAATCACAAAACACACGTGATAAAATATTTTTGCAGAAACCACCGGGAAATTGAAAAAACAGATACCGAACGTTTTCGTCTATTTAGACATTTTCAAAGGTACAAAAAAGCAATACAGAAAGAAACAATAAATACATAAGAAGACAAGGATACTCGGAGAGGTCCCATGTTACATTTTATCACACACAATTTTGTCAATAATAAAATTGTCCAATCTAAATAAACCCAAACTCAAGTTCATGTTATTTCCAAAATTTCTTTTTATAAAACAAGATTCAATAATATTTCTTTCTATAATATTATTACAAGAAGTAATTATTTTAGAATTTCCCCAGTCAATATTATGACCATAATCCCTTTGGTGGACAAATAATTCACTGGACACTTGCCCCGTTCTAATACTATATTTATGTTGGCCTATTCTTTTTTCTAAGCCTTTGCCTGTTTGGCCTATATATATAAAATCACAATTTTTACATGGTATATTATTCTTAGTCCTCTTGTTGGGACAATTTCCCACTCTCATATCAAAGATAATGTTGACTTAACCGAAAAGCTGCTTGGACATAAT
>NC_134777.1:87407313-87409813 GCF_046742065.1 Oratosquilla oratoria
CAACCAAAACTCTTTGATAAGGTGACTTCTTCCCCTTTTTCGTTTTTTTTTTTTCTTGAAGAATTTTCTTCAAAAAATGTGTCTTCGGGTTTCTTAGTTATCAGTTATCCTCACACGAGTTGTTATCTCGGTTCAGCTGTTTAATGCATTTCCATGTCCCTTCCGTAGTGGTCAATACCTTTCCCTGTTACCACGTTAATAAAATAATCTGGCGCTACTTGGCACCCAATTCTTCAGCTGAAGAAAATCGTCTGAATATAGCCATATCAGAAACAAGTTTTAGGTAAGATTGCGTTAGGCAAGGTAAGGTTATATTAGAATAGATTAGATTAGGTTGGGTGGGGTTTGGTTCGGTTAGATAAGGTTAGTTAATGTTAGCTAAGGAAAGGTTAGGTTAAAATAGTTTAGGTTAAGTTAGGTTACGTTACGTTAGCTCAGGTTAGGTTAGATTGGGTTCTGTTGGGTAAGGTTATGTAAGGGAGGGCTAGGTCAGAATAGGTTAGGTTAGGTTTGGTTAGGTGAGGTTATGTAGGATAAAGTTATATGTGATTAGGTTAGGTTAGATGAGGTTATGTTAGGTAAGGTCATATAAGGTAAGGTTAGGTTAGGTTAGGTTCAGTTAGCAAGTGTGAGTGTAAGAGGCGTGACGTAATACTAAATTCGTGGGTTGGCGGCGATGTATAAATTGTGGGCGTAAAAGAGTAGGCCGTGGGCGTCAACATGGGCGTGAATGTGAGCGTCAACGACTTTTAAGCCCTTTAAGAGAGAGAGAGAGAGAGAGAGAGAGAGAGAGAGAGAGAGAGAGAGAGAGAGAGAGAGAGAGAGAGAAGTTATCGACAGCGGGCGAAGATGAAAACCAAGAGAAACGAGAAAATGGAGGGAAAAGCTTTTTATAAGAAAAAAAAAAAGGGATGGGGAGAAGGGTGATGGGCCTGAGGTGACGTAACCAGGTCAGACGTGTCGATGGAGGAGGCGGTGAGGAGGAAAAGGAGGAAGAGGAAGAGAAGGAGGAGGATGAAGAAGAGAAAAAGGAGGACGAGGAGAAGGAGGAAAAGGATGAGCAAGAGGAACAGTACGGTAAGAGAAGAAAGAAGAGGAAGAGAGGAGAAAGAGGAGGAACAGAAAGAGGAGAAAAAAGAAGACTTGGAGGAAGAGGAGGATGAAGAGGAGAAGAAGAAACAGAAACAAAGAGATATAGGAAGAGAAGAAGGAAGAAGCGGTGATGACGAAAAATAGGAGAAGATGAAGGAGGAGGAGGAGGAGGAGAAAGAGGAGGAGGAGGAGGAGGAGAAAAAAGAAGAAAAAGAAAAAAACTGAAGAACAACAACAACAACAACAACAACAACAACCAGAAGAAGAAGGAGGAGGAAGAAGAGGAGGAGGAGGAAGAGGAGGAGAAGAAGAAGAACCAGAATAAGAAGTTGAAGACACCGCAAAAGAGGCTTCGACCAAAGACCACTCCGAGGAGGGAAGTAAACAAAGTTGAGAGACAAGACCTCAAAGTTGAGGATGATGAGCACAAAGTTGAGGAAGATGATCCCGAGACTGAAGATGATCAGCAAGTGAGGGAGTGAGTGAGGGAGTGAGGGAGGCAGAGATATATGGAGGAGGGGCATGAGTAAAGGAGAGAGGGAGGGAGGGAGGAAGGGTGGGAGAGAGTGTGAATATGAGTGTGTGTGTGTGTGTGTGTGTGTGTGTGTGTGTGTGTGTGTGTGTGTGTGTGTGTGTGTGTGTGAGAGAGAGAGAGAGAGAGACAGAGAGAGAGAGAGAGAGAGAGAGAGAGAGAGAGAGAGAGAGAGAGAGAGAGAGAGAGAGAGAGAGAGAGAGAGAGATGGACGAAATGGAGAGGAGAAGGAATATGAAGAGGAAAGGGGAGGGGAGGGGAGGGGAGGGGAGGGGAGGAGAGTAGAGGCAAGGAGAGAGGGAGGAGAGGAGAGAGGGAAAAGAGAGGGAGGGGCATTGCGAACAAGCAGCGCGGTCACGTATGTATCTCAAGAAGTGTAAGTTGGAGAACACGCACACACACGCAACAACCACACACGCAACACACACCACACACACACACACACACACGTACACGCACGCACACAATATGGCACGTACACACATATATCCAAACCTATAGACAAATAGAACCTGGACAACACTGACCTCACTCGGAAAACAACCCACCACTGGGCAAACAGAGCAAATGACGTCACATCACACCCGAGGTCTATTCACGTAACACGTATTCTACAAGACCATTGTCACGTCACACGCTTCCCTTCGTTGTAGCTTTTCGTCATGAGAGGCAAAAACAATCCCATAAATACAAATTGTCTACAAGGATAGAAGCGATGGAGAATTGGTGTCCATAAAAAGTGACGTCTAACGCCTTCTGTATCGGGTGGTAGGTTTCCTTTTACCTCTGGCTGTCTTCAGACGATTTTATTCAGTCTCTCGATCATATATTTCTAGTTTTCGAAAGTACAGTTTCGTTACTTTGTTCCATTAGACG
>NC_134777.1:87422313-87429813 GCF_046742065.1 Oratosquilla oratoria
CTGGTC
Source organism: Oratosquilla oratoria (assembly GCF_046742065.1). Lineage (NCBI taxonomy): Eukaryota > Metazoa > Arthropoda > Malacostraca > Stomatopoda > Squillidae > Oratosquilla > Oratosquilla oratoria. Next base: position 87,422,320 of record NC_134777.1, read on the forward strand.
GTCAGAAGCTTCCAGAAGCTTCTTCTTCTTCTTTATCTTCGGCGACTTCGCCGTCGTCATCGGCCATTGCCCCTCCAAGACTCTTCAGGCTGCCGCTCAAGAGGTGTCAATATCACCTGCGTGTGGTTCTATTTTTAACTAGATTCTTGACTCTTTTTCAATACTGTAACGTTATATATTTTTTCAATTTATTTTGTCAAATTTCGCTCCCCCTACAAAACTTTTGCATTTAAAAAGCAAGATAAAAAATGAATAAAATAAATAAAATTTACAATAACTAATCATGTTTTGTACTAAACCACATACAGTATTGTGCGTGAATAAATGAAATCTACAGGATTAACTTTTGGTTCGTTACATAAAATGCAAATCAAGTTGACTAATTAGAAAAGAAATTCTAAATAATGAAAAATAATCATGATGGTGAACATAGAAATCTATTGATTCTTTGTCCCTGTTTCTCATTATGAGCGTAGGGATTTCCAGAACTGTTTTTCATCATGAATTTAAGGATTTCCCGAACTGCTTCTCATTATGAGTTTAAGGATTTCCCGAACTGTTGCTCATGAATTTAGGGATTTGCCGGACTGTTTCTCATCATGAGTTTAGGGATTTCCCGAACTGCTTCTCATTATGAGTTTAGGGATTTCCCGAACTGCTTCTCATCATGAGTTTAGGGATTTCCCGAACTGCTTCTCATCATTAATTTAAGGATTTCCCGAACTGCTTCTCATTATGAGTTTAAGGATTTCCCGAACTGTTGCTCATGACATTTAGGGATTTGCCGGACTGTTTCTCATCATGAGTTTAGGGATTTCCTGAACTGCTTCTCATTATGAGTTTAGGGATTTCCCGAACTGCTTCTCATCATGAGTTTAGGGATTTCCTGAACTGCTTCTCATTATGAGTTTAGGGATTTCCCGAACTGCTTCTCATTATGAGTTTAGGGATTTCCCGAACTGCTTCTCATCATGAGTTTAGGGATTTCCCGAACTGCTTCTCATCATGAGTTTAGGGATTTCCTGAACTGCTTCTCATCATGAGTTTAGGGATTTCCTGAACTGTTTCTCATAATGAGTTTAGGGACTTCCCAAACTGTTTCTCATCATGAATTTAGGGATTTCCCAAACTTTTTTGTTCACAACTTCTACAACAAATCCTCTATACACACACATACATGCGCATATATATATATATATATATATATATATATTATATATATATATATCTCACACACACACACACACACACACACACACACTAAACACACACACACATATATATATATATATATATATATATATATAAATATATATAGATATTATTTTGGAAGATGGAGAACATAAACACAGGGGAAGGCTCGGAACCCTAAACACTCTAACGTTTCGTTCGCGTAGAACTTCTTCAGAGAGTGTATGTAGAACTGCAATTGAAGTTTATGTACTAAATCTAATTATCTTTTCGGACACTTGGGAAAGGTCGATTTTTCTGGCTTGCTTTAGAATTAAAATACTAGTTTCTTTAGCTAAATTGATAAAACCCTCCTCGATGATTCGATGAATTATTAGTTGAAAATATATGCTAGATTCAACAATTCTTCTAGTGAATTTATCAAAACCTTTATGTAGCACTTCAGCTTCTCTCCAGTTTGGTAAATGATCGAATTTTTCCGCATGAACTACTAAAGAATTAGATGTCCTATGTGCTTTTATGTCGTTTTTATGTTCATAAATTCTTTTTTCTAATCCTCGTGACGATTCGCCAAAATAAGCCATTGAGCAACTATTGCACGGGATTTTGTATACGACGCTGTTTTCGGAATTGGTTCTCTTTTTCAGAAGTCTTTATGTTTATACCTGATTTTGTTAAATATTTGTCTATTATTGGTGACGTTTCTGAGCCAGGGAGAAGGATGCCTAGTCTTATCTCCGTACCGTTTCTTATTGCCTCGTACGACTCAAGTGGAAAGACTTGGTGTCAGTATTCTTTTCCCCCACCATAGGGTTAGGCGAAAAAAGGAAATGAATATTCAGAGAAATGGTACAGGACAATAACAAGGGGTGGGGGGACAGCATAACGGAGGGTCAGCCGCAGTATAATAAAGTATCATAATTTCTCTATAAACAGGGATTTCCTCTATCAAAGACAAGATTATGTGCGGATCTAGTTCGTAGAGGTGCACCAAATAGATCCTAAAGTATCACTATTACATGCAGCCAATACCCCAGACGGCAACAAGAAAAAGAAAAGAAAAGAGAAGTAGTCATGACATAAAGAATAAACCCCCATTGCCCTCATTCAAAAGAACTAAGAAGCCACTGTCAGGGGTCTCGACCCTGAGTTTGAAAAAGAAAAAAAATCTTAATCACTCTTCCAGTAGTACTTTTGCACAGCGATTCTCCGCCACGCGAGAATAAACGGACTTTAGGGGAGGAGGAAGAGGAAGAAGAGGAGGAGGAGGAGGAGGAGGAGGAGGAGGTCGCTGGATATAAACGAGGTCATTTCCAAGTCCTGTCACGACCCGCTTGTGATTGGCCACCTCCCCCACCACACCTGACCTGCCTTCATGTAGTGTTTAGTGTTGTGGTGGTGGTGACGGTGGTCGTGGTGGAGAAGGTGGTGGAGGAGGAGGTGGTGGTGAATGTGGTGGAAAAGGACTAGGTGTTGACGGTGGTGAAGAATGGGTTTTTGGTGGCGAAGAATTAAGTGTTGGTGAAAGAGTTGGTGTTGGTTGCTATTGTTGTTGTTGGTAGTGGTGGTGGTTGCAGAGGTGTGTGATGTTGGTGGAGGAGGAGGGGTTGGTTGTGGTGGTGGTAGTGACGCTAATGGTGGAGGAAGGGGGATTTGGAAAGAAAAATAGGAAGGAAAAGGAGGGGTGGGATTGGAAACAGGAAAGGTAAAGAGTGCGAGAAGGCAATGGAAGGGGAGAGGGATATATATAAATATATATATATATATATATATATATATATATATATATATATATATATTTATAATTATATCATATATATATATATATACAGTATATGTATATAATATACATATATATATATATTCATATATATATTAATATATATATATACACATATATAATATATATACAATATATACACATACATATTATATATACCATATATATATAATATATATATACAATATATACACATATATATTATATATACATATATATATATATATAATATATATATATAATATATATAATATATACACATATTATATATATATTATATATACATATATATATATAATATATATATACAATATATACACCCATATACATATATACAATATATACACATATATATGTAATATATAAAATAAATAAACATATACAATATATATATACATATATATATATATATATATACATATATTATATATATATATATATACATATAATATATATATATATTATATGTACATATATTATATATATATATATATACATAATATATATATATATATATTATATATCATACATATATATATATATATATATATAAATATATATATATATATATATATACATTTTGTGTGTGTGTGTGTGTGTGTGTGGTATTCACTTGGTCTTTGAATCACGTGTTGGACTCGTGATCGACAGCTATCTATTTCCCTTCCGTAAGAGAGCTCAGAGCTCGTAGGTCCGATCTATGGGTAATGCTATGACCTTTCACACACACACACACCCAACTCCCCGCCCACGAGAGTCAGAGTAACGACCCGAGGCACAGCGATACCGAAATAATTTCGGCCCTGGGCAGGATTCGAACTGGGTGCTGGGAGCACTTCTGCTTCCCAGTTCAGCGCTTTACCAACTATGCCACCGAGTATATAATGTGTGTGTGTGTGTGTGTGTGTGTGTGTGTGTGTGTGTGTGTGTGTAAACTCAGAACATCCCATTGCACAGTGTAAGGGAAAAGACTTTCAGAGCCTCCCAGTCTGACTTCACGATTTCTTAACACGAACTGTATTGTCTTGATCCTCTTTCCTCTCACGGCAGAACACATGAAGAGTTTCCAACAAATTGGGTCACATTCTCACTTCAGCTCTCAATCTCACGGCAGAATACTGGGTACAACAAGGAGAGTTTGCAACTGATGGGTCACATCTTCCTCTTAACTCTCAATCTCACGGTTTCACTCTCACGGTAAAACACAGGGTACAACACGGAGGGTTCTCACGGCAGAACACTGGGTATAACATGGACAGTTTGCAACAGATGGGCTTCAACTCTCACGGCAGAACACTCTCACGTTTCCCCCTCTCACGACATCGATAGAGCTACCCTTCTCCCCTTGTAACATGGTTAGAAACTGCATTAACCCAGGATCCTTGCTTCCGAAAAAAGATAAATGTATAGAATGTATAAAATGTATAAAATGAATAAAAAATGTCAATAAAGTGTCCCTTGAAAACGAGGGTTCAAAATGGAAGAGCATGAGGACGTTTTTTTTTTTTTTTTCAAAAAATAAACAAGTATATAAAAAATAAATAATAATAATAAATGAATAACTGAATATATTCCCTCTTTCTCTCCCCCCCCACCTCTCTCTCTCGATGATATATAACAGCTCAAGTAAACCATAATTATATTAATTTCCCTCACAGACAAGCAAATTATCGCCCACAACAAAACATACATCAAACCCTCTACCATGATGACACACTTTACAAATTTTATTCTGGTGAGCCTTAGACGATTCTATTCATCTGGGCACTGAGAGGGTTAATCCTTTTTAAATAATCCCCGTAATCTGCTCCTCTCAGGGTTAATTCCCAGTTAACCTCAAAATAATATATCGTTATATAGTCATGTCAACAATTTCTGTATAATTGATATATACTTTTTTTTGGATGTCACCAGGCAATTTTATTGACATAAAGGGAGCCAGTCACTATTTTATTTCAATGAATAAAGATAATTTAATAGCAGGGATATATATATATATATATATATATATATATATATATATATATATATTGCATAGATATATGCATATATATATGCATATATATATATTATATATATATTATATACATATATATATATCATATATATATTACTATATATATATATATATATATATATATATATATATATTATACATATATACACCACAACCCAACGTTGAACCTTCTACCACGCGGAATAAAATCCGCTGTCGAACGCAAGCTAACAAGCCGAACCACCCAGGCCAATTACCAGAGGGTAAGGACCGCTCGACTGGGTAATTACTCATGGAGCCGTCAAGCTGTTTTAATAAAATCGACTGGCGCAGGTCCCATTTTCCTCTTGAATCTTTTAATCACAGGGTGGATGAGGCGCTGGGATAAATCATCCAGCGATACAAAGACGAAGAAAAAAAAGAGAAAGAGTAAAGCACCGGAATAAATAAATTGACTAAAATAGGGGTAACAGAGATGCAGGTCTCCTTCCGTACTGGGTGGTGCTTTATCCATTTAATTCCTGCTGCCGCCAGGCGATTTTATTCTTCCCGTGAGTAGCGGAAATGTACATATAATGCCCCACATTTTACTGATTCATTTATTCATTTATCTATTTGCATGTTTTGAAAATGTTTTGTGATCATCTTTTAAACTACAAATATGTATCTTACTTAAATTATTATCATAAAATCATTAAACCCACCATCATTTCATTTATGTATTTTTCAAATATTCTGTAGTAAAGTATTCAACTAGAAATATATATCTTACAAAAATGATTATCAAAAAACCATTGAACCCACTATCATTTCATTTGTTCATATATCTTTTTTCAAATATTCTATGGTAAAATATTCAACTACAAATATATATCTTACTTAAAATATTATTATAAAATCATGAAACCCACTATTATTTGATCAATCCATCTACCTTTTTTCAAGCATTTTGTAGTTAACTATTCTATTACCAATATATATCTCACTTAAATGATAATTATAAATTCAATAAACCCACTATCCTTAATAAAGTAAAATAAATATACGAAAAAAGATATATATATATATATATATATATATATATATATATATATATATATATAATACTAATAATAGTAATAATAATGTATCTCATAAATAAACAACTGATGAATTATTCAATTTCATTTTATAAATGAATTAGATAAATAAAATAAAAATAAAATGTTTGATTGATTATATACCATATGCCCTGTGTACATATTTCTTCATGATTAGTGCCCTCCTCTAAGTGAACAAAATGGCCTGACGCTCACATACACACTACACAAACCTTTCCTCCAATGTGTGGACTTCTCCCCAACCAAGTGGACTTTCATGTTTTACCCTGTGGACATTTACCTTACCCCGTGGCCCTCTACCCCAACCCTGTGGATTTTCCTCATTTCCCTACCATGCGGACGTGTGGACACCATTTCCTCCGTCCCATACATCTTCCTTCTACCATATGGACTCCTGTATACAATCTATGAACGTTCTCCTTTCCCTACCCTGTGGACATCTTCCCCCAACTTAAGATGTCCCCTACCCGATGTACATCTCCCCGACCCAGGGGACATTTCCTAAACTCCGTGGCCATCTCCTCCTACCCATCTCCCCTACCTTGAGGACATTTCACCCCCTCCTCCAACCCGTGGACATTACCTCGCCCTATGGCAGTGTTACCACTGTGATCTATTACAGTTCCCACAAATGAGTGAATTTCTTCCACAAAATTCCCACAAAGAAATCTGGACTTCCATATTTTTCCCACAAAAAGAAGGAATTATTATATACACAGACAAGTTCATTGCAACATATAATTCTTCAAATTTCTCAAACAAAATTGTGGAAAATTCACACAAAATGACATTGCTGCCCTGTGGATATTTCACACCACCAATCTGTGGACATTCCCCCCTACCCTATAGACACAATCTCCCATATCCTATGGTTACCATATGGATATCCCCCTACCCTATGGACATCCCCGACCGTATGGACGATATCCCCCTACCCTATGGACACCATTACCTATACCTATGGACATTCTACTACCCCATGGACATCCCCCTACCCTATGGACATCTCCCCCTACCCTATGGGCATCTACCTCTACACTATGAACATCTACCCCTACACTATTGACCTACACTATGGACACCATCCCCATCCCTACCCTATGGACATACCCTTACCCTATGAGCATCTCCCCTACCCTGTGGACATCTCCCCCTACCCTATGGATATCTACCCCTACACGACTGAGCGCCCCATTACACTATGGACACCATCCCCATCCCTATACTAGGGACATACCCCTACCCTATGGAAATCTACCGCTACACTGTTGACACCCCATCCCTACCCTATGGACAATAGACATCTACCCCTACACGACTGAGCCCCCCATTACACTATGGATACCATCCCCATCCCTAGACTATGGACATACTCCTACCCTATGGACATACTCTTACCCTATGGACATCTCCCCTACCCTATGGGC
>NC_134777.1:87434813-87447313 GCF_046742065.1 Oratosquilla oratoria
GTCTTCTTTTTAACTTGATTAGTTTAGTTCCATTACTTGATAAAGCGAAAGTATATCACTTTATCACATTTATGCTTGATTAGCTTAATATTCTTAAGAGTTATATCTTCGTAGTTTACATAAAAGGGTTGTATGTAAATCTTTCATGCTTGATAAGTTAATGTTTATTTACGATATCATTTTCATTATTCATGTATGTATACATTTACATGTTAATATTTATGTATATACATATGTATACATGAAGGAATTGTATGCAACATTTAGCCTTTCATATTTTTATTGTATTATATACAAGGCAATTGTGTATAAATTTATACATTTGATACATCGTACGCTCAGATTTATTTCATGCAATACATTAATTGTATTTCATAACTCAATTCTAAGTCACTTTTTATCATTTGTACTTGATAAGTCTAGTAGTAGTAACGGTGATAATGGTAGTGGTGGTGGTGGTGGTGGTAGTGGTGGTGGTGGTGGTGGTGGTGGTGGTAATGGTGTTGAGAGTTCTAGTACTGTTAGTGGTAGTTTTAGTGGTATTCATCGTGGTAGAGGTTGTGGTAGAGATGGTAGAAAACAGTAACCCTAGTAGCATTATTACCGTTGGTGCAAATATTGGTACAAATGCTGGTGATGGTGCAAGGACTGGTGTCAGCGGTGGTGTACGTGTGGTGGTGGTCATCGTTGTGGTAGGGGGTACCTTTTAAACTTTAATTTGAACATTTCAGCCACTTTCAAGCCGCAATGTTTGTGGTAGGACTGGTGTTACCGGTATGATAGAGATGGCAATCGTTGTGATAAATGTCCTTTTTAACTTCAAAGTTAACATTTTAACCACTTTATAACCGCGGCTCGCTCTATCAATATTGTTCTATTCAATGTCTAAGGCCACCCTGTGAAATACAGGAATAGTTGAATATGAGCACATTTATTCATAATGGAGTTTATAAGGGCGATGTGTATGAATGTATGTTTGTGTGTGTGTGTGTGTGTGTGTGTGTGTGTGTGTGTGTGTGTGTGTGTGTGTGTGTGTGTGTGTGTGTGTGTGTGTGTGTGTGTGTGTGTGTGTGTGTGTGTATTTACCTAGTTGTATTATACGGGAAGGAAGCTATGCTCGTAGTGACCCATCTTTTTATCTTTCAGCATCTAGTTTGTTCTTAAATTATTGTATAGTTTTTGCACACACTGTTACCCCATCCTATTTGTTCCAGGAGGTGCTCAGATGAGAGGAAGGGTGGGAGGGGTGTGGAGTGTATTTAGGGATGAAATGGGTGGGAGTGTTTTTATGCCTTTCCCTTTTTGGCTACCTCCCTTGGAAGGGGGAAAAGGCCTTGGTATATGGTATTTGTTCCAGATATCTACCACTCTGTGTGGGAAACTATTCTTCTTCAGATCTCTTCTGTAACTATCCTTTTTAAGTTTCTTTTCATGTCCTTTTTTTTTTTTATCCCAATTTAATCAATCTTCTCTGTCAAGGACTTCCTTTCATAATTCTGTATATGGCCAGTAGATCTCCTCTTTCTCTTCTTTGTTCCAGGGTTGGTAGTTCCAGTTTGGACAATCTTTGTATGTCAATTAAGAAAATGTTGGTGCCATCTTTGTCGTTGCTCTCTCTCTCTCTCTCTGTGTGTCTGTGTGTGTGTGTGTGTGTGTGTGTGTGTGTGTGTGTGTGTGTGTGTGTGTGTGTGTGTGTGTGTGTGTGTGTGTGAACGCCAGATAATTTTGTTCAGCTTACGGAAGGACCTTAGGATAAAGGAGTTTCGGGAGTATCCTAGTTAAGGCTGGCTTACTTAAAAACACAGAGGCTACTGTATATCTGTTATGTATTACTACACAAACTTTTTTTTTTTAATTCGGAGCTGGCAGACTGTCTACATCAAGATAAAGGTGGTGAATGCAGACCATTATTTTCCATGACATGTTTACACCTCGAGACGCTTAACATCAGAAGATGATCAAGAGACTTATTTCTGGTCAGTGTAGATCATCTATTTCATTAGTGTCTGTCACATTGATCTATTGTCTTTAATATATTAGAACATAAGAATGAAGGGGACCGCAGGAGACCATAAGGCCTACACTAGACAGTTCCATGTCCATGACTACCTACGAGTATCATCCCATCCATAACGTTATCGAACTTTCTCTTAAAGCAACCTACAGTTTCAGCGCTCACTACATGGTTACTAATTCTATTCCATCATTTTTTTCCAAGTTATTACAATGTACAACATAGTTGTAATGACATATCCACAAAAATAAATAATCAAAATAGATCAAATAAATTGATGAATTACAATCTCAATGTAACGGCACGGTTACCAAAAATGAATAAATAAATAAATAGATAAAATAAAATCCATCGAATGAATAGCGAATAATAATCAAAATGAAATAAGATAATACAAAGGTAAAGATAAACAATAATAGTGGCTATATCCTCTCCTGTAAACAAACAAAAGATGATGGAACCGAGGAGGAAATCCCTCGTGTTCTAAGAAAGAAAAAAATTATTGTATTTAGAAAAGGCATGAAACAAGGTCCTCTCTTGTTTGGTCGTGAGGGCCCCCCCGTGTTTGGTGGGGCCATCCCGAGCCCCGTTTCCGTGGCTCAGGGGGCCCAAAAAGGTGAGCAGAGGGGCCCCAAAGAGGGAGAAAGGCCAGTATTTGGGCAGAGCACCCCAGCATGTTCAGGTTGTTTATGCTTGCTGTGTTTGGTATGGAAGGGTTCCCCCCTTGTTTGGGAAGGGGAAAGGGATTTTTATTTTCGACCTAAGGGGGGGAGGGGGAAAGGGAGAGGGGAAGGGGGAGTGGGGAGGGGAAAGGGGGAGGGTAAGAGGAGGGGGGAGAGGAAAGGGGGAGAGTTGGAGGGAAAAGGGGGGATGGGAGGGGAAAGAGAGGAGGGATGGGAGTAGGGGAAGGGGAGAGGAGAGGAGGGGAAAGGGGGAGGGGAGAATCATCCTTTTTTATTTCATCTTGTATTTTCATTACATTTTATTTTTACTTTATTTGTCTTTCATTTTTTCAAATTTGTCTACTTGTTTGTTTATTCAACTTTATTTGACTATTTTCTTATTTATTTATTCATTCATTTATTTTACTTTGGGTGCTCACTGGCCGAGCGGGTTAGAGCGTCGCTACTTGTGGCAAGGGTCGAGATGATGGAGGTTCGAACCCTGCCATCGGCGAGTTGAACCAAGGATATGTTTAATTCAATTCCACGTTACAAAGTCCTCTGTAAGAGACACCGTCCTAGCTTCCTGATAGGGTGAGGGCGTGACGTTAAACTAAATCAATCAATCAATTTTACTTTTAGAACACATTGCCAGGATGCTTGATATTTTGGGGGAATTGATTTAGGGTCAAGGGTCTCTGCACGTCTACACTGAATAAAATCACGTGACGACAGCCAGAATAAAATGACGTGATGGCAACGTGCATGACATCATAGTATTTATTCTGGCGTACGGTAAATGCTCTTTACAGGGTGAGGAGCGTTGGCTTCTGAAAACGGGTCTACAGCCTTGTTCAAAAGATTTTATACAATACATATGAACTCTGTTTCCCTCAACTGAATAAAATCACCTGGCGGCAGGTAAGATAAATAAATAACGTTGAATGAGGTTTGGGATAGATATTCGGTTGAATGAAATTACCTGTGGATTGCAGTTGCCAACCGTAATACAGGGAGAAAGGGGTCAGTAGTGTGAATGTATTTCATTGTTGTTGTGTAGTCTGATGTTTACACTTCCCTTCCCCCCCCCCTTCCTAGTGTTTGGAGTGGGGGGAGATTCCCCCCTTGTTTGAAAACTAGAAGGGGGAGTTTTTGTTTTTGTTTTGTTTTTTAGATGGGGGGGTGCTTTTTGTATATTCAAAATATTTGTCCCTTTCTCCTGTTCTTTCTGCCTTCAATAGGTGAAGGGGTCTGTACAATCATTAGAAGAATCTTTTTAAGTCATTGTAAACTTCTGATACTGTAAACGCAATTGTACTGAATGGGCTGATAGGGGTGACGTGGCAAAGTCGCAGTCCATGAGACAACGTGGCAACGTCGCAGTGAACAAACAGACGTCATTTCGAAATCTGAGTTCGAGGGTTCGATATCGACCCTTCAGGGAAATCTCCTGAGTCGTAACCCCATTATCACTCGACCACCTTTAACCCCTTTATCTCTTAACCGAGTTCATCAGAGATCCGAGTTCTTTCCCCTACGCCCGGCCAGAACCGGAGTTAATAGACATTGAAGTGACTGGTCACGCGGTGAGGTCATTAGTTCCCCGTGTCTTTTGCCTGAGCGGTGGATCAATCCGAGGATTTTTTATCTTTTTTTTTTATCTTCTTTTCCGGGTTTTAATTGTTGGTCTGGGTTTTGGCTCATTTGTCGGTCCTTTTCATGCTTTTGGATTTCAGTCTGGAGTCGGAAGTGACGTAAGCCTTAGGCGACCAGTTATGACATACCGGAAGTTCACGTCAGTTTTTTCTTTCCTAGTGTTGATTTATTTCTAAGATTAAAAAGATACATGTGTGCATGGGTGTATGTACGTATTATGTATGTATGTACGTGTGTACATTTTGAGCATGGATATAGTGTGTGTGAGCGCGCGTCTATTTATTAGTGTTTTATGCACATATGTTTATTCAACGTCTGTATATGTACGTGTGTTTAAGCAGTAAACAAATAGAATGTTAATCTACAAATTTAATCTAGTTCAGCCTTAGCGAGTCAGGGGGCAGGGTGAAGGCTAAAGTAACCCTTTCGAGTTAGTGAGAGGGTTTAACATGAATAAAATCGCCTGGCGGCAGACTGAATGAATACACGAATGAGAATAATTCCTTATTAGCATATTCGTAATATACTAAGACATTTTTATCACATAAAAGAATAATCTTGTGATTAATATAATAAATATGATAGTCTGAGGCCAGACTGTGTGTTACGTGATGGTGTGTTATGTGATGTGTGATTTGTGTTATGTGATGTGAGGTGTGTTATGTGTTGCTATTTGGTGTGCTACGTAGTGGTGTGTATTATGTGATGGTACGTGTTATGTATTATGTTGTGTGGCTTGTGTTATGTGATGTATATTGTTTGATAGTGTATTATTGTATTATTTAGTGGTGTGTGATGTGATGTCTTTTACGTAAAAAAAATGTCATGTAGATAAATGAAATGCACCTGACACATCCCCCCTCTCCCTTCTTTCCACCAACGTCGGCAATCCGAGTCACCAGTCTCTTCTCAGAACAGAAAAACATAAAAATGGAAAAGACTGCAAGACGGCATAAGGCCTACACTTGGTAGTTCTGTCCATTACCACTGCCATTCCTATCCATAAAGTTATCTCATTTTCTCTTAAGATACCCAATTTTTTCAGAGTTCACTACATGGTTATTAAGTCTATTCCATTCGTAAACCACTCTTGGTAAACCAGTTCTTGGCTTTTTCCTTCCTAAACCTAAATTAGATCAATGAACGTCATTATAGATCGTAAATGCAAGTTGTGGTGGTTTGTGTACGAGTGAGTCTGTGTATGTGAATTTGTGAATGTGAATTTGCGTACATGAATTTGTGAATGTGAATTTGTGTACATGAATTAGTGTACGTGAATTTGTGAACGAAATTTATGTGCGCGAATTTGTGTACGTGAATTTGTGAACGAAATTTATGTATGTGAATTTGTGAATGTGAATCTGTGAAATGTTGAAACAGAAGACTATTTGGTGACACAGAAAACGAGTTAGGCACGAGAAAACGGGACGACGTACGATAATTGCAGAATGGAGTGGGAGTCAATAGCACTCTGGGTTTGAAGAACGAGGTTATGCCATACGCAAAGGGCTTCAAGAGTCGGCGCCAACTGTGACCCCTGAGGAACTACGCTCTTTTTTTTTTTTTTTTTTTGAGGGGGATCTCATACATCATTCAAAAATAAGGAAACACTTAAACGAATAAATGAATGAATAAACTAATAACAAAACAAAACAAGTAATAATGATAAATATGATAATGATAATATCAATGATAATAATAGTGTTACTATATTAATAAGATAAATGTATATATATAGAATGAAAGGAAATGAGATATATAATTAAATATGTACATGCATATTATTCTCAGAAATTATAGTTACATGTATACGTAACAGTGAGGACTTTCCAACTGTCATAGTACGATGTAACTGCATCTTTCACTCTTTTTGTATTAATAGAATCTTATTGACAAAATATAATGTACACCAGAACTATATAGTAAATTTGTATAGTGCATACCCAACACACACATATATATATATATATATATATATATATATATATATATATATATATATATATATATATCTATATCATGGTTTACTCACGTGTGTGTGTGTGTGTGGTGTGTGTGTGTGTGTGTGTGTGTGTGTGTGTGTGTGTGTGTGTGTGTGTGTGTGTGTGTGTGTGTGTGTGTGTGTGTGTGTGTGTGTGTGTGTGTGTGTGTGTGTGATGATACCAAAAGCCTCTTTCCTTCCCTCCCCCGTTCTATCTGAGGGTGGCGCGACCCCCGCATTGAAAGAGATTGTGACTGCCCAGGACTCCTCCTAAAATGGAGGCTATCCCGTTCTCAGAAACCTAAGATCGTCTATTTCTAACCAGAATAAAACCATGAAAGACAGTCATAGTAATCTTCACAGGGTTGAGGGAGGTAAAGTTATACATTCAAGCCTATCACTACTTCCAATCCCCTCCCGATCTTCCGTGGCTTTGCGAGAAGGGGGGGGAGGAGACAGGGGGGATGGGAAGAGGGGGATGGGGGAAGAGGAAAGGGGAAGAGGGAGGGGGAGGGGAAGAGGGATGGGGAGGGGGAAGGGGAAGAGGGAGGGGGAGGGGAAGAGGGAGGGGAGGGGAAGGGGAAGGGAGAGGGGAAGAGGGAGGGGGAGGGGGAAGGGGAAGAAGGAGGGGAGGGGAAGGGGAAGGATGGGAGGGGGAAGGGGAAGAGGGTGAAGAGGGAGGGGGAAGAGGGAGAGGGGGAAGCGGGAGGGGAAGGGGAGGGGAAGAGGGAGGGGGAGAGGTGGGTACGAGGGAGGGTGAGAGGAAAGAGGGAAGGGGGAAGGGAAAGAGGGAGAAGGAGAAAGGGAAGAGGAAGAGGGGAGGGGAGAGGGGAATGGGGAAGGGAAAAAGGAGAAAGAGGGAAGGGAGATGGGTGGGGGAGGGGAAGAGGAAGGGGAGGGGGGAGAGGTGTGGAGAGGTGAGTCGGGTTAGGGATCACAGCACCGTGATAAACAAATCCCATTCCCGGGAATATTCCTCCGTGGCGGATCTGATAAGTTGGATCGCTCCTCCGAAGTGTCTCCCGAAGAACTCTGGAATCCTCCGCCTTAGGGCCCACATATGAGGTCTCCGGTTCTTTAACTTTATCACGAAACCATGGAGAAGGAGGAGGAGGAGGGGAGGAAGAAGGTGGAAGAGTAGGAGAAAGAGGCCAAAGAGGTGGAGAAGGAAGAAGAGGGGGAAGAGTAGGAGAAAGAGGACAAATACGTGGAGGAGGGCAGAAGGAGGGGGAGGAGGAGGAGGAGGAGGAGAAGGGGAGGAGAAGGCGGAAGAGAAGGGGAGGAGGAAGAGGGGGAAGGGGAGGAGGAAGAGGGGGAAGAATAGGATAAGAGGACAAAGAGGAGGAAGAGGGGAAGAGTAGGAGAAAGAGGACAAAGAGGAGGAGGAGGAGGGGTAGAAGGAGGAGGAGGAAGAGGAGGAGGAGGAAGAAGAGTAAAAGAAAGTGGAAAAAGAAGTGGAGGAAGGGTAGAAGGAGGAAGAGGAGGAGGAGAAATAGGGGAAAGAGGAGGAGGAGGAGGAGGAGGAGGAGGAGGAGGAGGAGGGGGAGGAAGAAGAGGAGGAAAAAGAGGAGGAGAAACAGAATAAGACGGGGAGGAGGGGTAGAGGGAGGAGGAGGAAGAGTAAAGACGGGAGAAAAATTGATGGAGGAGGGGCAGAAGAAGAAAGAGGACAAAGAGGAGGAGGAGGAGGAGGAGGAAGAAGGGCAGAGGGAGGATGAGGAGGGAGAGGAGGAAAAAGAGTAGGAGAAAAAGGACAAAGAGGAGGAGGAGGAAGAGAGGTACAGTTGGCACTGTACCTTCTACTGGCGCCGGTTAATTTCATTCATCTCTGAGCACCCTCCCCTTAGTCGGTAGCCCCAGACGCTATCTTCCTCTCAACACCTTCAATAATGAAAGGGTGCTACGGTAAAGGATAAAAATCACCTTGGCGGCAGTAAAGGGGGGAGGTAAAGGACTGCCGGATAGGTAAGAGTGTGGGGGGGGTGTCTTCTTCACAACGTTCTGTTTGTACCTGATCGATGTCATGCATTCATGAATGATTTACTTTCCTCCATTTTCCTGCGTTACACCTTCGCTCTTCTTCTTCTTCTTTCAGGATTTAATTTGTCCTATTATATCTCTCCTCTCTCTCTCGCCCTCTGTCACGCTAGCGCAATGTCTCTCTCGCCTCTCTCTTTCTCTCTCTCTCTCTCTCTCTCTCTCTCTCACCCTCTGTCTCTATCGCTCTCAGTCTCTATCTCGCTCTTTCTCTATAGCTGTCTCTTTCGCTCTCTCTCTCTCTCTCTCTCTCTCTCTCTCTCTCTCTCTCTCTCTCTCTCTCTCTCTCTCTCTCTCTCTCTCTCGCTCTCTCTCTTCCCCTTTCTTAAAGTTTTTCTTCTCAATTTTCTTGCAAACCCATCCAAGTCATTCGACCCTTCCGTGTTTATTGTTTTATGATCTACGCTGATGTTTATAAGACCTTTCTCTCCTCTTTCCCTTCCCTTTTCTTGAGGGGCCAAGGGACGAGGCCCTACACGTGTAGGTCCGTGTCCGGGCTGGCAACCGGCGACTGATCTCATCTCTGAACCCCCTTCCCAGAGAGATGGGGGGGGAGGGTTGAGGATCACTGCCGGTAGCTGTGGGGTTGTGGGTTTTCTTTATTAAGGGAATCTATCTGCTTGATGAGTTACAATGGCCTACATTAGCGCAGTTTAAAGACTGGAGACCTATAGGTCCATACAAAAGGTTGGATACCGGTAAACAATGTATATATAATTTTTTTACATTTAATATATTCTAACAATTAATCAATAGAGTTCAACAATTAATCAATAAATAATTTTTCATAATCAAAAAGTAAATCCTATTTATTAAGTGATAAATAAGTTTTAATAATCAATCAATAAATAAATTTCAATAACAGAATAATAAATAAAAATTGCATTACTAATCAAATTTAAATAATTAATTTATTAATTTTAATAACTAACAAATAAAATTCGGTGAATATTTAGTAAATAACATTTAATAATTAATAAAAATAAATATATCAATCAATAAATTTAGTATCATTCTCAACTAATATAAGATTCTTCTTACCCTCGACCAGAGGCTAAAGTTGGTAGCGTAAATACTGATATAACTAGAAACCATAAGACAACTTTGTGTGTCTAATTCTTTTCACTGTACACACGGTGAAAGATATTATATATATATATATTATTTTAATATTTATATGTGTATATGTACATATATATACATATATATATATGTACATATATATACATATATATATATATATATATAGTATATACATATATATATATATATATACATATATATATATACATACATATATACATATATATATACATACATATATACATTATACATATATATATATACATATATATATATATATATATAGAGAGAGAGAGAGAGAGAGAGAGAGAGAGAGAGAGAGAGTGAGAGAGAGACAGTGATAGCGAGAGATAGAAAGAATATGAGCGAGACAGAAAGAGAAAGAAAATATAAGCAGAGAAAGACAGAGCTCCTTTTTCCAACACACGAACTTCATGCGAACACAGACGAGTAAGTAAATAAAGCAAAAAAAAAAAAAAAAAATTATTTTCCTCCTTCCTGGCCTGGACTATCCTACCTTCTCGCCCTCCAATAAACTCCAAAGATAATTCCCCCCTCACACCTTCATCCATAACCCGACGTCTTCCCCACCCCTCACCCCCAACTCCTCACTTCCTCTACCCCACATTTCGCCTTTTGTCCGTCTCCTCCTCTTCCTCCTCCTCCTAAGCCCTCTTCTCCTCCTCCTTTTCCTTCTGCTCCTCCTCCGCCCTCTTCTCCTCCTCCTCTTCCTCCCCTTTTCCTCCTTTTACTTCTCCTCCTATTCCTTTTCCTTATCCTTTTCTTCTCCATCCTCCTCCTCCTCTTCCTCCCTTTCTCCTCCTTTTCCTTCTCCTCCTATTCCTTTTCCTTATCCTCCTCTTCTCCATCCTCCTCTTCTTCCTCCTCCTGCTCATCCTTACTCTATTCCTTCCTTCATTCCGCCACTTCTTTTATATTTTCTCGAAATTTCTTTCTTGCCTAATTCTCTCTTTGGGGCCGCCGTCGTTCTCCATCTCTCCCCTTTCTGCTTCTGCTCCTCCTCCTCCTCCTCCTTTTCCTCTTCCTCTTCTACCTCCTAATCATTTTTGTCTTTAAACTCCTCCTCCTTGAGATGAATAAAATCATCTATCCCGGGTGCACGGCAGCATAGGTTCCGAATCTCGTCATTAAAGGTCAAAGGTTAATACTCATTCCTGCAATTTGACCTTGACACAGACCATCTCTTTCCGTACGATCCTTTTTGGAAAAGTGTATTTCATCTGGTCAAAATCCACCATCCTACTCCACCCCCCTTTCCCTTCCCCCCCCCCTTTCCTTTTTTATACAAATTTTCGATTTCCCACTAATTTCTCTTTTCCTAACCAAACCGGTCGTTCCATATAGCTTCGTTCGGTGTAAAAATTGTTTCGGTCAGTATCTTTATTATTGGTCAACTTTTTTTTCATATGATTCATTAGAATTAGGAAATGCAAGGATGACTCGGGCATGCAAAGGATATGTGTATGTGTGTGTGTATGTATATATATATAGTATATATATATGTATATATATATATATATGTATATATATATATATATATATATATATATATGTGTGTGTGTGTGTGTGTGAGTGTGTGTGTGTGTGTGTGTGTGTGTGTGTGTGTGTGTTGTGCGAACATGTATTTCTCCCACCACTCACATATATTACCAAGTTTATTATTATTGTTATCATTGCTACTGATATCCTTTGCAAATATGACAGAAAACTAAAATAATAAACTAATAAAACAGGTAGACTTCAAGATACAATAAGACTAAACATTTACAAGTGGAAACCCACCCCAACAAAATGATATATGTATATATATATAATAAATATGTAAATAAACAAATTAATTTATATAGTATCGAGTGTATGAAATGAGACAACCTAAAGTATTATTATATATATATATATATATACATATATATATATATATATATATATATATATATATATGTATATATATATATATATACACATACATATATACTCACATACACACACGTATCCTTCCCTGACCAACCACGTGTTTCCCACGCCATATGGTCATTGGGATCCGTCATTCCGACCAGACTGTCCCCTCATTCCGACGCAATCGGACGCATGCCACGGACATTCCATCTCCCGACTGACACCAAGTTCAGACATCTCTTTCCCTCGATGGCGACATTGCCGAGACAAACTTTTGTAATTGTTAACACACTTGTCCCACATTTTCTGCAATTCCATACTTCCTCCACAAAAAAGTAGTAGTAGTAGTAGTAGTAGTAGTAGTAGTAGTAGTAGTAGTAGTAGAAGAAGTAGTAGTAGAAGTAGTAGTAGTAGTAGTAGTAGTAGTAGTAGTAGTAGTAGTAGTAGTAGTAGTAGTAGTAGTAGTAGTAGTAGTAGTAGTAGTAGTAGTAGTAGTAGTAGTAGTAGTAGTAGTAGTAGTAGTAGTAGTAGTAGTAGTAGTAGTAGTAGTAGTAGTAGTAGTAGTAGTAGTAGTAGTAGTAGTATAGTAGTAGTAGTAGTAGTAGTAGTAGTAGTAGTAGTAGTAGTAGTAGTAGTAGTAGTGATAATAATAATAATAGTAATAATAATAATAATAATAATAATAAAATAATAATAAAATAATAATAATAAGAAGAAGAATACATAATAATAATAATAATAACAACAATAATACCGATAATAATAACAATGATAATAATATTAATAATCGTGATTATAACAATAATAATAGTAATAATAGTAATAATAATAATAATAATAATAATATTAGACGATTATATTGAGAACTACATTTCACTAATACATTCCCTGTAAGTCTGATTTCGTCCCTCCCCCCCCCTCTCTCTCTCGCTCTCTCTCTCTCTCTCTCTCTCTCTCTCTCTCTCTCTCTCTCTCTCTCTCTCTCTCTCTCTCTCTCTCCTTTCGTACGTTCCTTCATTAGTATTTATAGAATCTCGTTATTCTGTCTCCTCATTGCTTACGATCGTTCTTCTCCCCTTCACTGGAAAGAAATTTTGCAACCAATCTTCCTCAAGACACATTCCCCCCCTCCATTTTCCCATCCCCCCTC
>NC_134777.1:87449813-87484813 GCF_046742065.1 Oratosquilla oratoria
TGACTAAAGTCACTAAACCACTTCTTTATTTACACTGATCCACTTACCTGCTTATACATATACACATGTACTGAGTCTGTGTGTGTGTGTGTGTGTGTGTGTGTGTGTGTGTGTGTGTGTGTGTGTGTGTGTGTGTGTGTGTGTGTGTGTGTGTGTGTGTGTGTGTGTGTGTGTGTGTGTGTGTGCGCGTGTGTGAACTGACAAATGGAAGACCTACCTGTAGTAGAGTATGCAAACAACACTGTGAAGGAGCATGTTGACCAAATGGTATCCCATAGGCTCCAAGCCATGGACCAGGTAGTTGAGGCGGAAGGTCAAAACGCAGAGGGGTCTGTAGGACTTGTGGCTCTGCTCCTGAAGAAGAGAGAAGAACAATGAGGCCAGGGAAAGAGAACTCAAAGAAAAAATAATATATATAAAATCGAGGTTTCACGGAACGAGACACTGAAAACCTCAATGAGGTCAGAAAAAAATTCCATGTTTGTGCTCCCTGGAAACTGTTCTGGAAAGAATAGGGCCTTTGTTTACTGTGAACAGTGTACACAAGGGATCTTAAGAATGGATGTATAACAGATGGAAACAATTACTTCAATGTACAGTAGTACATCTTCAGAGAGATAGTGTGGTACATGTAGGTATACACTAACACCAATTTTGTTTACGCTGTGGTAATTTACGATATAAAAAAAAACATTTGTATTAATTCATGAGCCAGGCATGATTGTAGTAACACACTACATTCAGGGTTCTATAAAAATGGATCAATTTATTCACTCTGTTAAAATAAAATAAAATATTGTGTAAAGAAAATATTTCTTAAATTTCTTTCAGTATATACCTCACTCAAAACGTCTTCCAAAAGAAAAATAAGCGAAAGAAAAAATAAAAACAAGAAAAAGACCATACAAAGAATACGAAGAAATGATAATGAGAAAAGGAGGGAGGAGGAGGAAGAGGAGGAGGAGGAGGAGGAGGAGGAGGAAGAGGAGGAGGAGGAAGAAGAGGGAGATGAGGACAAGGAACAGGAGGAAGAAGAGGAGGAAGAGGAGGAAGAAGAGGAGGAAGAGGAGGAAGAAGAGGAGGAAGAAGAGGAGGAAGAGGAGGAAGAGGAGGAAGATTAGGAGGAAGATGAGAGGAATGAGGACAAGGAACAGGAGGAGGAAGAGCATGAGGATGAGGAGGAGGAAGAAGAAGAGACCATTAACCAGTGCCCGGCAGAGAGACTCGATGCAAAAATGCCAACAGAACCTTATTCATTTCGGGACCAAAACCTGAGCTTGGACTCATCAAACATTCAAATTCCATGCTCTAATTCGACCTCCCGAAAGCTTTTTCGATTTTCGAAAATGATCCTCCCCCACTCAAAAAAAAAAAAAAAAAAAAAAAAGTAGAGAGGTTTATAGGAGGAGAAATAATGAAGGTAAAAAAATACTCATGAAAGCTTAGGAATTTTTTTTTTTTTTTTTTGAGAGAGAGAGGGGGGCAGGACGAAAGGGAAAACATAACCAAAAATAACTGCATTCCTACTAAACGTTTACTTAGAACTGGTTTATCAATACATTGGTTAACGAATGGAATAGACTTCGTAACCATGTAGTGAGCGCTGAAACTATCGGTTGTTAAGAGAAGATTGGATAGCTTCATGGATGGGGATGATAGTGGTAAGGGACATGGAACTGCATAGTGTCGGCCTCATGGTCTCTCGCAGTCTCCTTCATTATTAGGTTTTTGTGTTCCTATAAACCTTATTCTGGCTGCCACAAGATTCTAATCAGATACAGGAAACCTCAGGTAATGCAAGAATTCAGGGAAGGGGAGAGTAGGGGGGAAGTAGGGGGAGAATTAGGGGCAAGTAGGGGGGTAAATTCACATAATAGAAGAGTCATAAAAACATACAAGTCAAAAATACACCCTACTGCTCATGACACGCACGGATTGAGTGAAGGTCGACTTTGTATTCGACATTCTCCCCCCCCCCCAACTCCCATTTCGAAATACGAAATAAAAATGGAAACAAAATTTTTGTCCCATCTTGTCGGAATATATGAGGGTGCAAATCTGGCAACGCTGGAATTCAAATGTCCGAAACTTTATTTTCTATTTAATTATTTATTGTCAAGGTACAAGCGTGCAAAATTTTAAATCTTTCCGATCCTCTTAACTAGCTTAAGTAGATAACTATAAATATCTTCACCGAAAATATACATAATGCTAAGTAAGAGGTTTAAATATACCAATCGCCCATGACTAAAAATATACCTCAATTATATTTCTATAAATATCAAATACCAGTAAGCTTTTAAACTATTTTTTTTTACTTTTATAAATAAAATTCAAATCCCTACTTTTCTCCGAGTTTTCGTTTGTGACAAAACAATTTCAGTTTTCTTCATTTTTAATTTCTTTATTCATATTTCCCATCAACTGAAAGATAAGAATCTCCCAAGAGTGCCCAAAAAGTCTCCAAGAGTTTCCAAAGTCTCCAAAGAGTTTACAAAAACTTCCAAAGATCCTCCAGTGAGTTTCCAAAGAGTCTCCAAAGAGTTTCCAAAAATCTCCAAAGAGTATTCAATGAGTTTCCAAAGTTTCCAAAAATCTCCAAAGATCTTCCAAAGAGTTTCCAGTCTCTAAAATATTCAAAGAGTCTCCAACGAGTCTCCAATAAGTTTCCAGTCCCCAAAGATATTCCAAGAATATCCAAATATCCTTCGAAGTCTCGAAAGAGTTTCCAAAAAATCCTTTAAAGAGTCTCCAAAGAGCCTCCAAAGAGTTTCCAAAAACCTAAAGAGTCTCAAGGAAAACTACTCCAACCTCTTGAACACTGCGACTAACATTCTAGATATTATTCTTGCTAAGACAATGTATTTTATTCTAGTTCAAAGGGACGGACAGTTACAGGGGGGGTCCCGACCGATGAAGACCACTTTCAGGGTTAAAAGCGTTATCACACTGGGCTATTTTTCCTCCAACTGTTTGACCAGATTTGCAGCCTGTAGCTTCCGAGAAGGAATCTGATATGCTGGAGGAAAATAGTTTTCCTCCAGCATATCACATGACATTCTATGTATTTATGTTGAGGAAAAAAATAATTTGCCATAGTGATTTTACGGCGGAAAAGATTCAGGAGGTGGGCGGTATCGCCGATGAATCGTAGGTTGAAGGAAAAACAGCTTAGTATGATAAGACCTCTAAGTCCGCCTCTCAGCTGAATAAAAGCGTCCTTTTCTTAGCCGGATTAAAAATCCCGAAACGGGTAACTGCATTGAATGCGGGATAAATTACAGAGGTCACGGATTTGGTTCAATGTCAGTGGTTTCATGATTATCATAAATAATTTGCGTTCCGGCTGGAATACAATACCAGAGGGGGGGGAGAGGGCGAAGTGGGGGAGAGAGGGGAGAGGGGGAGGGGGAGAGGTGGGAGAGAGGGTGAGCAGAGAGGGTGAGAGGGAGAGGGGAGAGGGGGAAGAGGGGGGAGAGACGGAGAGAGGGTTGAGGGGGAGATAGGGGAAAGATGTTTTGTGGGGGAGAGAAGGGGAGGGGATGAGGAGAGGAGAGGGGGTGAGGGGAAGAGAGGGGAAAAGGGAAGAAACAGGAGAGAGAGAAAAGATGGCAGAGGGGGAGAGATGGGAGTGGGGGTGAGGAGGAGACTGGGGAGGGGGGAGAGGGAGGGGGAGGGGAGAAATGGGAGAAAGGGTGAGGAGAGGGGGTGAGGAGAGGGAAGGGGTAGAGATGGGAAAGGGTAGAGATGGGAGAAGGGGGAGAGACGAAGAGGGGGTTGAGGGGGAGAGAGGAGAGAGGGAGAGATGGGAAAGGGGAAGGGATAGGAGACAGGGGAAAGATGGGAAAGGCGGAGAGAAGGGAAGGGAAGAGTTGGGGAGGGGAGAGAGGGGAGGAGGAGAGGAGCGGAGGTGAGGGGAAGAGAGGGGAAAGGGGAAGAGATAGGATAGGAGAGAGAGAGAGAGAGAGAGAGAGAGAGAGAGAGAGAGAGAGAGAGAGAGAGAGAGAGAGAGAGAGAGAGAGGAAAGATGGCAGAGGGGAGAGATGGGAGAGGGGGTGAGGGGTAGACATGGGAGGGGGAGGGGGAGAAAGGAGATGGGGAGAGACAATGATAAAGACATCCAACATGAAATTATTGCAGCTAAGGACAATATATCTTGTCATTTATTATCATTTTTTTCTTTGGTTCTAAAGTCTAACAACTAATTGTATACACAAAGAACACGATGTTTTACGACACCGTACTAAATATTATGACTTCGCCTTTATGACCTTTTATGATCTTATGACCTTCCAAAGACCACGAACAAACAAGGCCTTCGACGCTTTCTGGCATTTAATTCAAATGATGTCATTAAGGTGAACTTGAATCCTTTTATTCTGGTTATTTTTTCTTATTTCCCTTCATAGTGAAGAACACCATGAAGTACTTGGCTAATGTGTTAACTAATAAATATACATATATAAATAGACACACAACTAAACATACGAATAAGATAGATAAACAATAAAAAAACAAATAAATAAATAAATAAATAAATAAATAAATGCAATTTGTGTAGCTCTCTTTCTCCTCTCTTATCTTTTTTTTTCTGAAGCATCTACCTCTTTCCCTTTCTTCATTTTGTCAGATTTTTTATTCTCTCATTCAAGTAAACAATTTCTGTCTCTTTCTCTTTCTCTCTCTTTCTCTCGTGGTGCGCGTGCCCACAAGAACAGAAACGCCTATAAACAACACATCATCTCTCTCTTTCTTCTTTTCTATCTCTCTCCCTCTCCCTCTCTCTCTCTCTCTCCCTCTCTTTCTCTGTCTGTCTGCTTGAAGCACCTCTTTAAAGCATTTTTCCCTCCTCTCCTCAATACATTTCGTCCCGGCAGACGAGTGCTCTCCACAAACGTTTCCTTTTGAATTGCGTACACGTCCCCTTCTTGCAAAAGCTTCCAGAATCACCGTTTTATCTTCCCTCTTCCAAAGAGTCTACAAACAGTCTCCGAAGAGTCTTCAAAGAGTTTGCGACGACTCTCCGGAGAGAGAGTCTGCAAAGTCTCCAAAGAGTCTTCAAAGGGTTCCCAAAGAGTCCCTAAAGCATTCCTAAAAAGTTTCCAAAAATCTCCAAAGATCCTCCAAAGAGTTTCCAAACATTTCTAGTCTCCAAAGATCCTCCATAGTCTCCAAAGAGCCACCGGAGATCTTCCAGAGAGTCTCCAAAGAGTCTCTTCTCCCTTGCAGACACTCTATCGCGACAAATCCCTGTCTCGTTAATCACATTCTCGAGATAAATTGCTTTTGTGTCTACATTTAAACTCCTTCTTCCGGGTAGTATTTTTATTATACCCCAGCTACCCTTTTGCTTTAGCTGCCCTTATATCTCAGCTACCCTCAGGATATGTAATATAGGTTTACTCCTTCTGTATCTGGCGACACTTCTCCTTTTGTTTTAACTGTCGTTAGACTATTTCATTCGCGTCTGTCGCAATTCCTTGGTCTATTGCACTCAACCTTCTCAGTGACAGTTGGCAATATACTTATCTCTGTAGCACCTTCTAGGTTAGATTAGGTTAGGTTAGCTGAGATTAGATTTGGTTAGCACACACACACACACACACACACACACACACACACACACACACACACACACACACATTCGGCCTCTCTCTCTTCATTATTTCGTAATAGACAGTAATATCAATAACATCTTTCTGGAATTAATTTTTCTTTTATTCCGATTGCGTTATACGCCTCAGTTCTTCACATCTCTCTCTCTCTCTCTCTCTCTCCCCTTCTCTCTCTACCCCCTTTAAAAGACTAAGGTACATAGGATAAAATTGTGGTTTATATGTTTTTAATATTGTTTAGTTGTATTCTAAAATGATACGATTTATATATATAAACTGGATATTTACACGTTTTGGTATCAACGCTTCATTCTGAAAGGAGTGTAATTTGTACACACAATAGCTATTTTCCGATGCAGCTGATGCAGACATAACAAAACAGTCAACAATTGTTACTTCACAACAAACAGTGAGCCTCGTACACATCATTAGTTTGTCATAATTTGATCTTTATGTCTTTTTAATCAGCATTCAAATTACGTCATTTCATATTTGTTTCTCCTTCCTTTGTCAGTGATTATTTTTCGATTAGTAAAGACTTTTCTTGGTTCAAAGCCGGCGCATTCAATGCTAAACGTATTTAAAAATGTACAAAAACACGCACACACACACACATCACACAGACACACAGAAACACACAATCACACACAACCACACACATAATCACGCAAACACACACATACACATATTTACACAAAATCACACACACACACACACACACACACACAGAAACACATACACACAATCACACATACACATAATCACATACTTAATCGCACCACACACACACGCACATGCACACACACACACACACACACACACACACACACACACATGCACACCAACGCACACACACACACACCACAGATACATACAAGAACAAATAAAGACGAAATATCTAAAGGATGTGAAGAAATAATTCCCATGCAAATGTATAAATACCTGGAATAGCTTAGGTGATAGAGCCCAACTTGGAACACTGCATGGATTCATATCCAAGTATGATAAATGGAAAATAAGGATATATTGCCCAAGTTGGCACCATACATGAATTTGAAACCTAGGTAAGACAAATTGGAGAGAAAGAGACAGGACCCTACGAGTGTTGCTCCTAAACTACAATTTGGTAAATACGAGCGCACACAAACACATACACATACACACACATACAGACACGCACACACAATTATATATGTATATATATATATATATACATATATATACATATATATATATACATATATATATATATATATATATATTATACATACACATATACGCGTAGATTTTTTGTGTATGCATACACACACGCGCGTAAATTTATCCACACACACATCTACACGCACATACAGACATCCCCCTATTACTATGAATAATAAAAAAAATAATAACTAAAACACCCCTCAGCCTTATGGACAAACCGAGAACCTACCTTCCGTTGTGGAAACCACTTCGCTGTGAAAACAGATGACAACATGAGGCGGATATAGAAAACATACCACGATATGGTATGAAAACATACCACCCTATAGTATGAAAACATACCGCCTCATTTCACTTCGAGGAAAAGCTCGCGAAGGTCAATATGTTCTTGAAATGGGAAGCGAGGTCGGCACATCTCCCTTCCATTTACTAACAAAACAATTTCCTTGGCGACTTCGGGCCTCTGTGACCTGAATGAAATCGTCTAAATTTAACGTTACGGTCCTTGTGCACCAAGAAGTCCGTTCAGTGTAGGGCAGAAGCGGGAGTCCCCCTCATAAGCGCGACTCTGCCGATTTGATCACCAATTACCGGATCGTCACTGTCCTCTGTCACCCAGTGACATTACACGTGGCAACATGGGGGTAAAGCGCTGTTGCCACGTGTCATAGAATTTATTCAAATCGTTGTTGCAATCCTAAAAAGTGATACACATTGTACTATACAGCTTACTTTACTTTACAGAAAATAAAACAACTTCAAACAGCACATAGATGGGAAATAAGAGAGAGAGAGAGAGAGAGAGAGAGAGAGAGAGAGAGAGAGAGAGAGAGAGAGAGAGAGAGAGAGAGAGAGAGAGAGAGAGAGAGAGAGAGAGAGAGAGAGAGAGAGAGAGAGAGAGAGAGAGGCATATACTAAGGTTGATTTCGCAGAATAGCTTTTGACGTATCCCACACCCTGAACGGACTCTTTCGAGCGCAGACTTAAGATGTACATATTCTTCATATAATCTAAAATCTATAATATTGATTCAGGGCCGCGCTGCAGCCCACTGGATACCGTGTCTAACTCATGAGCAGGTGGTCGAGAGTTCGATTCCCGGGTTCCACTGTGGGTTCCCGAGAGCCCTGGCCAGGCGGGGAGGCGACCCCAACACCGGCATAAAAAGATACCCATCGGTTTGCCGCAACTAACGGGACTTTGCTCTATCAGGGGTTTCTCACTTCCCACTACGTAAGTTTTTAGTATTGATTCAATATAAACCTAAGAATTATGGAATCATATGCCAATCATCTAAAATGTTTAGCTCAACATATCTAGTTACTAGAGCTGATTGTAGCACCACTCAGTAATAATCTAATCTTGTCAGCCCAATTCAAATCGTCAAGCCAATCTCATGCGGTTCCCTCAATTCGGCTGATCTTGTCAGCTCATCTCGCCTGACCATCCACGTCCATCAAACAGCCTTGTCAGTCTACCTCTGATCATCAGACGATTTCGTCATCGCTCCTCAGATGAAATAAATAAATAAATAAATAGAATAAAATAAATTGTTGTAAAGATATGAGAAACTTCAACACCTTCCAAACCAGGCGATTCGATTCGTCTTCGCGGCACTCATTACGGGAGGGTCTAAAGTGAGGAGCCTACGCCAGGAGGCATTGAGTAGTTGCGGCCGAAGCCGTAATCTGTGCCCTATTATGCGGTTTGGAGACTGTTGGGGGACAGGTAATAACAGTCACTGCTGAGAGCCGAGAACTGGAAAGGAGTACAGGATTCGAACCCATAACTAAGCGAATGCGAGGCCCAGCACTCTTCCGATGACCCTCCCAGCGCTTGTCTATATACACACTCGCCCCTCTTTCCCTTCCCCAAAAGGGGGGGGGGGTCCTATTGGCTCTTACAACACAGATGCTAACACCAAGAGCTCTGACTTCCTTATATGGAACAACCTGTGGGTCAGCTGCCATCAACAGAAAACTTCCAATCGACGTCAGGTCAGTGATGGTCTACCACCGAATCCAGATCGCCCCAGTTAATGGTTATGGGACTCTTTCCTCCTTTATCGAACAGACGGAGTCTGGAGGGGCGGCTGGACGCCACAATTTAAAACAAAATACAAATATATATATATACATATATATATATATATATATATATATATATATATATATAATATATATATGACCACAGTATCCACACACACACACACACATACAACTCGTGGCGCAGTTGGTAGAGCTCCCGGCTGCCACTACGAAGGTCCGGTTTCGAATCCCGCCCAGGGGTGAAATAATTTCAGTATCGATACGCTGCGGGTTGTTACTCCAACTCTCGTGGGCGGAGAGTTGGGTGTCTGTGTATGTGCGTGTAAGGTCACAGCATTACCCATAGGTCGTATACGAGCTCTGAGCTCTCTTCCGAGAGGTAAATTGCTGTTGATCACGAGTCCAACACGTGATCCAAAGACCATGGTGAATCACACACACACACACACACACACACACACACACACACACACACACACACACAGCATTATAAGCCGGTACCTCACTCTGTTGGAGTTCTGTGTGTGTGTATTCACTTGGTCTTTGGATCACGTGTTGGACTCGTGATCGACAGCTATTTCCCTCCTGGAAGAGAGCTCAGAGCTCGTAGGTCCGATCTATGGGTAATGCTATGACCTTGCACACACACACACCCCCAACTCCCCGCCCACGAGAGTTGGAGTAACACCCCTCAGCGCTGCGATACTGATATTATTTCAGCCCCGGGCGAGAGTCGAACCCGGACCTCCGTAGTGGCAGGCCAGAGCTCTAACCACAGCGCCATGAGAGGTGTGTGTGTGTGTGTGTGTGTGTGTGTGTGTGTGTGTGTGTGTGTGTGTGTGTGTGTGCATGTGCGCGCAATGTCATACCATCATTCATAGATCGAACTATCCAAGATGCAAGACTGCAAATCCCCTGAAACGTACCATTCCGGAATATATATATATATATATATATATATATATATATATATATATACATATATTTGTATATATATATATATATATATATATATATATATATACAGTATATATATACATATATATATATACAGTATATATATATACATATATATATTTATAGATATATATATACATATATATTTATATATATATACATACATATATATAGTCCCACACGAAAGACTACTTACTAAATTAGCTTTGCATGGAATAAGTGGTAGCCTATTAGGTTGGACTAGTAATTGGTTGAAAGGTCGAAAACAGAGAGTTGTTTTAAATGGAAAAACTTCTGGATGGAAAAGTGTTGCAAGTGGAGTTCCTCAGGGTTCCGTTCTTGGGCCACTTCTATTCATAGTATATATAAATGATATAGACCATGGACTAAAATCTACTGTTTCCAAATTTGCTGATGATACAAAACTGTGCGGAGTGGCAAATGATCACTCAAACCAATTAGATATTCAAGTAGATTTAGATAAATTACAGCAATGGTCTGAAAAGTGGCTAATGAAATTTAACACAAGTAAATGCAAGGTAATGCACATAGGTAAAAATAACAGCAAGTACGATTACAAGTTATTTGGAAATTCGTTAACAAAAGTGGATAGTGAAAAAGATCTCGGCGTAATTATCAGTAACGACCTCAAATCATCCAAGCAGTGTATTTCAGCCTCTGAGAAAGCAAATAAGATTCTGGGATTGATTGCGCGATCTTTTGATTTCAAAAGTCCATCACTCATTAACAAGCTATATAAATCGTTAGTTCGTCCACATTTGGAATATGCTGTTTCCGTATGGTCACCGAATCTCATTAAAGACATTGACAGACTGGAAAAAGTACAACGGCGAGCCACAAAACTGATTCCAAATATCAAAAATAAATCATACGAAAATCGACTTAAGCACATGAATCTGTTTTCCCTAAAAAAGCGTAGACTCAGAGGTGACTTGATACAGGTCTTTAAGATTTTAAAGGGAATTGACAACATCAAAAGTGACCAAATTTTCACATTGAATGAGAATCAGACAAGAAACAATGGTCTCAAACTGTCCGGAAATAGATTCAATTTGGAAGTAGGTAGAAACAACTTTGCCAACCGTGTAGTTAATGAATGGAATAAACTTCCTGCACAGGTAGTGCAATGTAGTTCAGTTCGAAGCTTTAAGAATCATTTAGATAGATACCTAAGTAAGATGCTGTAATGATTATAATTTATGTTATATTATTTGTTTTTGTTTTGTTATAATTTGTCTGTCTGATTTTCATTTATTATTAGTTATATGTCAATTTATTATCATTTACTATTTACCTGTTTGTTTGTTGTTCAACTATACCAATGCATTTATTTATGTATTTTAATTGTTATTTACATTGTTATAGTTTTAATTTATTATTAATATGGTTTTTTTTTCTTTTCTTTTTTGCATCCGACCTAGATATGGATCAAAAGGTCTCCTGTCGGCATGCTTTGCCTTTGTAATCCTTTGTAATATATATATATATATATACATATATACATAAACGCCTGAAACCTTCACGGGCAAATAAAAAGTTGACGTAAGTCCTGAAACATTTCCTTCATGAAATTCAGCAACTGTCGCTTCTGACCGAAGCATTTGGAAACGTTGTGACAGTTTTTTTTTTTTTTAGTTACAATGAAAAATGAACACTTGTGTAGTGTTCACACGAACACACAAGCAGAAACATGGCCAACCGGGAAATATAAATAAATATACCGATGTACCACGAGGCATGATCGCACAAAAAACAAAGTAGGAAAATATATATACGCACATATATATATATATATATATATATATATATATATATATATATGATAAATTATTTAAGACAAATGAGAGAGTGATAGGTGGGGAAGGGTAAACGAAGATGGGCTAAGAATACATTTATTGTTCTTACGTTTCGGTTATTATAACCTTCCTCAGAGAACTTGTTACAGAACATCTTGGTCACAACATTTATACCCGTAGTGGGGGAACTTCTGAAGCTTCGAGTGTCAGGTTTTTTTATAGCGCATAAACATCGCCAAGGTATCATGCAATAAAATAGGTAAAATGTTTAAAAACCACACTAATGACAACAACGATCTCAGTGTGATCTACCGCATTCCATGTAGTGGCTGCCCCTCGGCTTACATCGGTAAATCAGGTCAAGGAATCGAGAAGAGGATAAACGAACATAGGAATGATTTAAAAGAACACAGAACGTCCAACTCCCTGGTCCACCACCTCGAAATATGCAACAACCTTCCCGAATGGAGTAAAGTTGAAATTTTACACAAAGGATTACAAAAGAAGATGAGAAAGACAGTTGAAGCTGCACATATAAATGTCCAAGAAAATAATAACGACAGAGAAGGATTTATATGCCTATCTAAAGCAGCCAGTCTCTTAACCC
The DNA here is from genome assembly GCF_046742065.1 of Oratosquilla oratoria. Taxonomy (NCBI): domain Eukaryota; kingdom Metazoa; phylum Arthropoda; class Malacostraca; order Stomatopoda; family Squillidae; genus Oratosquilla; species Oratosquilla oratoria. The sequence continues at coordinate 87,462,061 of NC_134777.1, forward strand.
ATTCAACTCCGATGACAAGATGTCTTGTCATTTGGTCAAATAAAACAAAAAATCATAAAACACCAAAATGTTTGATCAAACACCAGAAAAATATGACGTCAATCCTCGCTTCGCTCGCAGCGAAGCGAGGACTGACGTCATATTTTTCTGGTGTTTGATCAAACATTTTGGTGTTTTATGATTTTTTGTTTTATTTGACCAAATGACAAGAATCTTGTCATCGGAGTTGAATGGGTTAATAATTAATGCGCTAGAAAAAACCTGACACTCGAAGCTTCACAAGTTCCCCCACTACGGGTATAAATGTTGTGACCAAGATGTTCTGTAACAAGTTCTCTGAGGAAGGTTATAATAACCGAAACGTAAGAACAATAAATGTATTCTTAGCCCATCTTCGTTTACCCTTCCCCACCTATCACTCTCTCATATATATATATATATATATATATATATATATATATCTATATCTATGTATATATATATATATATATATAATTATATAATAATAAAATAAACTTGAAATTAAGATAAATATAATGAAATAAAAGTATATAAATAAAATTATAATAATGACATAGGCAAATAAATAAACAAGTCGATCAATCAACAGACTGATTAATGAATAAATAGACCGGTGTGTTTACATACACTCTTCCATACACACATGAACACATATACAAAAGTATACAAGCATGTGCGCACACACATACGCGTACAAGGACACACACACACACATACACATACACACATACATACACATATTTACACACACACACACACTTCAACACTCCTAGATCCACTCTTCCCCAACAAGCATGCGAAGCAGATTATTACGAAATGGGTCGAGTTAATAAGAGGACATTCCAGAGGTTTGAGGAGACTGAAAAAAGATAAAAGAAAAAGAAAAAAGAAAAAAGAAAATAAAAACAAAGAGAGAGGCGAAGAGATAACTGCAGTCGCCAGCAATAAAACGAGATTAACTGATTTGGCGACAAAAGGCATACAACGTCCCTTGGTGCCGCTTCCCAAAATGCTCAGATTGTGTCGTGTGTCGAGTTTGTTCCTCGCTTTTATTAAAGGGGACCTGGTCCCATCTTTGTCTAATGACAATGTTCAGTCTTTCAGTACTGATACTGACAATACTGATATTGTCAATAATCATACTGCCAATCCTGATACTGCCTATGCTGATACGGTCAATACTGATAATGTCGATGCTGATACTGCCATTGCTGATATTGTCAATACTGATATTGCGGTACTGACACTGCCAATGCTGATAATGCCTATGCTGATACGGTCAATACTGATATTGTCGATGCTGCTACTGCCAATGCTGATAATGTCAATGCTGCCGATGCTGATGCTACTCCTGACATTGCCAATGCTGATATCAATATATTGTTGATCCTGATAATGACAATACTGATACTGGGTTTTGATTTATCAGTACTGATACGGTCACCGACATGTCAAAGCTGTTACTGTCAATACTGATACAGTTATCAGTTCAATTATAATCAACTTCTTTGCTTTCATAGAGGTGACCATGTCAATACTGCTAATATTTTCAATATTCCTGTTTATGGCAACTATGACCTCTTGCATGTATCCACTATCAACAAAAAATGATCTAGAAATATTGCTAGAATATCTAGTAACCTGCTAGTAAGTTTTGATGAGGATAAATCAGTATTTTCATTATACCTAGCATTGACAACTACGATGTGTTTAGCATTTGGCAAAAATTCTCTTAGAGTTTTTTTGTCAAAAATTATTTAGAGACCTTTCTAGGACATCAACCTGTCTCTTCGATAAATATTGCCGCGGTCCCTCTCGCCAAGAGATTTTATTCAACGGGGGAGGGGAGGGGGAAAGAGGGGGAAGAGAGAGGGGCATGCTGAATGGGTAGGGGGAAAGGGGTGGAGGAAGGCGGAGGGGCAGAGGGAACTGGGAAGGGGGTGGGGGAAGGGAAGGGGGAAGGGGGTGGAGGAAGATAAGGGGGAAGGGAGAAGGGGGTGGAAGAAGGGGGAGCGAAAAAGGGGTGGGGGAAGTGGAAAGGGGGGAAATGGAAGATGGAGGAAAAAGTGGAAGGGAAGAGTGAGGAAAAGGGGGAAGGGAAGTGGGAAGGAGGGTAAAGGGAAAGGGGGAAGAAGGAGGGTAATGGGGAAGGGGGAAGGGGGAAGGAGGGGAAAGGGGGAGGGTGGAAGAGGGAGGGTAATGGGGAAGGGGGAAGGGGGAAGGGGAGATGGTATGAGGTAAAAAGGAAAGGCACTGGGAGCCAGGCTAAGAGAGTAAATGCCACTTGAACCGGAGGACGTTCTTCGCCACGATGGTGCCACGGCAGAACTCTCCTGAAGAACCTCCAAGTGCCATCTGGTACGCGGGGCGTTAATTACCAAGATGAAGCTCTCCTTCCTCAAGATGTTTACCAACGCCATCAGACGCCAAAGACAAAGAAAACTTCGAAGAAGAAGAAGAAGAAGAACTCCCGAAATTGGCGGTCATGCTGAGGTCGTGGAGGTCTGCGTCAGGGAGGTTCTCCTCGCCCTCGTCTACCGACGTGGACGTAATCTACTCCCGATCTGGTCCTCCTCCAACCTAATGACCTCGACGGGGGAACAGTTATGTCTCCGATAATCATCAGCGATGTCGAGGGATTTTTTTTTTTTTTTTTTTTTCTGTGTCGCCACTGTCCTTGTGATGGACGTTCTTGTCTACGATTATCTTTGTTAGCCTGTGTGGGTTTCAATTTAAATAGCTCATTAGCCATGCTTGCAGTAGTTATGCAGTATATATTCAACACATATATACTGCATGATATATATATATCATATATATATAAATATATATATATGCAATATATATATATATATATACATACATATGTATATAAATATATATATATGCAATATATATATATATATATACATACATATGTATATATACATATTTCATTTTATTATATATATATATATATATATGTGTGTGTGTGTGTGTGTGTGTGTGTGTGTGTGTGTGTGTGTGTGTGTGTGTATACACATGTACATTATATATATATATATATATATATATATATATATATATTTGTACGTGTGTGTGTATATGTGTATGTTTGTGTGTATGTGCGTCTGTGTAAGTACACAATCACCCACAACTCAAAAGCACATACAACGAAAACCTTTACTGACAATGCTACTGAAAGACCAGAGGACGAGCCGAGCGCTTTACCCACTGGGCCATCTTCACCCCTCGACGAATGTGCGACGACGACTGAAGGAAAGGAAGAAGGATGGCGACACTGAGTCCTCCTCCGACGGGAGCTCTCGAAAGGCGAGGATAAAGGCTCCCCTGAGAAGGAGCAGCCATAAAGGCGTTCCGTCCGTGTCACACACATGTCTACTGCACCTTAACCGCGCCCGTTTTTTATTGTAGGGTTATATACAGTCACCCAAAAATGTGTTACGAGCGAAGACATAGAGAATGAACGATCGTTTCGGACGTTTCCCGGCGTAACCAATAGACCACGTCGTAAGTCTTCGATCGGCTTCGCTTTTTTTCGGACGCTCGCCTGCGGGACTTTTTCTTTAGGTAATTTTATGTATGTAAAGTAGCTTAGGGGACGGGGAACCACGCCATCTGTAATCACATGAAATAAAAATAGTGTACCATTGTCGTAAAAACGTTCGAATCTCGAAGTAATGGCATCTTCACTAAGAAATAAAACTTTTTTTTTTTTTATTCTAGACGATTTCTCTACCGTTTTCGCTCATATAAAAATGTATCTCGCTTAATGGTGTTTGGGTAATTTAAAAGTATATACCCCCAACATAAAATTAAAGAACAATACTTATTTATCTACCTAATTGCCTTTCTATTCATTATATATATATATTCTTATTTAATTATTCCTTTACTTATTAGTCTACTCTTTTATTAGTTGTTTTATCTAGACAATACAATAGGACACTTTTCTATTACCGTAAATAAGAAAACAAGAAGAAAAAAAACGAATTTTTCTAAATAAGCACACAAGTCTGTTCGTACGCACGCACACGAGCACACACACACACACACGCTAAAATCAACAACACCCAACAGGCCAATCAATAACACTAAAATGACCTCTTAATCGAAGAAGCACCATGGGATTTAATAAAAATCACCCTTCGGTAGGTATCTTTACCCTAATCATAACCTTAAACTAGATCAGAGCTTCTAGATCTCTTACTCTCTAACCTTCAACCTAACCAAACCCATTCTAAACCTGTAAAATCATCAGTAACACCAAAATTCTCATTAAAAACTCAAAACATCAAATTCTAAAAATCATCTCTGCTGTACCCTTCAGCACTAATAACATTATATTAATCATATAAACAATAATAATAAATAAATAAATATAATGGTTAAAAATTCTCCACTGCCCTGGGAAACGTACACAATATCGTCAGATTATCTAAAATCATCTATAAAATAGTAGTAAACCGCCCATATCCTCAGGTCTTCTCATTTAGAAAAACGAGCAGCTACTTTTTCTACATAATCAATCATAGAAACCCCACAAAGATGAATAAAATCGCCTGGCGGCAGCTGGAATAAAATATAAGATGGCAGCACATTAGGCTAGCATGCTACTTGCTTTTGCTACTTTGAGTAGAAACGACTTCGGTTACAATATTCTAGACTTCCGTAAGAACATCTCAACAATTTTGTGTCTAACATTCGTATTCTAGGTTTACAATTCTCTTAGTTCGTCATTCAGCTTCTCGATGTATGACACAAGAGTAATTTGACATTTGGAGAAAAAAAAAAAAAAAAGGAACCGAAGTAGCAAAAGCCTAATGTGCCGCCACCATATATGACATCTCCTATCAACTCATCTGTTACCCCAAGTCTCTCTTGCAGAAGACCCGCAACCCCTAAGTAACCGCCAACGGCTATCATGAAGGCCCAAAGTCCACTTAGGGAAGAACTACAGTAATATACTCACACTTAGAAAAAAAAAAAAAAAAAAAAAAAGTCTTCCCGCTCCTTCGTCTAGTCTAGTCCCCTTGCGTGTTCGCAAATGGTTAAAATTATATCCACGGTCTAATGGACTCGACAACGTTACAAAACGTTACAAAGAGTGAGAACGCTTTTTTGGGGCATCCTATCTTGTGTTGTTGTCTAGGAACAATGTCAACAAGTGAAGTGTAGGATGTGATCATGGTATTCCGTGATATGGCAGCCAGGCCTTTTCTGTGCCCTTAACGTGATTAGATATTTGGTAATTTAAAAGATAATAATAATAATAAAAAAAATTATAATAACCAACGCTTCTATCCTTTTTCATGAGTCTCAAAGCATGAGAGAATTCGGTGTGGTTATGATTATTATTAATAATGATAATAATAATGATAATAATAATGATAATAATAAAAATAATAATAATAATAATAATAATAATAATAATATTATCCACCGCTTCTCTCTCTCTCTTTTAGACGAGTCTCCAATCACAAAAGTATGCTGTGTGACTATGATCCGTAGGGGTATCACCAAAATTCCTAAAACATTGAAAACATAATATCCACCCAATACACCAGGCAGGGGATAATAAAGAGAAATATCCCTCCACTTGGTTGAATAAAATCCTCTGGCGACAGCCAGAATAAATTGACATTGTACTGCCTAGTGTAGGCCTTAGAGTCTCTCGCAGCCTTCTTCATTCTTATGTTCTTATGTAAACCACAGCCAACGTTCCCTGTAGCCCAAGAAGGTAAAAATAAATGTCTCAAAGTTGTCCCATTGGCAACTCCCACAAACTACACAAACTACATAACTTAGAACGCGCGGTTACCCGCCCCCAAAAACTAAAGAACTACTGCAACTACACCAGAACCTCAAACTACCCCCTCGGGAAGGGGGCGCTTTTTACTGCTAGGGGGAGACCCAACATACACAGAAAGAGGTACAGACAGAGAGAGGTATAGATAGGGAGAGGAACAGACAGGGAGAGGTATAGATAGGGATGAGTATAGAAAGGGAGAGGTAAAGACCGGGAGAGGTACAGACAGGGATAAGTACAGACAGGGATAAGTACAGACAGGGAGAAGTATAGACAAGGAGAAGTACAGACAGGGTGAGGTATAGACAGGGAGAGGTACAGACAGGGAGAGGTACAGACAGGGAGAAGTACAGACAGGGAGAAGTATACACAGGGAGAGGTAAAGACAGGGTGAGGTACAGACAGGGAGAGGTACAGACAGGAAGAGGTATAGACCGGGAGAGGTACAGACAGGGAGAAGTACAGACAGGGAGAAGTAAAGACAGGAAGAGGTATAGACAGGGAGAGGAACAGTCACGAAGGCACTGGAAAATATAGATTTTTCTTTTTATGTTGCCGCCGGGCGATTTTATTCACCTCCGTGGCAACCCCCCTCAACCCCTAATCCATCCACCCCACCCTCTCCCCCACCTCCACCCAGCGAAGGGGTGACGTGATTCAAGACTTTCGCGAGGAACTGACGGAGTAGCAGAGGGAAGGGAAGGTAGAGGAGGAGGAGAAGGAGGAGGGAAAGGAAGAGGAGGAGGAGGAAGAGAAGAAAGAGGAGGAGGAAGAGGAAAAGGAGAAGGAAGAGGAGAATGAGGAGGAGGAGAAGGAGGCGGAGAAGGAGGAGACGGATGAAGAGGAACAAGAGGAGGAAGAGGAGAAAGAAGAAGAGGAGAGAGGGAGGAGGAGATGGAAAAGGAAGAGACGGATGAAGAGGAAGAGGAGGAGGAATAGTAGAAAGAAGAAGTGGAGGAGGTAGAGGAGGAAGATTAGGAGAAAGAGGATGAGGTAGAGGAGGAGGAAGAGGAGAAAGAAGACGAGGAGGAGGAAGAGGAGGAGGAAGAGGAGGAGACCAAGAAGGAAGCATGGGTGAAGAGGAAGAAAAGGGGAATGAAGAAAAGGAGGAGGAAGAGGTAGAGGAGGTAGAGGAGGAGGAGGAGGAGGTGGTAGAGGAGAAGGACACCTCAGAATCTCCGGAGCCATCGAAGAATGAAGACGAGAGAAGAAGTGAGCCAAGGAGGACTCTTCTTCAGAAGGCCATCGAAGGCCTGAAGACCGATGCCGGTAATCGACACATCACTATCTCTTTCACCGTTCTCCAATCAACGCCCAGGCTGAGTCGAGTAGCAGGTTGGTTGCAACCGCGCTACGTGAGAACTCAAGTCCTATGGCTCCTCGTGGTTCCCCTGAAGTCCAAGCACCCAAGGCTAAGGTGCCGATTATCTTGATCGAAGGCGAGAAGATGGGCTACTGAAGCACCAACCCATTAAAGGCGTTACCACACTAAGTTATTTTTCCTCCGACTGCTGAAGCAAATTTGCAGCTCGCAGCTTTTGGTAAGGGTTCTGATATGCCGGAGGAAAATTATTTTCTTCCAGCATATCAAATGGCATTTTGTATTCATTGGTGAGAAAACAAAACAGTTTGTCATAGTGATTTTACGGCTGAAAAAGTTCTGGAGGTGGGTGGTACCACCTACTAATCGGAGGTTGGAGGAAAAATAGTCCAGTGTGATGACCCACTAAGAACTCAATCACTTTTTTTTTTTTTTCCCGTAAGGACCTAATAAATCATTCCTAAGGTTAACAAGATCCTCTCGGGGTGCCTATTAAGGACCTAGCAGGATCATACCTTATTTACAAAGGGCCCTATAGATCCTTTCCGCTGCCTACAAAGGTTTTTCCTGGGGGGCCTTCCAACACGTGTGAAGTGATTGACAGTCCCTTCCCCCGAGTTGCAAGTGTCGTGACACGCCCTTCTTCCTGTTGTGAAGGACCTGACATAAGCTTGCCCTAGTACGGCCCTTACATTCCCTTCTTCTGGCTCAACAGGGCCTTAGATTCCCTTATTTCGTTTGTTAAGGGCCTTACATTCCCTTCGTCTGGCTGTACAGGGCTTTAAATTCCTTTCTTCCGGCTCAACAGGGCCTTACATTCCCTTCGTGTGGCTCTTAAGGGCCTTACACTTCCTTCGTCTGGCTGTTAGAGGCCTTACATTTCCTTCTTCTGTCTCTCAACAGGGCCTTACATTCCCTTCGTCTGGCTGTTAAGGGCCTTACATTCCTTTCTTCTGGCTCAATAGGGCCTTACATTTCCTACATGTGGCTGTTAAGGGCCTGACATTCCCTTCTTTTGGCTGTTACGGGCCTTTTATTTCCCTCTTCTGACTGTTACGGACCTTACATACCCTTCTTCTGGCTGTACAGGGCCTTACATACCTTTGTACAGGTGGTACAATCTATTATATATCCTTCTTCAGACTGTACAAGTCCTTACATGCTCCTGTTGGCAGTACAAGTCTTTACATGTCTCCCTGGATTCGGAAGGTCTAGTCAGACCGCGACTCTTCTTCATGATGCAAAGCCCATAACTCATTTCTAAATCATGTAAGAGAGAAAATGTCCACACGGACAGAAGCGCTGGTAAACTACAACCCATAATAAGGTCTGGAGGGTCCTTCCCATCGCTATAGAAGACCTTACGGTCCATCTCCACAGTGACCGTATCCTCATCTCTAAAGAATTTAAGATTTATGGCTCAGGTAAGTCCACTCAAGAGTTTTTGAGAGAAATTCTTAAGTCTTCCAGATGATGGTAGTGGTAGTGGTGGTAGAAGTGGCTGTGGTATAACACTGGTATTAGGGAAGACCGGGGCTAGTTGGCACACTTTTCACATTTCCGATGATGGATGAAAAAAAAAGGACTGTGGTAATTTTATACTTCCAGTGAAAAATATACACCTTCCTTTTATTTTTCATAAAATAAAAAATAATTTCCTTTCCAAATCAAAGCATAGCATTCGAAAAAATAAAAATGTCCGGGGCTAGTTGGCACACGCTATGGGGCAAGTTGGCACAGCAAATATTAAGGATACATTAGTATATTTCAGTGAGTTAAGATAGTATATTCATAATGTTCCATTTCAAGAATATTTAGTTCCAAATATTTTTCATAAAATATAATAGAACTGACTAGGATGCAAACGTATTATTGAATAACAAATGCACTTCCAGATTATAATTACACATAATACATGAGGTGAACTTAATCTAAATCATCATCTAAGTCACAGTTGGGACATGTATAAAACAAATCTTTATCAGTGCAGTCTTCATGGGCCCACAACTTGCACATTCTGCACTGTATCCACACTTCTCGTGGTTTGCTTTTGGGAAAAGGCTCCATGCACACCAAACAGAGACTGTCCTCTTCATCGGAACTTTCCTCGTCACCTTGAACGTGTTTAGATTTCTTAGATTGTTTCTTCTTCGTTTCTGAAAACAAGGTTCTTTTCGTCTTGAGCGTTTTATCTTTTGGTATCTTCTCCAGTGCCTTTTTCACTATCTCCAGTGCCTTTTTCACTAAAGTGTCAGTGAGAATGGCAGAAGAGCGTTTCCTCCTGATCACTCCACTTCCCTTCCTGGGAGCAGCTTTAGATAATGGTCTCAGTTCTTCAGGAGTTGGGGGGCTTTCTTTGCACAGACTCCAGAAGTAGAGGGTCTTGCATCATTCTCATCTTGAAGGTGAGCAACATTCTGAGCAAGATTTTGATTGAGCTATTGTGATCAGATTTTGTGGTATGTCACAGCCGTCTGAGTTATCACTTAAATTTGTCGCAGCTTGTACACTGATTTTATTTGCCTGAAACACTTGCATTTCTTGATGATCTTCCTGTGGTCTGTCAGTGACGTACGCATCCAAAATATCAGAATCCTTGAATATGCCTCTGTTGAAGAGTGAAATCTCAGCACCCAGCCAAAATATTATCTGGAGTCACAGAAAGTGGGAAAACTGTGTACACTACGTTTGGAATGTCATAATGTAGCCTAACTCAGTGTTTAATCCCCCTTCTCCTCCTCCTCCTCTCCTCCTCCTCCTCCTCTTCCTTCCCCCCTACTTCTTTTCTCTCCCCGTTCCCTCATTTCCCCTTATTTAATCTCAAGCACATGTATCTCAACTTGTACTTGAAAAAGCTGTAATAAGCGAAACGTCGTACAAATAAAGGCTCCGTCCTCATATGGTGTTTAACTCGTAACTCAAATATAATCCGGAGATGGACAGTATTTAAATAGTCATGTGGAGCAAGTTGGCACTATGCCAATTTGACCCATTTTTGTTGAGACAACTTGCCCCATCCATACCAATGAAATAAATAAATGGCTTTAGTAAATATTAAGAAACCTCATATGAAATCTTTCATGAGTAAACAATCCTTAATCACCTAAGTTAAATTATGGCTAAGCTGGATATTTTTTTTATCTATAATCATATGCATGTTGCAGCAAACAATGTAAATGAATGAAAATTAAGTTACCAGTATCGAAATCAATCATTTCCTCGCTCCGGCCAAGTCGTGTAACCTCTCGACGTGAGAACTTGTTGGTGATTGAGGAAACACGTGGTGATCACTTGGTGTGAATTACAACGCTATCTAGCAGAAAATATTTGAATTACCGCAAGTGTGCCAAATTACCCTTGATGCCTACATGCCCCGGTCTGCCCTACTACCTGTGACGGTGGTTGTGGTGGTGTTAGTTGTATCTGTGTTGTACGTGGTGGTAGGGGTGATGATGGTTGTGGTGGTGTTGGTAGTGATGACAATGGTGTTGGTGGTGATAATGGTGGTAAAGGTGATAGTGATGGTGGTAAAGGTGATAGTGATGGTGGTAATAGTAATAGTGATAGTCGTGGTCCTCCTCTTCCTCCTCCTCCTCTTCCTCCTCCAACTCCTCGTTTATTCAGCTTCATTAGGCTCCAACCATCTTCAACCCTGGGACCTCCTCTGCAGCCTTGCAGCTGCATTCTGTCGGATGGAATCAGAGTACTTGCTTAATCTTCCACTTCCTACTCCACCTCCACCTTCATCTCCTCCATCACCTTCATCTACACTTCCACCTTCATCTACACCTCCACCTTCATCTACACCTCCACCTTTATCTCCTCTCCACCTACACTCCCCACTCCACCTCCACCTTCATCTCCACCTTCATCTCTTCCATCACCTTCACACTCAACCTCCACCTTCATCTCCTCCATTACCTTCAGCTACAACTCCACTTTCATCTCCTCTCCTCCACCTTTCACTCAACCTCCAACTTCATCTCCACCTCCACATTCATTTCCTCTCCTCCACCTTCTAATCAAAATCCACCATCGCCTCCATCTTCCCTCCTTTAGTCCACCTCCACCTCCATCTAGTTATCATCATCACCCCACCTTTCACTCAACCTCCAACTTCATCTCCACCTCCACATTCATTTCCTCTCCTCCACCTTCCAATCAAAATCCACCATCGCCTCCATCTTCACTCCTTTCGTCCACCTCCACCTCCATCTAGTTATCATCATCACTCCACCATCTCTCTTCCTTTGTCTCATCTCCTCTTCCTTGTCCTCTTCCTCCTCTTCATATATTTCTTCCTATTCTTCCTGTTCCTCATCTCATCTTCTTCTTCCTCTGTTGTTGTTGTTGTTGTTGTTTCTTCTTCTTTCTCGTTCTCCTCCTCCTCTTCGCCTTCTTCCTCCTCCCCCACCATCAACACAAATACCACATCAACCTCCATAGTGGATGCAGATGTTGAAGGAGTATAAGCTCTTGGGCCAGGAGGAGGAGGAGGAGGAGGAGGAGGAGGAGGAGGAAAAGGAGGGGAGGAGGAGGGGAGAAGGAGGAGAGGGAGGAGGAGAAGGAAGAGGAGGAAGAGGAGGAATAGGAGGAAGAGGAAAAGAAGGAGGAGGGGGAAAAGGAGGAGGAAAAGGAAAAGGAATAGGAAGAGGAAGAGGAGGAAGAGGAGGAGGAGGAAGATGAGGAAGATGAGGAAAGGGAAAAGGAGGAGGAAGATGAGGAAGGGGAAAAGGAGGAGGAGGAGGGGAGGAGGGAGGAGGAAAGGGAGGAGGGGAGGAGGAGGTGGAGGATGGGGAGGAAGAGGAGGAATTGCTCTGCAGGTGTGGTCACACCACAGCTGGTCCAACGGGTGGTGGAGGTGGTAGGCAACGTGGTGGAAAGGACGATAATAGTCAGTGGTAGAGATGGTGGTGATAGTGGTGATAGTGGTGGGAAAAGTGGTGGTGAAAATGGTGATGGAGACAGAGCTGATGGTGGTGATGATGTTGAACACAGTGGTGGATATGGTGATGGTGGAAATAGTGGTGATGTAAAAAGTGGTGTCGGTGGATATGGTGGTGGTGGAAATAGTGATGTAAAAAGTGGTGTTGGTGGATTAAATGGTGTAAACAGAGATGGTGAAAGAAACCCGAGGGGGGGGGAGTGAAGTGAACGTTGGCAAAGAATAATTATGGTGATAGTTGAAACCGGTGGAAATGGTGGCAGGAACGCTTAGGGTGGAAATGGTGTTAGAAAAGACGGTGGTAGAAATACCGTGGCGGGGGTGGGGGAGGAGGGGGAGGAGGGGAGGAGGAAGAGGAGGAGGAAAAAGGGGAGGAAGAGGAGGAGAAACAGAAAGAGGGGGAAGAGGAGGAGGCAGAAGGAGAAGGAGGGGGAAGAGAAGGAGGAAAAAGGAGAATGAAGAGGAAGAGGAAGAAGGAGGGGAAGAGGAGGAAAAGGAGATGAAAGAGGAGGAAGAGGAGGTGGGGGAAGCAAAGGAAGGGGAAGAGGAGGAGAAAGGAGGAGTAAGAAGAAGAGAGAAGCTACACATTTTATTCTGGCATATTTCAGATTATTTTATTTCATAATGTGACGCACTTGAAGCACTTTATTCTGGTCACCGCCAGGAGATTTTATTCGGTTCAGGGCAATACTTCCTGCTAAAGACATGTGTGCGTGTTAATAGCGTTTTCTGGAGGTAATGGAGGCTGTGGATACAATGGAGGGAATGGAGGGAATGGGGATAATGGAGGGAATAGAGGGAATAGAGGTAATGGAGGTAACGGAGGTAATGGAGAAGATTTATGGATAGGAGGTAATGGAGGGAATAGAGGGAATTGAGGTAACGGAGGAAATGGAGGGAATTGAGGTAATGGAGGCAATGGCGAGAGTTGAGGGAATAGAGGTAATGGAAGGAATTGAGGTAATGGAGGCCATGTAGAGAATGGAGGGTGTGAAGGTAATGGAGGTAATGGAGGTAATGGAGGCAATGGAGATAATGGAGAGAATGGAGGAGGCTGACACGCATACATAAACTATATGGAGTCGACGGGTGTCAAGATGGAGTGGGATGGAGTATTTGCGTGAAGATGGAGGAGACGGGAGGAAAGGGAGTGATTACATGTGGAGTGAGTGGAGGAGGAATCCGGAAGGTTAAGAGCGCATGTTGAGGTGGCAGGCATGAAAGTGGAGGGCGAGGCAAGGAGGTAATGGAGGGAGGTGGAGGGGGCAAATCGGATGAAGATGGAGGGTAAGGATGTGCAGTGCATGGAGGTGACAAATATGGAGTATATTCCATGAAGCGTGAGATATGGAGGTGAATACTCCATATAAATGGAATATAGAGTGGTACGGATATGATATATACATATATATATATATATATATATATATATATATATATATATATATATATATATATATATATATATATATATTACACATACATATACACAGACTCAGTACACACGCAAAATCTCAGATCCTTGGTTTCTGTGTCTCTCAAGTGTTTCTCAACTGTCTCCCGACTGTTTCAGAAACAGTCCAGAGACAACGTATCCTGTTTCTAGACACACCTCGACTCCTTCCACCACACACACACACACACGGAAAGGGAAAGGATTGCAGGCCTGTCGCTAGCTGCTGCCAGATGATTTTATTCAAATGAAGCCTCAGTGAAGCGGTCGGGCAAACATCTACAGTTCATCTCAGTGGCCCCAGGCGTTGGCTCCGCCCACTTTGGTAGCTCCGGTAATTACTGCTTCCTGATTGGTCGAACTCCTTATCCAAACGAAAATAAGTACTTCCACATCAATACTCATAAATATTTCCATATCCTCTATATTTTCCTACCTTCGTTTCATACACGATATTAAAAATAATAATAAAAAAGATAAGGTAAAATAAAAGATGGTATCACATATGCAGCAGACAAAAATATAATAAATAAAAAGAAGCCAGACGAGATATTTATAACTAAAGACTTATTTCACGTGTCCGTATATTCGCTCGGTCTCCGGCTTCGGCGTAACAATTTTTTTTTTTTTTTTTTTTTTTTTTATCATTCAACCAAACTCAGACATTTCTATTGGTACAGAGGAAATACAAATTTTGTCTGGGTTGGGAAATAATCATAATTATTTCAATTAACGACTTAGTTTCAACTTGTTCGGACAAACAGTTTATAGATTTGAAACCCTTCCTTACCGTGTGGTACTCTTCCTCTTCTTCCAGCTGTCGCCAGACGATTTTATTCATCTCCCTGGCACACCAGAAGTCAGTGAGGAGGTATTGATTAAGTAATAGTTGAAGTCATATTAGGTTGAGCTTAATTAAGTACTAATGGATTAATCAACTGTTAATACACAACGTCTAGAGCAGATATCTTCTCTCAACGTCTGACCAATCAGCTGCTCACAGGGAGGGCAGGTGGGCGGGGCTTCCGTGCACGAGAGCGCTGGATGAGTCGTAGACACTAATTACGGAAACATATTTCTGGGATGTTGCTAGACAGTCCAGAAACAATAGCGAGACAGATTATAAAAATACAAGTGAGAAAAGAGGCACCACCTTTACACAGGCAATTTGGTTGGATCTTCTAATTAGGGAAATACGTTTCTGGCATGTTGCTGGACAGTCCAGAAACAGTCGCGAGACAGTTCGTTATCTATGCGACCATAGGGCTCCGAGATGAAGTCCAACAGGCCGTAATATGACGAATCTCTGATGTTAATGACGCAAAGTTAAGTTACTAAATGTTAAATTATACGTCAACCACCTGTGACGTCACACGTCAATAAACTATGACGTCACATTAACAAATAACCACGTGTCAATACACTATAACGCCATACATCAGTGTTACGTCATCAGGCGTGACGTCACAGGCCGTACCCCATCACTCGACATGAGGTTTCACGTCAATACGTCATGACGTCTGTGTCAATATATCACAGCACACGTCATAGAATATGACGCAGCACATCATATACGGTGACGTAATTCTCTATAATGGGAAAAATATTCACAGCTTGAACAGTGGCTCACTGTACAGATTACTTCCAAGACGTCAGATGATTCTACTAATTTAATTCAGGTCTGCAGCCTTGTTCACAAGTATAGAAGCGCTGGTTAAAAGACAGTCCACAACCCTAAATTAGGGGGTAGGGAGGTCTATTTTAGACACATATAATCGTCTAATATTACGTCATAATAAAATCAAAGTAATTAATGGTCACCATCATAACTCTGAGGGCATTAAAGGCGTCATCACACTGGGCTATTTTTCCTCCGACTGTTGGAGCAGATTCGCAGCCCGCAGCTTTCGGGAAGGAATCTGATATGCTGGAGGAAAACTATTTTCCTCCAGCATATCTAATGACATTCTATGTAAATTGTTGAGAAAGCAAAAAGTTTACCATAGTGATTTCCCGGCGGAAAAAGAGCTGGAGGTGGGCGGTACCACCGATGAATCGGAGGTTGGAGGAAAAATAGCCCAGTGTGATAACGCCTTACGCGACCTTTGGGTAACGGAAGAAGGTTCAAGAAACTCATGGAAAAGGAGGAGGAGGGGGAGGAGGAGGAGGTGGGGAGCGGTAGGAGGAGGGGAGAAGGAGGAGGAGGAGGAGGGGGGAGGAAGAGGAGGAGGGGGAGGAAGAGGAGGGGGAGGCATTTCTCGCTAGCATGCTACTTCTTTTTGCTACTTGAGTAATTAAACCTATACGAATGTTAGACACATTGTTGAGATATTCTTGCGAAAGTCTAGAATATTGTAACCAAAGCTGTTTCTCCTCAAACGAAGTAGCAAAAGCAAGTAGCATGCTACCCTAGTGCACCGCTGGTATGCAATACCTTTCTGACGTACAGTTGCCAGCAATGAGAGCGATACTTGTCTTATTTGTTATTGTTTACATACGGGACTGCCACATGACTTTCGCCTCCTTACATACCAGGTGATCCTTTCCAGGTTGTCGCTAGACGATTTTATTCATCTCGGTAGTCAAAGGGGTTACTTGCCTTTAGTATTTTGGAAACGTTTTTAAACGGCGAAGGAAGACAAGGCAAACGTTTAGAGATGAGGAAGGGGGCGGGGTCGGGTGGGCGGCTTGGCTGGCGGCGACCAGAATAATAGGTTAGCCTTCACTCTAGATGTTGCTGGCCCGCAGGTGGTGGTGGTGGTGGTGGTAGTGGTGGTAGTGGTGGTAGTTGCGGTGGTGGTTGTGATGGTAGTTGTAGTTCTGATTGTGATGGTGGTAGTAGTGGTGATTGTGGAGGTTGCTGTGGTGGTGATTGTGGTGGTGATTGTGGTTGTGGTGGTGGTAGTTTGTGGTGATTGTGTTGGTGGTAGTGATGGTGGTTGTGGTGGTGATTGTGGAGGTTCTGGTGGTGGTGGTTGTGGTGGTGGTAGTTGTGGTGGTGGTGGTTGTGGTGGTGATTGTGGAGGTTATTGTGGTGGTAGTTGTAGTGGTGATTGTAGTGGTGGTAGTTGTGGTGGTGATTGTGGAGGTTGTGGTGGTGGTGGTGATTGTAGAGGTTGTGGTGGTGGTAGTGGTGGTGGTTGTGGTGGTGGTTGTGGAGGTTGTTGTAGTGGTAGTTGTGGTGGTGATTATGGTGGTTATAGTGGAGGTTGTGGTGGTGGTAGTTGTGGTGGTGATTGTGGTGGTGGTGACGGTAGTGGTGGTAATTATAATGGTGGTAGTGGTGTTGCTGATTGTGGTGGTTGTGATGATAGACAGACCTAGTAATGTAGAGTAAACTAGTCGATATTAAACTAGTTAATCACAATAAACTGGTTGAGCAGACGGACTTGGCCAAGTAGTTGACTGACTTGGCTGTGTAGTCTGAGGTAGTTACGTAGTTATATGACCAATTCGTCTCCGCTAAACGAGAATGTTGACAGAAGCGTTGTCAGAGTTTGAGAAGTTGGGATGCGCAAACACTAGAAGTGATGTTGTCAATCAACGAAGTGTTATCAATCTAATGTTTCCCATGGTCAGGTGTAGTGAATGTTGTCACTGGTCTTATTTTCGAAATGGTGTTGGCAGGTCCGTCCGTTGTCAGGCATGATCTTGCCGCAAATGGTGTCAAATGTGATGACAATTTTGTCAGGTGTGTTGGTAATGTTGTCAGTCGTAATGGTAATGTTGGACGTACGGTGTTGGTAGACATGAGAGTTGTCAGGCATTGCCCAATGTAGTGGTGTCAGATATACCAGTAATGTTGTCACAGAAGGCAGTGTTGGACGTGGGGGCAATGCAGGACGTGTTTACAACGTAGAGAACAATAATGCTGTTACACAAGAATGTTGTCAGACATGATATCACAAAAAATGTTGTCAGTACTTGATGCAGTAATACTGTTGGAAATGGGGTCATTATCCATGACAACAATACAGTCCTACATGATGACAACTTCGAAGTGGTGGTCCCATGTGGATGTTGGTAATGCGGTGAAGCTGTTGCAAATGTTGTCTCTGTCGCTGACAACAATACAGATACTTGATATGGTGGTGGAAACTAATGATAAGGTTCTGACAATACTCTTCATGTTGAACAAAAATTGATGTTGTTATATACAGAGTTGGCTCATGTGTTGGAACAATGTTAACACGGAACGTTGGCAGCATTGGTGGAAATGTTGGCAGAGGTGGCAACGGGCGATACCAAGCGAGGGTGGCACAGGTAAGTGTATCTATGTATATATGAATGCATGTATGAATGTATGCATATATGTATATTACATGTGTATGCATATACACTACACACACACACGTATATATTATATATATATATATATATATATATATATATTTATATATATATATAAGTTCTGCTGCATGATCTTGTACACTTCATTATAGAGATGACATTTAGTAGAAAGTATTTGCGTTGGATAAGACAGTTTATGAAGTCCTATTACCGGACGTGGCCGAGTTAATAGGCCCTGTTGCTCGAAGAAGCAACTAATAGGCAACCTATTAGCTCCAGGTGGCGTGTAATAGGCCAGGATCCTGTTAGGTTTTGTTTAATAGGCTTCTGTATGCTGTCGCTGTCTTATGCTGCATTTACGTCTTCCGCCATAACGGTTCACGGGTGTTGGTACAGGTGAGGCTCCTTACACATTTAAGGGTAAGTTACAATGTCGTAAGTTACGGTGTCGTAAGTTACGATATCGTAAGTTACAATATCGTAAGTTGCTAGGTCGTTACAATATCGTAACTAGCTCGTAAGTTCCAATGTCGTAAGTTACTAGGTCGTAACAGTGTCGTAAGTAACTAGGTCGTAAGTTACAATGTCCTAAGTTATTAGGTAGTAAGTTAATGTCTAAGTTACAATGTTGTAAGATACAGTGTTGTCAGTTACAATGTCATATACCATAATGTTATGAATTACAATGTTATAAGCTACAATGTTGAAAGTTACAAGGATGAAAGTTACGATATTTAAACTACAATGTTGTAAGTATCAGCACTGTAAAATACTAGGTCGCAAATTACAACGTTGTAAGGCTGTAACCTTCCACCTATTCCTACCCCCTCCCCCTCCTCCTCCCACCCTTCCCCCTCCCCCTCATCCCACCCTTCTCCCTATTCCTATCCCCTCTCCCTCCTCCTCCCACCGTTCCCCCTATTCCTACCCCCTCCCCCTCCTCCTCCCACCCTTCCCCCCTATTACTCACCACTCCAACACGCACCCTCCCTCTATTCCCCCACCTCTTTCCCGCCTTACCCCCTATCCCCTTCTTCTATCACCCTTTACCCTATCTCGCTATACTCCTCCCCCTCTTTCCTACCCTCTCTATATACCCCTCCCCCTCTCACCCTTCCCCTCCTCCCATCCTACCCCATATCTCCCACCTTTCTCCTCCTCCCACCCTTCTCTTCCCAGGCCCCCCCCTGCCTTCTACCTCCCTCCTTCCTCCTCTCCCTCCTAACCTCTGTCTCTGTAACGTGATAAAAAAATATTAAATAAATATTCTTTTCCATGTAACACCCAACTATTTCATTCAGAAGAGGATCAGGATTCCTCTTGGATGGGGGATGGGGAGGGGAGGGGAGGGGAGTGGGGAAGGGGAGAGGAGAGAGGGGGAGGGGAGAGAGTGAGGGGAAGGGGTAAGGCGGGAAGGGGAGAGGGTGAGGGAAGAGTGGGGAGAGGGAGAGGGATGAGAGGAGTACGGGTAAGGGGTAAGGAGGGGAGAAGTGGGGAGGGGAAGTGGTAGGGGGGAATAGGAAGAGAGAGGGGGGAAAGTGGGGGGGAACTTAAAGATATCCACCCCTTCAACAAGGTTCTGGCTGCCGTCAGGTGATTTTATTCAGCTGGGAGAAGAGCCTGACTAACGTTTCTGGATATTCCTACAACGAATCTGTATCCTTTCTCTAGAATGTAACTAGAACTCTACCTTACCGTTTTAGAGCCTAGAGATAATAACAATTAAATATATATTTAACATGTTTCGCCCACATTTGATAACAAGCGCATACAGTTGTCAAGGATATTCAGTTTAATGCAGGAATTCGTGGCATGCCTGTCTGTGTAGTTTTATTTCTAAAATTGGAAATACAATATTAGAGAAAGGTTGACAAGCCTGTTTGCAAGGTGTATATGTGTGCGTGCGTGCATGTGTGTGTGTGTGTGTGTGTGTGTGTGTGTGTGTGTGTGTGTGTGTGTGTGTGTGTGTGTGTGTGTGTGTGTGTGTGTGTGTGTGTGTGTGTTCGTGTGTGTGTGTGTGTGTGTTCGTGTGTGTGTGTTCGTGTGTGTGTGTGTGTGTGTGTGTGTGTGTGTGTGTGTGTGTGTGTGTACGCGCGCGTGTGTGTGTGTGTTCGTGTATGTATGTGTGTATGTATGTGTGTTTGTGTATGTGTGTTCGTGTGTGTGTGTGTGTATTGTGTGTGTGTATTCGTGTGTGTGTGTGTGTGTGTGTGTGTGTGTGTGTGTGTGTGTGTGTGTGTGTGTGTGTGTGCGTGTGTGTTCGTGTATTTATGTGTTTGTGTGTGTGTGTTCGTGTGTGTGTGTGTGTGTGTGTGTGTGTGTGTGTGTGTGTGTGTGTGTGTGTGTGTTTGTATGTGTGTATGTGTGTGTACGTGTTCGTGCATGTGTTCGTGTATGTGTGTGTGTGTGTGTGTGTGTGTGTGTGTGTGTGTGTGTGTGTGTGTGTGTGTGTGTGTGTGTGTGTGTGTGTGTGTGTGTGTGTGTGTGTGTGTGTGTGTGTGTGTGTTCGTGTGTGTGTGTGTGTGTGTGTGTGTGTGTGTGTGTGTGTGTGTGTGTGTGTGTGTGTGTGTGTGTGTGTGTGTGTGTGTGTGTGTGTGTGTGTGTGTGTGTGTGTGTGTGTGTGTTTACCTAGTTGTATTATACGGGAAGGGAGCTATGGTCGTGTGGACCCGTCTTTGTATCTTTCAGCATCAATTTTTTTTTTTTTTTTTAATAATGTTTGCACACACTGTTTCTTTGTCTAATTTGTTCCAGGTATCTATCGCTCTACGTGGGAAGCTATTTGTGTGCGTGTGTGTGAGTGTGTGTATGTGTGTGTGTACGTGTGTGTGTTCGTGTGTGTGTGTGTGTGTGTGTGTGTGTGTGTGTGTGTGTGTGTGTGTGTGTGTGTGTGTGTGTGTGTGTGTGTGTGTGTGTGTGTGTGTGTGTGTGTGTGTGTGTGTGTGTGTGTGTGTATGCGTTCGTGTATGTGTGTGTGTATTATACGGGAAGGGAGCTATGCTCGTGACGACCCGTCTTTTTATCTTTTAGCATCAAGTTTTTTTTTAAATCTTGAATAGTGTTTGCACACACTGTTTCTTTGTCTAATTTGCTCCAGGTATCTAAAGCTCTGTGTGGGAAGCTATTTGTGCGCGCGCGCGTGTATGTGTGTGTGTGTGTGTGTGTGTGTGTGTGTGTGTGTGTGTGTGTGTGTGTGTGTGTGTGTGTGTGTGTGTGCGTGCACGCACGCGCGTTGTGACATTATTATTCTATACCCATGATTTCTTTACGTTTTCCCATAGTTTTCACGACGAGTAACGATTCAAATATTATTTGCTTTTCACAAATCTGTCGTGTGTGTAACTAGTGCATCTATGCTCAAACGAATTGCATTTATGTAACGAAGGTAGATATAGAAATTATACATTTTTGCAGTAAATCCATGGATAAAAGTAATTTGTTTACCAAAGTAGAATCTAAAAAAAGTATATAGATAAATAAAAAATATAAATATACAAAAAAGATATAAATAAATAAATTAATAAATACAAAAATAAAAAAGTGGAAAAATAAAGATAAATAGAAAATAAATAAACGAAAAAATAGATTAATAAAAATAAAATAAATAAATATATGAATAGATAAATAAAAAGAAATTAATACGTGATATAAATAAAAAAATAAATAAAAAAAATTTCAGTCAATCCACGTGTAAATTTTTTACCAAAATAGAATCTCTAAGAAAATTAAAGAAAAAATGAATAAATGAATAAACAAATAAATAAATAAAAATAGAATCAAATAAAATCATAAATAACCATTCTTTGCAGTAAATCCATATATCAAAATTTTATTTTTCGAAAAAAAAAAATATATATATATATATATATATATATATATATATTAAAGACTAAAAATCAAACAAACAGATAAATGAATAACAATAAACAAATAATGAATAAACAAACAAATCAAACATACAGATAAAAATAAACAAACAAAACAATAACAATATACTTTAAATTGTCTTATTCAACAAAATCATGCATAACCCTTCATTCCCCCCCCCAACCTCCACCAAGCCCACGACAAAGAACCAAAACTATCTTTGAATTATTTCCTTTCCTCTAGAAGTCCATCTTTCAAGATTCTCTTCCAGTTATCACTAAACAATCGATTTCATTCGACTTAGAAGACTCTCCCCCTCCACCCACTCACCCTCCCTCTCCCTCCCAGGATACAAATCTGGTCCTCCAGCTTCTCTCTCTCTCTCTCTCTAGTTGGTTTTTGGTCCAAGCATTCTGATATGACAAAAAGCAACCAGATTACAAGCATCCAGATGATAACATAATCTGTTCTCAGTCCTGTGATAAAGAAAAACAGAGAGAGAGAGAGAGAGAGAGAGAGAGAGAGAGAGAGAGAGAGAGAGAGAGAGAGAGAGAGAGAGAGAGAGAGAGAGAGAGAGAGAGAGAGAGAGAGAGAGAGAGAGAGAGAGAGAGAGAGAGAGAGAGAGAGAGAGAGAGAGAGAGAGAGAGAGAGAGAGAGAGAGAGACAACCACACAGCTATCTTGAGGGTCAAGGTTGAGTAAGTTCATCAAATTTCTGCTCTTGTTTACTCTCCTTCTATTACTCTCTCTCTATCTAGTTAATCTTTAATTCGATCACTCATTATCCAACTTCCGGAAAATGAAAGACATTTGTCGAGATCATTAAGAAAAAAAAAATTAGTTTCTCACATGTTATTGTTTTTAATTTTCTATCTTAATATTATTTATGTACAAGTTTATCTAATACAGTATAATTGATCAGTTTTCCATTTCCGTTTATTTATTTTTTAATTTATTTACAAAATACCAATGGATTCGTTTATTTATTTTGTCTAATTAATTACAACGGTACAATGGTCCATGTAGTTGCGCGCGCGCGCACACACAC